>NW_020954590.1:71023341-71067568 GCF_900497805.2 Vombatus ursinus | reverse complement strand
TAGATAGATAGATAGATAGATAGATAGATAGATAGATAGATAGATAGATAGATAGATAGATAGATAAAGGGCACAGGGTGAGTTGAAGATGAAGGGGTGATATCTGGAGAATAAAATTAAGTGGTGAGAGAGGATTATAATGGGAGAAAGAGAAAGGGAGAGGTAGAACGGGGTAAATTATCTCATAAAAAAACAGAAAAGGCTCTTACAGTGGAGGGGAAACAGGGAAAGGTGAGAGGGAATGAGTGAATCTTATTCTCATCAGATTTGGCTTAAGGAGGGAATAACATATACATTCAATTGGGTATGGAAATCTATCTTACCCTACAGGAAAATAAGGGAGGAAGGGGACAAGAGAGCAGGGGAATGATAGAGGGGAGGACAGATTGGGAGAGGGGGTAATCAGAAGCAAACACTTCTGAGGAGGGACAGGGTCAAAAGGAAGAATAGAATAAATGGGGAGTGGAATAGGATTAAGGGAAATACATTTAGTTTTTCACAACATGACTACTATGGAAGTGTTTTGCATAACTGCACATGTATAACCCATATTGAGTTGCTTGCCTTTTCAATAAGGGTGGGTGGGGAGGGAAGAAGGGAGAAAATTTGGAACCCAAAGTTTTAAAAACACATGTTTAAAAAAATGTTTTTGCAGGCAACTGGGAAACAAGAAATATAGGAAATAGGGTACAGAATTCTAGCCTGCCCTACAGGAAAATAGAAAAGGACATGAGAAGGGAGATGATAGTAGAAGGAAGGTCAGATTAGGGGAAGGGCTATTCAGAATGCATGCCATCCTGGGGTGAGGGGAGGGGCAAGATGGGGTGAAAATTTGAAACTCACAACCTTGTGAAAGAGAATGTTGAAAACTAAAAAATAAATAAATTTTAAAAAAGTAAAAAAAAAGAAATTTTGTCTCTGACTGAAAGAAGGCTTGAACTAAATTCTTTCAAGGTAGGACCTATGTGTTTTGCCCTTGAATTTTAGGGTTCTCAGCATCCCCAGACCTCAACATGTGGTTCCTTGACTGGGAAAACTGCCTAATCTCAAGCTTTCTTTCAGTTAGGCAGGGTTTATTAAAACACCAGTTGAGGTGGGCAAGATTTTAAGAATCTGCACTATTGGCCAGATTTTAAGAATCTGAGCAATTTAATGTGGGGACAAGATGGACTTTATATATAGAAAGACTCTGGGAAGATCTGGATGAGATCAAGGAGGGGCCAATACCTTGGTGTGACTAGGAGGTAACAGACAATGAAGGCTGGGCTGCCTCAGAGAATGCAGGGTTGGGCATGGGGCCAGGTGCAGACAATGAGGGCCACAATGAAACGGCAGCTAAAAAGATCACACTGGGATAGACTGAGTGCCTCAGGCAAATGTCACACACTTGTTAAAGGGGCTTTGGGGTCTTTTTAGGGGTTCAGCTCAAATCCCATCCCTCATCAATAATAAATAGTGTATATTGAAGTTTCATCTTTGAGTCAATTTAGTAACAACAGTCCTTAGATTGGAAGATTTCATTTTTGCCTCAGGGGTTAATAGGCAGTACAAACTGGAGGCTTACTTTAGTCAGCATTTTCTGGGATTTTGAGTCAACTATCATGTTTCACTGTATGTGTGAAACTCCAGAATGTGATTTGTTTTTTAATTAATTTTTAATTTGTAAATGAAGAACAAATAAGATGTCCTTATGTGTGCTCATTGCAACATGAGAAAAATAATAATTACTTAGCCCTAAGCTGAGGTTAGTGAAATTTTGCTATTTGAGATAAAATATACTGGGACTGTAAAAAAAAAATGCACTGCTCACCTCCTGTTGTGAGGAAAATGGAAGAAAAGGTGCCCTAAAATTGTCTGTTTACCCAACCCTGGCCTGATTACTATGGCAGGCAGAGATCCTACCATGTGGTCAAAACACTCACAAAAACGTACAAAATCTTTGGCAAAGATGATTCTGGTGAGTGGAATCAACTCACCATCAGTATATGAAGTGTGTGAACACTTACAGACAACACAAAATCCAGCAGACCTGAAAGATGAACAGCTCTTGTTGTGAGAGAACTCAGCAGGTATCACATCCAAATAGCAGCCCTGAGTGAACCAAGGCTGGAAAACGAAGGTCACTTACTGAAGTTGGAGATGGATATACATTTTTCTGGAGTGGCTGCTGTGAATACGAGTGCCTTGAAGCTGGTGTAGGTTTTTAATCTAGTCCACAAACTTGTAAGCCTACCAAAAGGAGTGAACAATAGACTCATGAAAATACAGTTGCCACTTGCAGGAAAATGCCATGCCACCATCATCAGTGCCTAGGTTCCCACCCTGAAAAACCCTGATGAGGTCAAAGAAAAACTTTATGAAAACTTGGAGACTCTCATCATCAATGTGCCAAAAGAGGACAAGCTTATAATTCTGGGTGACTTTAATGCTTGAGTAGACACAGACTAGTAGGCGTGGCAGGGAGTCCTTGGGAGGAATGGGGTTGGAAACAGCAATAGCAATGGTCACTTACTACTGAAGACTTGTGCATCTCATGACTTTCTCATCACCAACACTGTCTTCCATTTACCTAAATGCAATAAAACTTTGTGGATGCACCCTTGCAGCAAACACTGACATTTAACAGAATAGTAGCATGGGAGTAACAAAAGCAATGTGTGATACAGAGTGCTGGACCAATCACAGAACTATCCTCTCCAACCAAAATATTTGCATTCAACAAAAGCAGTTGATCCCAGGCAAAATGGCTACCAGAAGAATTAATATCAATAGATTAGAGCTCTTCTGAGTAGGAATAGTTTGTTGCTAACTTGGAGGGAAAGTTGAGCCAACACACAACTGGCAACAGTGGATCAAAAAAGGAGTGGGCAGCTTCCAGAGATTTGGTGTACAGCACTGCATTTCCTCATCTAGGTCAGAACACTTGCAAACATCAAGACTAGTTTGATAAAAAAAAAGATGGGGAAATTCAGAAGCTGCTAAATGAAAAATAAGAAATTCTCAGGATTTAACGAGCAGGATAGTTCATCCATCTCTAAAAAGGCAGCATTTAATTCCATCAAAAGCAAAGTGCAAGTGAAGCTTAGAGAGATGCAGGATTCTAGACTCAGTAAGAAGGCAGATGAAATTCAGTTTTATGCTGATAGTAACAATCCAAAATATTTTTATGAATCCATGAAGACTATTTCTGGGCCAAAGACCTAAGGTGCATCTCAACTACTCAGTGCTGATGGAGCCACATTGATTAGTGATAAGGATATGATCCTTGAGAAATGGGCTGAACAATTCCATGGTATTCTCAACAGGCTGTCATAAATCAGTGCTAAAGCCATTGACTGTTTACCTCAGATTGAAGTACATTCCTCCTTATTTAAACTTCCAGTTGAAGAACAGGTTTTGAATGCCATTAGGTTCCTTTCATGTGGCAAAGCACCTGGTACTAATTCTATTTCCATTGAGATTTACAGGGTAGGAGGGCCCATTGCTTATACAAAAACTGACTGAAATTTTCCGGGTTATATAGCAGGAGGAAGTTATCCCCCATGAGATGCCTCCTTTGTCCATCTCTATAAAGGTAAAGGAAATACATTGTCTGTGACATCACAGGGGGCTCTCTGTCTTAGGCATTGCTGGCAAGATTCTTGCCAGAGTCCTCTTTAATAGGCCGATCCTTCATCGGGAAAATGCTCATCTACCTGAGAGCCAGTGTGGCTTCAAAAGGGCCAAGGGATGGTTGATATATTATTTGCTGTCTGACAATTCCAGTAGAAATGCTAAGACCAGAATGAAGGTCTGTACACGTTTGTAGATCTGACCAAGGCATTTTATATTGTCAGTTGTGAGGGCTGATGGAAAATTATGTCAAAATTTGATTGCCTGGAGAAGTTCACCAGTATCACATATCAATTTCATGATAGTATATTTTCCTGGAGTCTAGATAATGGACAATGCTCTCACACTTTCCCAGGCACCGATGGAGTGAAACAAGGCTATGTGCTTGCCTCCCATGTTTTTTAGCATGACTTTTGCAGCCATATTGAAATGCCTTCAACAATGAAAAACACAGTATCAAGGTCAGCTACTGCACTGATGATACATTCTTCAACTTGAAAAGGCTACGAGGCAAGACCAAAGAGGAAGAGTGTTGGTGCATGATTTTTTGTTTGCAGATGATTGTGCACTCAATGGAGCCTCTGAAGCTGAGATGCAACACAGCATGGATCAGTTCTCTGCTGCGTGTGCTAATTTTGGCCTAACAATTAACACCAAGAAAACACAGGTGCTCCATCAGCCAGCACTATACCATCCATACATGGAACCATTGGTTACAACAAATGGAGAAATTCTGAATGCTATGGATAAGTTCACTTATCTTGGCAGTATACTTTCTAGGGATGCACACATTGATAATGAGGTTGACACATGCGTTGCCAGAGCTAGTTCAGTGTTTGGGAGGCTCCAAAGGAAACTGTAGGAAAGAAGAGGCATTAGGCTGGTTACAAAACTGAAGGTTTGTGGAGCCTTTGGGCTCATCTCATTGTTTTACACCTGTGAAAACTTGACTGTATACCAGTGCCATGCCAGGAAATTGAATCACTTCCATTCGAATTGTCTTAGGAAGATTCTGAAGGTCACCTGGCAGGATAAGATACCAGGCACTGAGGTCCTTTCTCAAATTAAACTGCCAAGTATTCAACTCTACTGCAAAGAGTGCAACTCTGATGGGCTGGCCACGCTGTTCACATGCTAAATGTACTCTTGCCAAAAAGACTATTTTATGGAGAACTCACACAGGGCAAGTGCTCATATGATGTTCAGAAGACTCAATACAAAAACACCCTCAGGATCTCTCTTAAGAACTTTGGAATTAATTGCATGACATGGGAGACAATGTCATGGCATGCTCATATCAGAGAAGATACTGTCCTCTATGAGCAAAGCAGAATTAAAGTAGCTCAAAAGAAATGAGAAATGCATAAATTTAGAGAATCCACCCCAAATGTTTACATGGATTATTTGTACCCAATGTGTGGTACAGCATTCTGAGCTTATATTGGTCTAATCAGACACAGTCAAATGCTTTGTAACTTGACTCTAACATAGTGATGTCATTTTGGTCCTCTTTGAGAACACGGGACAACCAACCCGCCAACTCTAGCAGTACATATAAATTTCTATTTAGCATATAAAACTCTATGCTACTGTATCCCAAACTGCCTCCTCAGCCTCAGTGAATATTGCTTATTTTTTGTGGTTCTGTTATCATACAAAACTGGCCTTCTCTATGTCACTCATGACACTCTATTTACTATGTCTATGTCTTTGCCTTTACACTCAATCCTTAACTCAACCTCAGAGTCTTTTTTTTCCTTTAAGAAGCACCTTAGTCACCACCTTCTGCATAAAGTCTTTCCTGATCCCCCAACTGCTAATATATTCCTTCACAAACAACATAGTATTTAACTAGTTTGCATGCACATTTGTATTAATTATGTTTATTTGTTTAGTATATGCACACACACATTTATAGTCTCCCCATTAGATTGTAGACTCACTGAGAGAAAGGAATACTTAATTCTTTGTGCTTTTGTCCCTATCACATAGCAGAATACCTCGTACCCTAATAAATACTTGATGATTGTTCAACTGTCTCCTTTGAAAAGTTTTCTGTTTTTTTCTCATATGATTTTTTTTCTTGTCATTACTGTGTTGGTGGCATCTTCAAAAAAGAAAACCTCTTTAGAAGACAAAACCCTTTTCTTGTATCCATCCAAAAGTCTAGTGTTCATATAATACTTGAGTTTCTTTTGTACATTTACAGAATATGAATAAGCCACTACTGTGGAAGTGAACCAAAAGCCCTGGGATAATCAATAATGGCAGTATAAATGTCATGGTGTTTGCAAGAGCTAGTTCAATAATTATTGACTTGATGATAATTTGATAATGCTTAGAATTTTTTGTCACATCTTTTTTGCTCCTGACCCAGTATTTTCTAATTCATATTTATTACTGTTTTCTAGTGATAAAAGTTGAGAATGCATTGTCTAATTCACATAATACATAATTGGACAAAATTTGGCAGGGATTAGTGGTAGTATTTTTGGGTGGTAGATAAGTTAAGGCTTCTGTTAAGTATAATGGAATCACTCTTGTGTATAAAAGGCAGCTTGCAAAATGCTTAGCAGGTAATTCAAACACCACTGGGATTTGTTTGAGTCAATAATTATGGATATCATCTGTTGTCACTTTCCAGTTTTGCCAAGAAGCTAGATTTTCAGTAATGTTCTTTGACATAATCCAGTTATTGTTAATTATTACAATAGTGTACATGTTTTCTGTTTTGCATTTGAACCAACTTGTATTTTTGTTATCTGGGACTTCTTGCAACCACATGGACAACCAAAAGTTCTTCACAATCTCCCTATTTGAGGGTTCCCTCATCTCTGATAGCTTCACTTGTCATGTGTTTGCAATAAAGTTTCTGGTACATTTCAAATTATTTATTTAATTCATTGCCCTGCTTTGACACCTCATGCCACATTTTTCATTTTTTCCTTGAAACTGTTGATTGTGGGAATGCAGAATTTCTAATTTACAGTTGCTTTCTAGATTCTATACTTCATGTTTCTTTTCACTTCCCTTTCATGGGATGAGGTGGAGTTCTATAACTGTTACCAACTAGATTGCTAATGCCTTTAGACAGAACTTCAATAGCTTTTCCAAATCTTTTCAGCCATCTCAGCTTATGACATCTTTAATTAAGAATATTAGTTACTAGCTCCAAATTTTCTTCCCTGTTCTTTTTTTTTACATTATCAGGAGATTCCATACATTCTATTTGTGTACAGAAAATCCTAAGGTAGCTTAAAATATTTTATATCTAATAGTATGGTTAAAAGCATTTTTTTTCATGATGGCTATAGCTAATGTCAACTTTGTTAAATGAATCTATGTCCTCAAATTTTAAAAAAAGTTTTTTTTTCAAAATTTCAATTTATTTAAGCTCATCTTTTCAAAATCATATGTCATTGGCATAGTTTTTTTTTTCCATTCATTTTGCTATTAAGTAGAATATCTGGAGATTTTATCAAATGATGATTTTTAATGATCTCAGGTTATTCCATTTTTCCTCCCTTCAGATCTTAGTAGCTTCCTCATTTCATCTATTTCATTTACTCTGGGCCTAAAGATGTGATTATTTCTTATAGTTGTTATATACTAACTGGTCTGCAATATATTGTTATACGACCTGCAATTGAGACAAAATTATTGCGAAGCACTTGTCTATAATTTGTTATAATGTGTTTCCAATTTTGTTACAATATAATGTTAGTGTATAATAAAAACATTTTCTTCAGTCCATTTCTTGAGTACTCATGATTTTCCTGACTTTGTAGTCATTGCAAGCTGCACCAAAATATTTCCAGTAGATTGAGTATTGATATTTCTGATTTGTAACAGTGTATCTTGCCTTCTTGTGGTATCAGAACATGAAAACTTATCAGTTACTTTGCCACCCTCCATGTCAAATGTACGTATTTGTGTGTGTGTGTGTGTGTGTGTGTGTGTGTGTGTGTGTGTGTGTTTTGGGTGGTCTGTCTTTCATTCTCAAAGAGGACCATGACATCAGGAAGATGATATCATGATTTGCAAGTAAATTGGATTTAAGTGAGGGAGGGCTGTGCAACGTCACTGGCCTCACTTTCTCCTCTGGAGCTATTTGGGTCCAGTGGACAGATATAGATCAGGATGACTGGAGGTGGTCCAGAATGCAGTGGGAGACCTTGGCTTATTAAAGTTAAGGCATTAAAGGCCAGGCTGAAAGCCTATGGCACTTCATTCATTTCTTTGGCTTTTAGGAATAGTAGGATCACACAAAACATGATACTGACTGAATCAATGGTATCATAAGCCATCAGTATACTATTGTTTCCAGTTCCTGCCAGGCCTTCACAGCTACCATGGTGGTCCAGGGTACACAAGTCCCTGCCACTCATCAGCCTTGCTAACATTCCTGACTGACACACTTGGCCAATGCCATCCTCACCCTCCACCCCAAATTTCACAGCATGAATAATGAAGTTAGCTTTGGCAGGGTTATCATCATCATCATCATTTTTACTTTATCTGAATTAAGTGAGGAAGATTTATTCTCTGGACTAAAAAAAAATCTGTATGAATTTCTGCATAAGGTACAAGAGATTGCCCTCAAAACCATCTAATCAGGGCAGCTAGGTGGCACAGTGGATAAGCTCTAGCCTTGGAGTCAGGAAACTGAGTTCAAATCCGGCCTCAGACATATGACACTTACTAGCTGTGTGACCCTGGGAAAGTCACATAACCCTGACTGCCTCACCAAAAAAAGGCAAAAAAAAATCTAATATTTTTGAAAATCATAGATGGACAATCTTCAAAAAGAAGCTTTCTCATAACAGCCATAATGAAAAGACCTGACAGAGCTTAACCATGACAGAAGTCAAAGTCTGACAGAATAAATTCCCACACAAAGGAGATTTCCTGAAACAAACTATAAACTGTGATCCAAAGCTAAAGGTATCATGTAGCTTTGACAGGTATAAGCTTCACATTTGTTGATAGATTTTTCTTATCTTTTTTATAATAGCAGGTGACATTTCTAAGCTTTTGGAATAATATCTAAAAGGTAGGTGTTTTGATTTTTAAAATGGATCTTCATATATATATGTTACATATATATTATATATACACACACACACATATATATGCATATATATGTATATATTTGTGTGTATGTGTGTGTAATGTATCACTACCTGAATGACAGGTTTATAGGTTTATGACACAATTGAATTATTAACAATACAGTACATACACAATAATTTAATTGCAGCACAGACTAGAAAAATGTATGCATAACATTTATATTTTCATTTTTCACATTATAAATCAATCACATTTCCTACCCATATTCAGTTCTAGCATCATATAAATGTGGAAAGGGTGCCCACCATCTCTGTCACCACCAAAACTAATTGATGAATACCTTCCACTCATGAGTAGGTAAAGCCCAAAACACTGGCAACAACAAAATGAAACATATTTTTCACCACCACCACCATCACCACCATAGACCCTGCTCTCAGATGACCCCCATAGTCATCATATGTAGAAATAAAAGTTATGGAGATGGAACTTGGACACTGAGTCTGTAGGTGCTGTAACACCTACCTCCTCAGCGGCCACAGTTACCAAAGACCAAGAAAAGAAAGCTCTCATTATTGTGAGGAAGGTAGTTAGCACAGCAGATAGAATGTCAGACCTAGAGTCAAGATCTGAGCTTAAATTTGGCCTCAAACACTTAAACAGCTGATTTTCTCTTAGCCTGTCACTTAACCTATGGTTGCCTTAGTTTTCTCATCTGTAAACATGAGATTAATAATAGCACCTACCTTCCAAGGTTGTTCTGAGGATCAAATGAGATAATATTTGTCAAGTGTATGGCACATGGTAGGTATTATATAAGCATTATTATTATTCTTTCATCACTAATTATTCTTTCATCACCTTGGCATTATCAAGTTCCTAAATATCAATGGAAATATATTTATCACCGGCATTAAAGAAGATGCAATATCATCTACTCTTCCACCGCATACTAATTTCCACTTGCATTTCCATTTCATTTGTAGCCAAAACCTCCTACAAGCATCTTCTTCCCTATTTAATTGAAATCTTCTGAAAAGTAGGGACATAGGTTTGTCTTTGTATATCCAGTGCTCCATACAGTCAAAACACATACTATGTATTCTTAATATAAACTTTTTCATCCATCCATTCATTCATCCATCAAGGATATGGCTGAGGATTTTTTTTGGGGGGGGGTATTGTATTGGTGTATATTTGTTGTAATTTTTAAATCCATGGAATATTTGAGTCCTTGAATTCTTTAAAATGAAATAATTTTAAAATACTCTAAGGATATACATTAAGTCTCATATATGATGGGCTAAATACCAGAGAACTCAGCTATCACTCCACAAGTTCAAAAATATATAATCTTATCCCACAACTAAATTCCTGAATATTATGCATCTCAAAATTAAACCAAAAAAAGTAATATTCACTTTTACATGAAATAATGTTAACCTATTTTCAGTGAGATCTAAATATCTTTGATGACATTATAGGAAAGGAAAATATAGCCCTTTAGACTTTTTTTTCCTCATAGAGAGCCACAGTTTTGTTATCGACTGAAAAATGTAGAAAATACAAAAATCTCACTGTATTTATTGTTTGTTAATTAGAATCAACTGATTGGATAAAAACATCCTTCTTCATTACACACGGTGACTGCTTCTCTTCTATTATAAACAATACCTCCTTGCATGGTCTCCCATTTAACAATATAAACCAGGCATGAAATAGGAGATATGCTTAACAAAGTTATTTACCATGTCATGAAAGGTGTAATAGGTAGTAGGGTAGAATGGAAAGGCAAGGGGATTTAGATTTCAATTTGGATTTGGAAGCATTTTGTTTCACTTCTCCCATCTGTAGAACTGGGGCATATGAAAAAGATGAGTCCTAATTTTTTTCCAGGTTTAAATCTTTGATAAATGTATCATCCATGAAGTCTTTCAAAAATACAAATGGAAGAGAAATTCCTTACACATGGCGAGATTCTCCAAGTACCCTTATTTCTGGATAAGCATTGTGCTGATTATATTATGACTCAGAACTCTTTTTAATGAGATGCAAGATCACTCATTTAATTAGAAAGGCATGTCACTTGGGAAAATCATTTGGATCAATAATGCCTAATAGCTAAATTATGGTATGCATTTGGATGGGCATTTCATTGGGTTAGTCAATCATTATAACTTGAATTGGCACTGATGATAGACAATCAACTATGTCCAGAATGAACAAGAAGAGGAAAAATGGCTACATTTTATTTGAGGAACTGGGTAGTGTTTTCAATGATTCTAAGGTATTCACTAATTTGAGGAAAAGGTCTCCTTCCTCATCTTATAACACCAATTATCTCCCATTGATTGAAGTTTGACCATTAATCTTGGAACATCATGATCTCAGAAGAAGCAAATAATTAGGTTATCTAAAAAGTAGTGGAAACAGGACAGCTAGCTGGAGCAGTGGATAGAGCACCAGCCTTAGAGTCAGGAGGACCTGAGTTCAAATCTGGTCTCAGACCAGACGCTTGACACTTACTAGCTGTGTGACCCTGGACAAGTCACTTAAACCCAATTGCCTCTCCAAAAGAAAAAAAAATAAAAATAGCAGTGAAGAGATGGATGGTAAGTTTACACAGGCTGTAATACATTAGCAATGAATTCTATGTGAGAAATACCTAATAATAGATCATCCAAGACCTCATGAGGAAAGGAAGAAGGCCAGTCATGAAACTGAATATGAAGCAGGAAGTCTGAACCTTGGTCTTATGTTTAAACAAATAGCAAAAGACCCCAATTATATTTTCTAGTTCTTTGGGTAAGATCTTTGAGTGTACTGAAAAGACCTTTGAAGACTGATATGTGGAAGCACTTGGATAAGAATTATACAGGCTAAGAACTTATGGATAGGTTGTGTGATAGAGGAAGTACACACAATGATAGGATCACCAATCCATTCAAATATTGAAATATTATTACTAATATTAGTAAAAAAAATCTCTTTTCATGCCTTAATAATTCACTCAATACACAATAACCTAAATAGTATAAGGATAGGGTAATGGGAGGCTGAGAATATGACCTATAGATGAAAGCTACAAATTCAAAGTAATTCACTATTGTAAAAGCAAATGAAAACCAAATAAGGTCATTAAGATAAACAAAGGAAAGCAATGTTCATGTTCGGGAAAATAAGGTTTCAAAAACCTCTTTTCACAGAAACTAACAATATTCTTGAGAATTCCATTCATTGCTGGGGTTGATGGGATTAAAATATCCCCAGAGTGGCAAATGCCTTAGACTTTAGAGATATGTCTAAAGGATGACCAAAGTATCAAGGGCATGAAATAAATATGATAGAAGAACGGTAATAAAGATGAGGGCCAAAGTATGGCCTCTAGAGAAAAATCATTTTGGACTATTGAATTCACATTACAAAAGCAACATTATTAGCAGCTTGCAGAAAGGGTATAGTGTCCAAGGTGTTGCCCAAAGGTAGATATTATTATTAGTTTGGTGAATTTGTTTCTATTAAAATAAAAATTTTTCACATTCTTTCCAAATCTGCTAAATAGCATTGGCCCAAATCCCTCTGAGCTTGGGAGAACTGCTCTTAGCTTCCATAATGAAGATTTATTTGCAAAATTGTGTAAGATAATTTTCTTCTGTGTATGTGTTTATGTTTTACTAATAGCTCTAAATTTTGCTCAGACTTAGTACAAACATCCACCAGATTGCATTAAAGTTGTTTATACATCTTTTCAGACATTAAAATATTGAATTTTACAGTAACCAAGAGAGGTAGAATTAGAAAGAAACAGGCTTATGGAAACATCTTCACTGTACTGCTACCATTTACCAGGAAATAAGATGACATTGTGCAGTAAACTCAAAATAATAAAAGATATGAAAAGTTCAAGAAATTCAACAGAGTTGATGATCTTTTACTAAATCTTTACTAAATTTACTAAATATTTACCAAATACTATTTTACTAAATAACTATATGTGAGAAACTAGGTTAGGTTCAGGGGTTTCAAAGATTGAAAAACAAAACAAAACATTCTTTTCCCTCAATGAATTTGCAGTCTCTTAGTGAGGATGGAATACAAACACAAGTGTATTGGAACAAAAGATTAATTCAGGCAAAGTGGTATGAGAAATTTTGAGAAGGAGGAATCCCTCTTACCTGAAGAAATCAAGGCAGGCCTGATGAAGGAGGGTTAGTACTTGAGCTGAAATTTGAATTGAGAAAGAATTTAATAGGAAGAGTTGTTGAAGAAGCATATTATAGGCAAATGGACAGAGACAGTAGAAGGTAGAGCAGGGAGTAACTCAATTTGTCTTGAATGCTAAATGAAAGAAAGATAGGAGTAATATAAAATATGGCTATGAAGCCAGAATTGAGCCATAGGAGAAGGGTCATAAAGTAAAGACTAAAGATTTATTATTTATCTCATAGGCAAAAGGGGTAAAACAGAATTTTTTGATCCGTTGACCAATGATGGAGTCAGACATAGTTCTTGAAAATTGTCGCGATACCCACTATGCTACTTTACTCCTGAAGTTAAGAGAAAGTGTGAAAGAAAATTATAAGAAAATGATATAGATTTTATACTTAAAACATAAAAAATGATGATATATGCATGAAGCCATGGGTTAATGTATTCAAAATACAGCAGACATCCAAATAAAATAATGGAACCTACAGAAGCTCATATTTACTAATTTATTTGTGCATATATTTAGAAAAAATTCAGAGAAAGTATTTCTAGATTCTACCTTATGCAAATTTTTGCAAACAAACATGCTTTCTTAGAGGCAGGTGTATATTTTTTTTAATTTTCTTTCTTTAGATAAAGTTGTAACACCTCAAGGCATTTTTCTGATATGCTTGTGTGATTAAACATTCGATGTAAAGTAAACATCGAAGAAGGTGCGATATAGAAAAGTGGAGGGAAGAGAAAAGTGTTCTCAACATTGGATCTCATTTATCAAATTCAAATATGTTCATTTTCTACAAATACTTCTGTGCTCCCTTGAAATTCACTTAAGCAAAATCAAGCAGATGTTACATTTTAAGACTATAACATTCTGCAAAATTTAGAGTATTTATAATGTAACGAACTTGAATGATTACAATGACAGTTAAGAATGCTAGGATAAACTGTTTCTTAAAAGAAACATGATTAGACACAAATAATAAAGTATAATGATGTTTCAAAATGCCTTTAGAAGCTAAGCTTAAATTTCAATGAGAAGTTTTTATTGAAATAGACAATTCATATGTGTTAAAATTTCAAAATTTATAAGTAGTTGTTTATTAATTTTTAAGGAGGGGCAGGGCATACTTCATCAGTTAGGGTTTCTGATCTCATCATGGATCATTTGGCAATATCCTGCCAAAGATCCTTTGCCATCCGTGCCTTCTAAGCCTGTACAACTCTACTCCATATCCCTAAAGGATCCCAGAGGATCCACCCAACATATTGTGGAGCTTCTTCCAAATCTCTTGATGTTATGTGACTTAAAGCACACAGGCTGTCCATTGATGACCTTTCACTGTCACTTGGAGGCTGAGCTAGCAATTATCTTTTGTCTCATTCATTTTTTCAATAACATCTTCTTTGGGGCTTCTCCTATGTAATTATTCATTGAAAAACTTTTGCAATTTTTAAAGTTTCTTTTTCATTTTTGCCCTGATCTTAAGAATAATCATGACACAACTATTTAAATATGCAAACAAGAAAGACTGAATATTAAACTGTATACCTCCACTAAATTGTTGGTTTTTCATATGTGCATATTCAATTTTAAAAATTAATATCAAAATTATTCTGTTTGTTTCTAGTCCCAAACTCCATTTAGGTTTTTACTGTGTTATTTTTAATTAGCATTTTTTTTTTATTTTGTGGAGGGGGGGTTGGTTAGTTTTGTCAATATCAATCCTCTCCAAGAAATCCCTGCTTTTAAAAAAAATAGATTATATATGGAAAATAAATCTATTCATTGACCATATATGAAAACTTCAGTTCTATGCCTGTGCTCCATCTCTACCTTTCCCTCTTTCTTTTTCTTCTCCTCCCCTTCTTCCTTCTTCTCTTTCTGCTTCTTTTTTCTACTTCCCTATCTCCAAATCCTAGGGAAAAAAAAGATCTTTGGACAACAGTTACTTTCATTCAATCACCTCCCAATCACTTCTCAATACTCTTTGCAATCTGGTTTGCAGTCATATCACTTGACAGAACTATTTCTCTATGATTAGTAATGATCAATTAATTGTGAAATCCAGTGATCCTTTCTCTATTCTAATCCTTGTCTTCTCTGCAGCTTTTGGCATTGTTGATCATTTCCTTCCTTTGGATTTTTCTCTTATCCTTGACTTTTAGTGACACTGCTCACTTAACGGCTCTTGTTTTATCCATCTAGCCACTTTGTTTCAGTTTCCTTTGCTGTAACATTAGCCATTGTTTCACACCTAACCATGAGTATTCTATTCTAGTTTCTCTGTGTGTCTTTGTGTCTCTGTCTCTCTGTGTCTGTGTCTGTATCTGTGTCTGTGTCTGTCTGTCTGTCTGTCTGTCTCTCTCCCCCTTTCTATTGGTGAGCTAACCAGCCACCATGTCATCAATTATTATCTCAATATCCAGGATTCAGCTGCCTCTGAGCTCCAGAAGTAAATAACTATTTGCCACCTGGAAATTCCCCTTGAATATCTTAGTGATATTTTAAACTTAACATATCTAAAAGACAATACATTTTACCCTAAAATCACCCTTTTTACTAAATTTCCTATTTCTCTCAAGGTACTACCATTCATTAATTGAAGATGCATAGAAAGACACCCTCTATTTTTTTTCCTCTCCCTCACCTCCCTTATTCATTTAAATACCATTTTTTATGAATCCTACCTTCACAAAATCCCCTATATCAGCCTACTTCTTCCCACTTATATTGCCCAATTCTTGCTTCTAGATAAATTTCAGTGAAAAGCCTCAAAATAAAGCCAGCTCCTACCACTGGCAATCTTGCCACTCCTTTGAATTAGGAAATCTCTTCAGAAGTCCCCTGCTAAATGCAAGTATATTAATTGAATGAGGCAACAAGAACCTAATAGTGCACAGCAAATATACTGGCAAACTAATGAGATTAGGGAACGAGGAATTAGGGGAGTCAAGACAAATGACAGTGATGATGAATGGCAAATAAAAAAGAGCGCAGACATTTTTATTTGTGGCAGGAATGGCAGCAATAGGCTGTTGGCTTCATCTTGAGGTTTTTCTGAATCTAGAGGTAACTCATATTTTCTAGGGCTAGTTACAGCATGGGTAGACATAGGGGTAACAAGAGCTAGAAAAGCAAATGAAAAGGAATTTGAGTGTTTTTCCACCAGACTAAAAAAAATTCATTGAGTCTGAACATATAAAGGGAACATAGCCTGAGTCCTAAGATAGTAAAGAAATGAATGGATCCAAATCACTCTAATTTAGCTAGAAATCAGAACTAGAAGTATCTCTTTGAGTTGGGCTAAGATAGAAGATTTGCCCAAGTACCTTATTTGTCATTTAGTGTAGCAGAAAGTGGAGGGATAGAATCAACTAATATAGCACCAGAAGAGTGTCAACTAGTCCTGTGACATTTTAAGCTTCATTGATATGTTCTGCAACACAGAATCAAAGAAGAAGCAATGAGAGCAGCATCAGAGCAGAGTGAATAGTGGTAATACTGAAGGAGCATAGCAGCTCCAGATTTTCCAAGATAAAAAAAAAATCATGAATGGCTGGTTAATATTAAGTTACATGGAGCTGAAGGGAGAATGATATGATGAAGACTTGAAAACCTGAAGACAAAAGCAGTGGAGTCATGGAGTGTCAAAGAACCAGAGGAGATGAACTGAAAGCTTAATGAATCAGAGAGCAATCATAAAGAGGTGAAAACCTAATTTTGTCCTTCACTGGCACTTTGAGCCACATGAATTGTGAAGGCAAAGGTCTGCTCACTAGCAACCTCAAGTTCTTTCACAATTGATGGAGAGAAAGAAGATTTAGCCCTAATGAGGGAGGAACACACCAGAAGGGAAAGTCTGATGATTCTGACAGGAGTCCTTATTGAGTTTCTGGTTTGCATGTTAAACTGGAATATATTGTTTTATATTAAATTTATTCTATATTCCACATTTTTCTAGCTTTGTGTGTATGATTGAACTGAGGACACTTAGAGTTAAAATAAGGCATATTTTTATGATCCCAGTGGAGACTTCCTGCTTCATCTTCCCAGAGCTTCAGTTCTGAGTACTAGAATTATGGAAGGAAAGAAATATGCAATTAATTCATCTTATCAGTATGGATACTTTCTTCTCCAAGTTATGGAGGCAACTCCTCTATATATTGATAGATTGCATTTAAAAGTAGTTGTGGCTAAATAATTGGTCACCTTGTTGGCCAAGATGATGATGACCCTCTTTCAGTTTAGCTAAGCTTTGTCCTTTGACAAATGATCTATTTCAGGACCAATTTTCTCCAGGTAGGTAGAGCATGAACCAACATTTCATAGCTTTGTAGAACCCAGAGTTACTTCAATACCTCAGTGATGAATTGGAGAAGGACTTTAAAAGATGAAAGAGGAAAAAAATGGAAAAGAAAAAGATTTCTAGCACCGAGGAATATCCAAATGAGGGTGACTGTGATGGAGGACACTTAAAGGGTAGGATAAATGCCCTTGGCTTGGAATGATTAATCCAAATGTTAAAAGAAAAGTTGGAATATTAAAAAGAAAGTCTGGAGTGGGGTGTGGCATAATAAGTATTTAACTAATGTAAAATAATTTAGAATTATTTTAAAATAACAATGAGAGGAAAAGAAAACACCAGGCAAAGAATACTCTAAGAAGTATCTAGTCTGAAATAAGGGAGAAAAAAATAAGGTATTAATAACCATTAGTAAAGTGGTGATTAGTTAGCAATGCAACATGTTGCTATGGTTTCTATTTAAATGGAGAGAGGGAAGAAGAAAAATTATATAGCTAGAGAGGTAGACTAGTGAAAGAAACAGTTAGGTGGTGAAGTGAATATTGTGCTGGACTTTAAACCAGGAAGATCTGAGTTCAAATCATGCCTACTAGGTGGGTGGCCAGGGGCAAGTCACTTAACCTCTATCTGCCTCAGTTTCCTCATCTTTAAAATTTGGGTGATACCTACTTTTGCAATCCTTAAAGCACTATATAATTTGAACAGAGAAGGCACAAATTT
Source organism: Vombatus ursinus (assembly GCF_900497805.2). NCBI lineage: Eukaryota > Metazoa > Chordata > Mammalia > Diprotodontia > Vombatidae > Vombatus > Vombatus ursinus. The sequence continues at coordinate 71,049,650 of NW_020954590.1, read as the reverse complement.
TTGGATCTCTTTCCACCCATATGGCAGGTGAACCAGCAGAGAACAAAACATAAAGTTGCTTTTAATCTAGTAGCTTAAATTGGGATAAGTATAGCCAGAGGGAGAGGTACAGATCAGTCTCTAGTTAACAGCAGTTATACTAGTTAAAGAAATTAATAGCTTTTGGAGGCCTAAAGTAGCCGACTTCATGCTGTGCTCCGATAGCCCAAGTTTCAATACAGCAGAAACAGATGAAAGCAAATAAAAACAAAAATAGAAACAACAGAAACTTTACTGAGCTTAGAGTAGACTCCATGCACCACACGAGAAGGAGTAAAGTAAGGTATGCCCAGACATTTAGTTCCTTAAGATTGGTAACAATTAGCTACAGACAAAATATCACATTTTATGGTTTTCATAAAACTTTTTTTCATTGTCTATTTTATATTTGATGGTCTTTTTTAAAATGAATACAACTCTAGCAAATTTGAATTATGACTCTTAATCTCTGATCTCCAGTTATATAGACCTAGGAATGGTAGAAAAGGAAGTCACACTCTGTAACACCAAGCACCATTACCATCCAGGGATAACTATGAGAATTGGATTGTTCTATCTCAAAAGAAAAGATCTCTGGGGAGAATCATTGTAAATTCAGCACACAAAAATGGCCCAGGGAGTACTAGAGAAGAGCATTACCTATTTTATATTTCTACTTCAAGTCACATCTGTCTAATCATAGAATAAAACAGTTGCAAGGATTCAGCCCTTAAATTCAAGCACTTAAAGGATTTAGAGCTGAAAAGTGTCCTAGAAATCATTTAGTTCAATCCTTTCATTTTACAGATGTGTAAAATGAGGTCTAGAGTCTTATTCAATGTCACCAAGGCCACATTTATCAGACTAGAGATTTGAATCCAAGTCCTCTAACTTCAAATCCAATGTTCTTGCTACTATAAAATAATGTTTTCTTCTCCTTTAAACATTCTCTCAATCCAATATTTCAGTCAGCCAACAAAGATCATGAGAGCATAGATTTAGATATGGAAGGAACCTTAGAGATCATTTACTCCAACTCACTCAGTTGAGAGAGAGAGAGATCCAGAGAGATGGGCAACTCGCAAAACATACACAATAAGAAGCAGAATTAGGATTTGAATCTTGCTCCTCTGTATTTTCTCCAATCTACCCTGTCACCTCACTAAGATGAGTATCCTTTCTAATTAAATAAGAAAGGAAATTTCTTATGGATGCATTCTGACTAATTTTATACTATGACTTTTAATAAATTCTGATCAAAATAATAACTTATGGGGTTTGATATTCTAAACAGAGATATTTAGCATCCTTTTCTCCTTTGTTTTTATTTTTTCATCATTATTGAGAATATAGAAATAGGTTATTCTGTATTTTTGTCTGTCACATAAGTGGCTCCAGCCAAAAAATCTCAGCACTTAACTGCTAACTTTCTGTTGATAAATATTTCTGAAATTAGCCAGGCTGACACCACAAGCAATAATAAAACTTGGAACATTGGGTAAAATCTAATGAGAGGAAATTTAATATGCATAAATGTAAGTTAAAACAAAACAAAACAAAACAAACAAACAAACAAAAAAACAAAACACCTGCAAGTACAAGAAGGAGAAGATGAAGCTACAAAGCCATTTATCTAAAAGAGATCTTAGGGGTGAGGTCTCCCAAAGCAGTGCATTATGGCTACCAAAAAATCTAATGTGGTCTTGGTCTGCATTAAGAAAAGCATAGTTTCCAGAGATAAGGAAGTGATATCTTGCTGTTCTCTGCCCTGGTCTCATCACATCAGAAATATTGAGTTCATTTCTGGGAAAGACATTGATGAGCTGGCAAATATCCAGAGGAGAGCAACCAAGCTAGTGAATGTTGTCAAGATCTTGCCACACGAGAACTAATGAAGAAACTAGGGTCATTTAAACTGGAAAAGAGAAGTTTTAGTAGAGTTATGATGGCTATCACTTCAAGTATTTGAAAGGTTGTCATATAGGAGAGGTTATGTACTTTTTCAACTTAGCCTGGAGGGAAGAACTGGGAACAGAACTATGGAACTTGCAAAAAAGGCACATTTAATTTCTACTTAATGAGAAACTTAATAAAAATTATAAATATCAAAAGTAGAATAGGTTTCCTAGGAGGTTTGAAGTTTTGCCTCAGTGGAAATCTTCAAACACAAGAAAACAACTTGTCAGATAATTTTGAAGAAGGAATTTTTGACCAGGACAAATTCTATGAAATGGTTTCGAAGTTCAGATCTGACTCTGAGATTTCATGGTTCTGTTAACTCCTCAAAGGAACAATAATCTTCTAATTACCATTTTACATATTCATAATTTGGTAGCTTCAGTATCCAGCCACCTCCATACCATGCCTCCTGAACTGGAGCCATCATTATCTTTTCTTCACCATCTAAAGCTTGAACTAAGCTCCAGGGACATTGAGAATTAAAACAAGATGAGCTTTCATCTGATCATTTCCAGAACCTAGTTTCTACATGACTTCTACACCATGTGTCTGCATCATTGCTCCCATCCTTTCCACCTCCATTTTATTTATTGGTTTTTACCATTAGAATAGTAAATGTCTTCTTTGAAGGTATAGACTCTCTCTCTCTCTCTCTCTCTCTCTCCAATGCTGAATGTCTATGGGAGTTTGTATGTCTCCTATCTAGAAATGATCTACATATTATTAAATTAATATAGATTATCTATATTTGGAGAAAGATCTTAGTTTTTATCCAGTGGAAGGGTGTAGGAAAGAGAAGGTGGAGTAATTGTGCAGATTTTCCTGGATAAATCTCCAGGTACTCAGATGTACTTGGTCAATCATACAACTTGGTTTAATAAAATTGTCTTAAAGTAATTATATAAATTTCATGTTACCAACTGTTTTTTTTTTTATAGCAACAGTTGCCAAATTTCACAGGAACAGAGTTGGGAGGCATCCCAGAAGCTGCCTAGTCTATTCTATAACTGAAAAAAGAAAAAATATGTTGTGCACAAAATTAAATCTCATACCTCAGATATAGTCTCCTAAAGAGTGTGGTAGGCCTTTCACCTTCCCCACTTAGGAAATTTGTTTCTTTTAATTCAATCTAGTAGAGCACTAGCATTTTTAGCTGCCCTATCACACACTGTTGACTCATATTGACCTTGTAGGTCACTAAAAGCATCAGATTTATTCACATGAACTGCTGTTTAATTATGTTTTCCTGAACTTGTGAACTAAGATTTTTGAATCTATGTGTACATGTCCCCCTGTTAAATTCATCTCTTTGATTCATCCTATTGTTCTAGCCTTGTTGTTGTTGTTCAGTTGTTTCAGTGGTGTCTAACTCTTCATGTACCCCATTTGGGGTTTTCTTGAAAAGCTATTACAGTGGCTTGCCATTTCTGTCTCCAGCTCATTTTACAGATGAGGAAACTGAGGCAAACAGGATTAAGTGACTTGCCCAGGGTCACACAACTAGGAATTATCTAAGGCTGGATTTGAACTTAGGTCTTCCCTACTTCAGGTCTGGCCCTATGTCCACTACTGTCTACTACCTTTGTTCTAGCCCACTGAAGTCCTTTTTAAAGCAGCAGAGGCATATTCACAACCAAACTTCTCTTTAGCTTCTGATGGAGAAGATCCAGGAATGTAAACCCAAAAGCCTTGGGAATGGGAGTGTCCTTCAGGTCACTTGTCCTACTTTCAGTCCCAGCCCCACAGTAATCACTGAGGAATAAATTTGCCCCAGAGAGGGGCTCCTGCATTTACTGCTACCACCAACACTAGCTACTAACCAAGCACTACCCATAAGCAGATAAGTCTAAAAGCTGTGGTAGTCAGGGCATCCCCCAGACTTCTGGCCATGTTTCTAGTGCAGCACTCAGTCATCATTCTAGGATACAATCCTGGAGAGATGTGATCTGACAACCATGGCTGTTGCAGCCACAGCATCAGCAGATGACCCAGAAAAGAAGATCCTCACCACCAAACACCTTGACCCTTTCAAATAGTTGAAAATCAAAAATAAATTATTTTATCAGTGGAAATACATTAATGATTATGTATTATTGACTATTTTGCCGCTGCTCTCTAAGCACTATGGGAATTTCCCCCCCAACTTATAGATGAAACCAACCGCATGAGTTATCTTTGCCATTAGAATGTAATCCTTCCTTCCTGGCTCATCATCCACATCATGACTGCACAGCCTATCTCCAAATGGCCTTTTCAGCCTCACTGAAAGATGTGAGGATCAAATGAGGAAGAATTTATAAAGTATTTAGCACAATGTTTGGCATATAGTAGGCCTTATACAAATGTTAGCTATTATCATTATTATTATTACTCTTCCTTCCACACACACAGCAATCCAGACAAACTGATCTCTTTGTTTGTTATACATTGCATTCCTTTTGCACTGGCCTTCTCCAATGGAATGTATTCCCACCTTACCTCTGCCTTAAAGTCAATTAGTAAACATTTAATAGTGCCTACTATATGCCAGACACTGTTCTGGGGATCCAAAGAAAGGGAAAAGACAGTCTCTGTTCTCAAGGAGCTCAAATTCCATTTGGAGGAGACAACATACAAATAACTGTGTACAAACAAGATTGATGTGGGATAAATTGGAGATAATAAACAGAGGAAAGGCATTAGAATTAAGGGAGATCGGGAAAGGCTTACTGTAGGAAGTATGATTTTAGCTGGAACTTGAAGGAAGCCAGAGAAACCAGAAGGCAGAGATGGAATCCCTATCTTCCTGTTAGAGGTAGCTCATGACCATCTTCTGTTCCCTGATCTTATGGACTCCTAGTCCCTTTCTTCTATAATTCACTGTATATATTTGCATGTTTTAACTTTATATTTATATTATACTTATATGTACTTATCTCTCCTATTGAATGAAAACTCATTGTTAGTAGAGATTGTTTCACTTTTTTGTACTTGTTTCCCCAGCACCTAGCACATAATAGCCACTAAGTAAATCCTTGTTGGTTGATTACTAGTTGGCAAAGTTTATAGAATGCTTTACAATTTACAAAGCACTTTATAAATATTATTTTATTTGATGCTCACAACACCTCTTCAAGGTAGATGCTATTATTATTTCCATTTTAAATCTGAATAAACTGAAATTGAGAGGTCAGTGATTTGCCCAGGGCCATATAACCATCTACTAAGTGTCTGAGTCAGGATTTGAACTCAGATCTTCTAGACTCAGATCTAGTGCTCTTTCAATTATGCTACCTGATTGGTTGATTAATTTTTTATTTATTTATTTTTATTTTTAGCCATTTGGGGTTAAGTGACTTGCCTAGGGTCACACAGCTAGTAAGTGTCAAGTGTTTGGTCTGAGGCTGGATTTGAACTCAAGTCCTCCTGACTTCAGGGACAGTGCTTTATCCATTGCACCACCTAGCTGCCCCATTGGTTGATTAGTTTGACCATCCTCCACTACACTATCTACTGTGAATAGAAATCCCATCCCTTGTTTGATCTTTTTTCCCCATAAAAAGGTTTTAAAAGCTTCACTTCCTTGCACTTAGCATCCATTGTGAAACATGGCTAATTGAAGTACTTCTCTTTCTTTACACTATTCTTCCAGGACCATGCTACTCTTTAAAAATCAAAACTGTTCAATGAGTTTACTGTGAAGCCTCATCATCCTTATTAGGCAGTTCTCCTTTTCCTTTTAGGATAATAATTTCTGCTTTGTGCTTGAGTTGTCATGATTTCCTTTTTGAGAGCTTCCTTTCCCTCTTGGGCTGAATTGCATTGAATATTACACAATTATATCCTAGCTATATTTTTCCTTGGATGTTTGAAATATGCTTTCCCAAATTTAGAATACTTTTTAGATTATACCTGATTTCCTCTCTTGTTTTATCACATCTTTCTGAAGAAGTTTCCATTTGTTTCTATGATTGCCATCATTTTAATTTCCACCGAGACTTATCAAATTAGTCAGAATAACATCCTGAAAAGCAGTTCTCTTTTTGGCTCCTTTTGAATGCTGAGGTTATCTTTAAGCCAATATCGCTACATACTTTGAGAGAAGGAGGGAATTGGAGGAAGAAGGGGAAGGAAAAGGGGGAGGTAGAGAGGAGCAAAATTAAGGGAGAGAAGGAGGGAAGGAAAATAAGGGAGAGAAGAACAGAGTACATTCACTCTTCTATGGATAGTTGAGTTCTCTTATCACTATATACTCTTCCAGGTTTATGATCTGTTTGCTGAATTCATCTAATATTTTTTCTTTCTAGCAGCTCTCTCATATACTTCCATGACAATAATTCTTCTTTCTCCTTCTATTCTCCCATACCCAAATGTTTTTCACCATTATTCTCCTTGTGTTCCTTGATTTTCTCATGTCAATATATTTTCTTAGTGAATAATGCTACTCCACCTCCCATTCTATTTATTCTGATTCTTTCGAATATAGCATATACTTCATAGCCATAATCTGGTCATTAGGCTCATCTCATGAAAACTCAAATAACTGTGATATCAAACTTTGCTCTGCAAAAGGAAGGAATATTTAGTCCAGCCTGCTTATGTCCAACAATGCTATATTTGCTTTCAGAAAAAGCAGCCTATGGGTACAAGAGCTGGATTTCTTCTTAAATAATTTCTCTTAGGAATTTACAATTCGTTCTTCTGCTGTTCTTCTAATGTTGCACCTGTTATTTTATTGTACCTGAGATGACAGAACTATGTGCATGCTTTTCTCTCTCCTGTCCTCCTTTTAGTTTAAAGCTCTCTTTATCATAAAATTTCAAGTAAATTTATTTTTATAAGCCTTTGTTAGGTATATTTTGTCCCTGAACATGAGTAGATATATTTTTTGAGTTATGGTTCAGTAACACAAATCCCTTTTTCAAATACTATCTTCATAGCCAGATATTCACTTCAAAAGTCCATTTTCCTAGGGCAGTTAGGTGGCATGGTAGATAGAGCAACAGCCTTGAAGTCAGGAGCACCTGAGTTCAAATTAAGCCTCAGACCAAACACTTGACACTAGCTGTGTGACCTTGGGCAAGTCACTTAACCCCAATTGCCTAAAAAAAAAGTCCATTTTCCTTTTAAAATCCCACTAACTGCAGTCAAAGGGCCTGAATCTTAATCTCACATTAGGATTGATGGTTACTCCCTCTGTGAACTTGGGAAAGTCATTTACCCTCCATCACTCACAACTTTATCATCTGCAAAACAAGGGCATAACCTCTGATGTCTCTTCCAATTCTGTACCAATGGCCTATGAAAATATTACCCACTCTTCCTAAGGCCTTGAGATTTTTGTTTTGTTGTTTAGTGTTTCATTGAATTTTGCTTTGTTGTTTTCCTCCAGCATTTCATAATCCTTAGTGTTGCTTCTTTGTTCCATCCAGTGGCATTCTTCTTCTTCACATCATCACGAGACTTCAGTAATGGCTGTCAGATTTTCTATGTCTAAGAAAGTTCTTCTGCATTCCAGATACTCCATTGTTTATAGCAGTTTGACCAACATCCATCTCTGTAGTCCTATAAAGAGAGTCATCAGCTATTGATACTCACTTCTTGTTCCTCTGACCATTATTGAATGATTTATATTCATCCAAATGATTCATATTTTGGCAAAATCAATATAAATACTGTTATTTCTCTTACCATCAGCCAGGTGTTACAGTGTTTAGAGTGTTGGACTTGGAGTCAGGAAGAACAGTTTGAATCCTGCCTCAGGCTCTTACTAGCTTTGTGACCTTTTAGCTTGTAAATTCCTTGAAAGTAGAGCCTTTAATTGTAGCCTTAACACTTAGCATAGTTACTGGCATTCAACAAGCATTGGTAAATGCTTCTTAACTTGACTTAACTTGATCCTGAGCACATCACTTGACTTCTCCCTACCTCCTTTCCTCATCTGAATAAAAGGGGATAATAGCACCTACCTCAAAGGGTTATTGTGAGCATCAAAATAGCATATGTAAAGTATTTTGTAAACTTTTAAGTACTACATAAATGCTAGCTATTATTAGAAATAACACTTAACAAATCTAAACATAAAATAAATAATCATAAACCAATAAATAATAAACCAATAAAAAACATAATTTTAATAGAACATACAATTATTAAATGAAAAATTAAACAATGTGAATAAAATTAAGATCAACATGACCTCAATTAGAACTTGAGGAAAATATTCGATCTAATGAGCTTTTGTTTCCCAAATGTCCCAATGACCATATCCAAAATATACATCATCCATTAAAAAAAAATAAAATAAAATAAAACATACTTTAGGATATTATGAAAGATCTCACACTGATTTGTGTATTTAAGATGATTCAAAGATAGTACTAGCTTGATATTTAATTTCCAAAGTGTTTTGGGGACCCAAATTGTCCTATGTTTATTTCTATGTCTCATCTTTATTGAACTTCTATCTAACTTAATCTCATTTTTCATGCCTCCTCTGCAACATATGTAGTTGATTAGGGTATGATTGAAAACACAACCTTAGACCAACTGAAACAGTAAAAGGGGCAATCAAGACAGATTCACCTCCTGCTATCTATAATATCAATAAAAGATATTTTAACTTGGTGTCTATAAAATGACTTCTTTGTTTTTCCCTGACATCAGAAATAATGGTGAGAAGAATATAAAGAGATTTAAATATTCTTTTGTCTTGCACATAACTTTATTTGGTATTTCAATTGCATTTGTTTTCCATAAATTATATTAGTCTCATTTTCAAGGTTTAATGAGTCATAGATGTGAAGTAAATTGACTCACTTTGACTTTGAATTATGAATTTCTTACGTGAATTGCTTTTTACTACTACAACTAACACTGATAATAGGTTATTGACATGAGGAAGGTGATATAGTACAGTGGAATGGATATTAGACAATCACTTCACCACTCTGGGCCTCAGTTTTCTGAAAAATAAAGTCTTGAAGTAGCTTATCTATAAAAAGACCCCCAACTCCCAACTTCTGTGATAGTCCTAATGGTCATTATCTTGCTTGGTTATTTTGAATCAGACAACTTAATCTGATGTCTATCTAAAGCAGCTTCAAAATCTATCCTGCTCCTCATTATGCCAGACAAAGGCCAAAAAATATTAGAAACTCCATAATCTTTAATGACTATAAATATTGGAAAAGGTTGCCTTAGAAAAGAATGTATCTATTAATACATATTGAACAAAGAGGTAAGGTGGTATAGCATATAGGAAGCCAGACAACAATATTTGGATACAAGTATAACCTCTGATAATTACTGGATGTAAATGTGTAATTCTGAACATGTTACTTGAATTCTCTGTGCTCTCTCTAGACCATAATCACAGGTCCTGTTCCTATGCCTACATACAATGGATTTATCTATTGATTCTTTTACCTATGTATATTTGCTCTTAATACTTACAGTAGTTTTTTAATTCTGCTTCTTTAATCTTACAAATAATTTCTATTTTTTGTTTTTACATCATTTGTATGTATTTATATATACATTATATATACATACCGTGTGTATTATGTATGTAAACATGTATGTATATGTGTGTTTGTATCCTTCCCCTCCCATACCAGAGAAACGAACAAACAAAAAAATAAAGAGGGAAGCAAACAATTCTGCAATATTAACCAATCTATCAAAAGACTATGACAGCCAATGGAATTTTTCATACCTACAGTCCTCCACTTGGACAAAGAAAGGGGAGAGCAGTGTAATGTTTTATCTCTCCTTTAAGGACAATGCTCAGTCATTAAGATTACATGACAGTCAGTTTCTATTTTTTGCTCTTATTGTTTACATTGTTTCAGTCTTGTGAATATTATTTTCTTAGATCTTACTTCACTCTGTATTTGTTCTTTTGCTTTTCAGAACTCTTAATATTCATTGGTTATGGTGCAGTAGGATTCATGCAACAAAGTTTGCTGATATATTCCCCAAACAATGTCAACCTACTTTGCTTTACATTTTACTTTATTGTTTTTATCACACAATATGTTTTAGGAATATGTTGGTGTCTTTGGGACATACACTTAGAAATGAGATCTCTAGGTCAAAAGGTTTACATAAACTAACTTAAAATGAATTAAACAGAATAAGGAAAAGACTATACAGAGGAACTACTACAATGTAAATGAACAACAGTAACCAAAAATCAAAAATGAATGTTGAATAACTTTAATGACCAAGTTTGACCCCCATGAAGAAGTATGAGAATAGAGATCTTTTCCTTCAATGTATAGGTGGGGGTGGGGAAAATAATGGATATGGATTACTATATATAATATCAGACTTGGTTAATTTATTTGTTTGCTTTGTTTTTGCCTTTTTTGCTTTTTATTTATTTATTTTTGTTATTTCTTTTCTTACAAAGAATGATTCTCTGGAAGAGTGAGAAGGCAGATATATTGGGAACTATAAAAACATAAATACTTAGTAACTTTTTTTTAAAAAAAAATCTTATTACTACCATTCCTTTGCTACATTAGAAAAAGAAAAAAATAACTCCCATTATTTTAATCATTTAGCAGATCAGTACAGTGTATTATTTATACACAGCATTATAAAGCACAACTATCTACCAACCTAGCATTTTTCTCTTCAGATCAATCCCCAAAGTCCCTCTACACCAGGCAACTTAGCCTCCTCGAATTATGAAGGATTTTTGTTGTTGTTTTGCTTATTAACATCACTGAGTCCATCTTAAAGCACTTCCAACCCCAGAGGATGTAGGCAGATGTCAAACAATTGATCATACAAACTTCAGCTAATTACCTGAGCAGAGAAAAAAAAAGTACACATAATAGTTATTCTTTTATTAACTAAATGTGCCAGAAAGAAAAATGTGATTTCTAGATCAAACTCTGAAGTGTTTATTAAACAATGAAAATCAATGAATATCAAGTCAATCTGAGGATAAAAGAGGACCAGAGTCAATATCAAATGAAACAGCCAAGTTTTGAACCAATTTTGAATAACAGTTTGTCTTTGACAACCTACCTATTGCTCTCTGTAACCTCTAGGCTTTGAAATACTCATCTAAATCTAACATTTTGAAAAAACCTCATGCATATTATTTTCTTGTCATTGGGATTCAAGGGTGAGGGGTGGGGAGAGGGCCAGAAGACATAATTAAAAAAAATAAATGAGTCTACATTCTGCTAATGTCACCTCTCTACTGATTGGTATTATTACAGAACTTCAAAGTTAAAGTGCTTTACTGGACATAACTTAAATATATTTTGAGCAGTGCATTAAAGATATATTTAAGAGAAGTAGGCTTGGAAGTACTAAAGAAATAATATAAAGTTATTTCTACTAATTTTATTAATGTTCTCATTTCCCCCTCTCTTTAGTCTCTATTCTTCTTCTGAGATGAACTGAGTGGGCAGTGGAATGCAGAGTGATAGTCCTGAGTTAGAATCCTGCTTCTCCTTCCCACTACCTCCAAAATATTGGGTGAGTAACTTTCCATCTCTGAGAATTGTTTGTTTTTTATATTATTTTTGAGTAAACTCAAATTGTTCAGCTTCAGAAATACATAAAAGCATTAAGGACTTATATTACAACATTTAGTGACTTGTCATTGCTTAGGAATATGAGATAATTTCTAGAGTTTTTCAAACATGGTGTAATATTAACTGTAATTTATATTTTACTTTGATAAAACATGATTTTCTATGTCTGTGTGTTTTGCAGACATCTCAATTTTTTCACATAAAAAATAAAAAACAATAACACGAACTTCAGGACTTCTGGACAAAATGCTTTCCTGAGAATGGAGGCAGAGAGCTCAGATCTCATTCACCTAGCCCAGGAAAAAAAAAAAAACTTAAAAAACCATACTAGAATGAATAATGATCAATAAATTCAATGATGAATTATGTAAGTCACTAGTTTTACCCTAGAACTTCACAACAAGTCAATCAAAAGCCAATGGACAAAAGAGAAAAAAAAATACCATCAAAATCAGCTTTGACACTTAGGCAAAAAAAGCCAGGAGTTGGAGCAGCTAGATGGAGCAATGGATAGAGCACTGGCTCTGGAGACAGCAGGATCTGAGTTCAAACCGGACCTCAGACACTTGACACTTACTAACTGTGTGACCCTGGACAAGCCACTTAACCCCAATTGCCTCACAAAAAAAAAAAGCCATGATTTTCCCAGCATAACCAGAGAGATTCATAAACTGCAAGTATGTCTCCCAAAGCAGCAAGAGTAAAAGGCATCCAAAGATATTTCCAGGATGGGTAGAAATCCACTGTGGGGACCCAACAGTAACCACCAATATGAGAATATCAGTGCTCAGAGCAGGGCACCACAGGAGTCTGAAGTAGCTAGTATTCTCTCCTGAAAAGCCATAGAGGTCCTTTAAGATGAAGTGTTCTGAGCTTCAAAGATCCAGGAGGAAATAACCCAGGAAGTTGGAGGCCAGTGTAGGAACTAAGTGACCAAGGAATTCTGGCCACTTCACAAAACCACAACAAGAGATAAAGCCTGGCCTTGGCACAAAGTCCTAATCAAGATATTGAGATTAGCATGATGAAAAAACTGAAGAAGACAATAATCATTATAAAGATTTATTGTAAATCCAAATATGCATCCAAAATCCAACCTAAAATGACAGGGTAACACCATAACAATTGCAAGCAGAGACTTATAGGATTTTTTTTTCTTTAAGGACTACCTGTAGTGATTATATTGAGTGATAAACCTAGATTCAGTAAGACCTAAGTTCAAATATGATCTCAGACACTTACTCTCCAACTAACCCTTTATAAGGCACTTGACTCTTGTCTACCTCAGTTTTCTTATCTGTAAAAACAATAGCACCCACTTCCTAGAGTTGTAGGGAGGGTAAAGTAAGAAAATATTTGTAAAGCACTTAATAAAACTTAAAATACTATATAAAATCCTAGCTTTTGATACCTAGAATAAATTAGATAAAGAGTTGAAAATGAAATAAAAACTTTGGAGGAAAGAAGTTAAAGAATAAATAACTTAAAATGTAAAGTCATAAATCTTACCCAAATACCAGACTCCCTGAAAACAGAAATGGATTAAACAGAAATCAATTACTCCATGGACAGAAAAGAAAAATAACAGAACAAAATAAAAACATTGGAAAAATAGAAGATGCAAGATTTGTGATATCAAAAACAACTGAGCTGGAAAACATGTCAAGAAGAGATAATTTAAGAATCATTAGACTCCCTGAAAACCACGGATACTCTATTTCAAGAAGTCATAAATGAAAACTGCCTAGATTTTTTGGAACCAGAGAGCAAAACAAAGACAGAAAGAATTGACCAATCATCTTCCTAAAGAAACTTCAAAAGAAACAGTTTTAGAAATATCATAGACAAAATCCAGAGCTCCTACATCGAAGAAAAAATATTGCAAACATACAGAAGACAAAAAGAGAAATTCAGAACACAGCACAGACAAGAAAGACAGTTTTGAATGGCAGGTATTGAATTTCTTAATATACATTTTAAAAAAATGATGTGAAATAGAGCCTCATGGTTTTACATATAGCCCTCTTTTTACACTTTGTGATGTATGTGGAAAGGACCTGTTTTGGTGTTTAAGTTCAAAAGTGATTTCAAAATTTAAGGAAAAGAAAAAAACAGGAAATGATTTGAACTTTACTTCCACCAAGAAAAAAAAATGTAGCAGCCCCTGTAGGGGTATTTCCCCTGTCCTTGGCTGTTTTTATTCCAAGGTTCCTTGTTACAGTAAAATCATAGAACAGGAAATCTCATAGTATTTTTCTATATTTTCAATCCCTGGAATTTATGTAGAACTTTATCTCCTATTATTTAAGGCAATAGCATGTCTGTTGTTCTTGTTTTTCACAATATCCTTCTAAAGTAGCTAGAGATATCATCATAATCATCACCACCACCATCAACAACTTTTAAATAGAATCTTATATGAAACAGACACAATGCTAAATACTTTTTATAAATATTCATTCATTTGATCCTCACAACAACCCTGTGACATGATCTTTGTTTTATAGATTGTGAAACCAGAGCAAAGAGAAATAAAGTGATTTGTGGCAAGTCTCACAGTTAGTGATAGAATGTGACTAGAATTTGGGCCTCCTGAGTATTGATGCAAGATTTCACTAACTAAACTAATTTTCCTCTCGGAGTTGTAGCATCATACCACTACCAATTTTACTTCTTGTCAGCTTTACCCAACCAAAAAGGCTCTATTGGCAAATGTTTATTCATCAGTTTGGTAGTTCTCTTCTTTAAGGCAGTTGGAAACCTCATCTAAATGCTGATCAAGTCTCAGAGAGTTGCTTGACAATCAAAGAGTAAAATGATACTTACCATTGTCAAATAGGAAGTTTCAGAAATAGGATTTGAACACAAATCAAGAGTAGAGTACAAATCAAATATCCTATCCACGGTACTATGTGGTAAGAAATTAATTTATTTAGATAGTTTCTCAGCTCTTTTTAAGACAACTGGAAATTTCTTGGGATGTTAGAAAGCTGGGGTTGAAAATTGCCATGTTAGTTTACATTCCTATTTCTAATGGTGATTTTCTTAAGTCAGCACATCAGTTAAATTAGTCAAATAGAATATTTTTAGAGCATTAACCCAAATTTCTCATTTATATGCTTAAAGGTGTCTGTCATAGCATGATGAGAGATGTAACATCATAATGGTGAGTTTCTTTGAAATGGAGTTTTATTAATTAGGAAAGGGGTAAGGGAAGGAATAAACATTTATATAGTATGTATTATGTGCAAGGCACTATGCTAAGTACTTTTTTATATATACTCTTTGAGGTAGGTACTTTTATTATCCCCATTTTAATTTTGAGGAAACTGAGGCAAAGAAAGGCTAAATGACAACTTTAGTTACACAATTATTAAATCTGCCTTAGGGCAGATTTGAACTCAGGTCTTTCAGTGCTTTATCTACTGTGCCACCAACTATCTCTATTTAAAACTATTAAAAGAATATAATGCAGTAAAAAATTTAACTTTCAAAAAAGGGGTCTGTTTAATTGTCCTTCATGTTAGTGTGGAAGAGAACCCAGCCTCCCAATGGCTCTTCATGAGTAGGCTGGCCATTAGTTTATGAATTCTATTACTTTTGGCAATCCATGAGGCAAAAAAAAGAAAAAAATCAAAGATAGGGAGTTTAACTTTAATGTAACAGCGGCATCATTGGTGTGATAAGAATTAAAGTTATGTTTTACTTTCAGGCAGACAAAAATATACATTTTTCATATTAGTTATCTTTCTGTGCACAAATCTTTTGCATTACATTTAAACTTATTTTTTTCATTCTTTCTGGAGCCATAGAATAAGTATGAAAAAATAGAGAAAGTATATACACAGGGTGGAGGGTGGTGGCTGTAGTCCAAATGTGAATTCTGATCAGATATAAGTGTGAGAATTGTAAGAATATGCCTTATGAAGGATATTTCTGTAAATATAGAGATATTGCTATATAACTTCATATACTAACATATATACATAACATATACATATATGTATGGATAGATAGATAATGATATTTCCATTTTCAGGTTAAAAATTTAACTAATTCATATATACATGTATGTACAAACACATGAGCTTCTATTGTGCAATAATTTTGGCTTCTTATTACATGCCTGATCTTTGAAAGTTTTTTTTTTCTTCACTCTGCTAGGCCTCCCCTTCCCCACATATTATATATATGTGTGTGTGTGGTGTGTGTGTGTGTGTGTGTGTGTGTGTGTGTGTGTGTGGGTATAAGATTAATATCCTTTTGTGAAGCCATTTACAGCAGCTGCTTTCTCATTTATACTGTGTACAATAAATGTACAATCTTAACTGCCCCAATCTGGACCAACTCTGCTTTTCAGTGTTGGGAATAACATTTATGTAACACTTACTATGTGCTAGGCACTGTGCAAAGTACTTTGCAAATGTTATCTCATGTTATTTTTCCCTACCTGGGAGGTAGGTATTATTATTATCCCAATTTTTCAGTTGAAGAAATGGATAAATAGAGGTTAAATGTCTTGCCCAGGGTCACACAGCTTGATAAGAGTCTGAGGTCAGACTTGAATTCAAATCTTCTGTTCCAGGTGTAGCACTTTATCCACTATGCCACAGGTGCCTCCTGTAACCCCTTCAAAGATCTAAGGCATAGATTTAGAAGAGTCAAAATATAGCACCTTTTCCCTTCAACAACTAAAACATTAAAAAACAGAGTAGGGACTGAAAAGCAATGGGCTAAAGTAGTACCCTAGAAATGGATCCCATAAAAGTACAAAGAGCAAGCTATGGTGTATGTATTTTATTTCCGGTGGACATCAGTGTGTTGGATTGGCATGAGATGGTACAAGATTGGAAAATTTGCTTCCTAGAAGTTAGGGGGATGAAAGGCATATTCAAATTCTTACTGGTTGCCAGGCACTCTGTGAAATGCTGGGGATAAAAAGAAAAGCAAAATAAAAAAAAAAATCCCTGCTATTGGCTAGTTCCACAATCCAGAGGTTAAAAAGGGATACTTACCCCATTTACCTTGGCAGTTATAACACCTTTCCAATACCGAGTGTGAGCCTGTCTTGCCAAATTGGTATTGAAATGGATTACAAATTAACAATAGATAACACGTGTATTAAGTATTTTCTATGTGTATGTAATGGTGCTAATTGGGTGGGGGGGAGGTACAAATAGAAGCAAGCAAAACAATTCCTGCCCTCAAGGGGCTTACATTCTAACATAATGTAGAAATTAGGGATATTTTGTGTGCCTGAGTATCCATATACCCATTGAAATCAGTAGGGATAATCATTTTTAAAAAGTATTTTAAGATAGGGGATATACTGGCATCTCACCTAACTACTGTAATAGGCTTGCTGATTCATCTCCCTGAATCTCATCTCTCGCCTTTGCAATTCTTCCTCCACAGAGTTACCAATTTGATCTTCCTAAAATGCAAATCTGACCATGCTACTCTTCTCAAGATTGAGTGATGCCTCATCATTGCTAAGATAAAATTTAAAAATCCCTTCTAGTGCTTAAAGCTTTATGTGGTCTGATTATACTTTACTCGCCCTCATCTATTCTACAATCTATATTGGGTATACTATTTGTTGTTTCTTGTATAGGACATTCCATCCTTTCTCTCCATGCCTTTTTAGAGGCTATTCCCCCCATATCTGGAATACTGAAATATTCAACCAAATACTGCTGCTTCTTGGATTTCCTAGTTCCAAGTATGGCTAAGTTCATATGCCATTTTCTTCAAAAGGCATTTCTTCATTAATTGAGTTGTTAGTATCTCTCTTATCTTTGCCTATGTATTTTTAATATATTCTTTTTTATTTTATTTATTCTTATTTATATATTTAATATATTACTTCTCTGTGAACATACATTGTTATATCTTTCTAGTGGACTATAAGATTCTTAAGGACAGGATCTGTCTCACATTTGTATCCACACTTAATGTAATGTTTGGCCCATAGCAATTTGTTGTTAAGTCATTTTTCTGTCATATCCAACTCTTCATGACCCCATAACAAGTACTTCACAGTTATTTGCTGATTGTTTGATTACATATTAAATTCAGAAGAAAAGATATCTTATAACATCTGTTCTTAACCTTCAATGAAGTACTATTTTAGGGCTTTACATGGAGATGAATCTGGTTCTTCAAAGGCTATGCTAGGGACCCAGAGTCTAATCCTGCCAAGCTGAGCAGGCATTAAATAGTTATTAAATCCCTATAGAAGGATAAGAGAGGCCCACAACTTGGAGGCCATCAACTCATTTGTGCCTTTGGAAAGTTTTGGCATTTTCATATATTTTAGTCATTTTTTTCTATCTTAACTTTTTCTGCTAGAGAAAGAGAAAATTCTTAGAGAAACTGATCGCCACATTTCCTCTGTGAATAAAAGTGAATTACTGTGGCACTCTATAATAAATCTCATGAGATCTCATGAGCATCTTCCGCTAACTTACAATTATTTTATGTCACCAGGTAACATCTTGAATGATATATTAGGTCTCTTACAAACTGCTTTGAAGTAGTGAAAATTTTACTTTTCTTACATGAACACCAGCTTATAACATCTGTTGATGTTAAAAAAAAACAGATAGGGAAATAATCATTTCCTCATTTGCTCTCATGGATGTATGTATATGAGACATACAAAAGGGCAAAATGAGTTATTAGTCAAACAAATTCTAAAGAAAAAGACATTTAGGGATCTAAGACTTAGTTGACAATGAAAATAAACAAATGGGAGCTTATGCTAGACATGCTTGATCATGCCACTGATCATAACAAATGACTAGATAAGGAAAAATGCAGGCAATGTATTTCTACCCTTAATGAAGTGGGTTGTTTTTTTTTGTTTGTTTGTTTGTTTGTTTGTTTTTGTTTTGGCACTTCATGAAACTTAACTTTGAAAAATCTATTCAGATCAACTTGGCCTAAAATACCAGCAAATACAAATGGAGTAATAGTAAGTAACAATGAGATAAAACTGAGAATCTCAGAACTGAAAGAAGCCTTAGATCATTTAGCCCAATGAAAACCAAAATAATCACATACTTTATATGTGATAAACCAATCTTTACTGAAAAACTTCTAATAAAGGCAAACTTAATATATGCTGAGTTCCCCATATCATATTTGGTTTCTTTTTTTTCCCCCTCTTTGACATAAAGCTTAAATGTGTCTCTTTAGCAGCTTATATCCTACTGTTCTTAATTCTACTTTTTGGGTCCCAATCAAGTCTAATCCATCTTCCACATAAGTAGCCTTCAAATACTTAAAGATAGCTGTCAATTTCCCCTAAGTCTTTTCTTCTTCAGGCCAAACATCTACATCTCCTTCAACTGTTGTCACGGTCCTTACTCATCTTGGCTCTATGTTTCTGAATGCTTTCTCGAATGTCAATGTCTTTCCAGTGTTTCAGGTCTGACTCAGCCAGAGCGCAGCAGGACTCTCACCTTTTCAGTACAGGACACTGTGCCTTTCTTATTACAATACAAATTCAAGCTAGCTTTTTTGACTCATGAGTCACGTGGCTGACTCATTGAACTTCCAGTCCACTAAAAGCCAGAAATCTTTATTGAGTGCTCTGTGAAGCAGAAATATTGGCAAAATACAATTTTGTGTTTGTGAATTGACAAGGTTCAAGAGGTCAGGCCTGCCTGATCATGCCATTATTTTTTGTCACTTTTTTCAATGACCTTCAAGATGGGGTAAGAAAATGTTATGAAATTAACATAAAAATCTTGAACTAAACAGAAAATGAAGCATGACATTTCCTCATATAATATTCATGAAAAATCTTTTTAGCACACATTCAGTATTACAGTGAGTATGTTTAAAAAAATTACAAATATAAACCTATCTCTATCCCATTGCCATGCATATACATATGCATACTAATATAAACATATCAATCCATGGCTATGAACAGGTATTTTTTTTTAAAGTATGGCAACAGATAGAGGAAATAGCAATATATTGAAATTCAGCTATTGTAATCTAATTGGCTTTCCTACATCCAGACATTCTAATGATCTTTCAAGGTGGCACAGATACCACTTTCTTCATGAAGGTTTTTCTAATTTCTTCAAAGGTATATTGAATCCTGACTGTGATTACCGTAAAGTACTTTGTTATTTTATATCATTTATTCTATCCTGAATCATATTGTAATTTTTATATACATGTCTTATAATACTTTATAGATTACAGATTCCTTATAAGAGAAAATATCTCACCCAATTTTATATGCCATGCATATCCTTACAAATGATAGGTATTTGGATGATATTTGTAAAACTGAGTTGAAATGCATGGGAAGGAATTGGATAATTTCTCAGGGAGGAACAGTGAAGGTCTTTTTCTCTACATTTGTAGGACATTTTGTACAAATTTTGTGGAATAAAAAGGAGAGAATGTGGGGATTAATATAAATTATCTTTCCTAGTACTTTGCTATTTTCTTGTTTTACATTTTCATTTGTTTGGTTATTCTTTATCAAGTCAGAACTTCATGACATCTTCCTGAAGTCAATGTGAATTTCATTTGATTACTGTCACTACAACTAATAATAGTCCTTGAGATCTGTACAGTTCTCTATAATTCAGAATGCTTTGTAATCACTAATACTTTGGAATATTAATGGATAAAATCAAAAGGATATATAATTAGAGAATAATCATAGTTGGAAATGTTACTAAATTAAAAAAATATGTTGCTATTTTATCATAATGGTCTTCTCAGTAGTTTAGACAAAGAATAGTGTCTGTTTTCTGTCTTTAGTCAGACCCTCAGAGAGACCTATAGTACTGGAGGAGGTTAACCATTACAGGTGTGAAAAGCCAGTGATAAAGCTTGACTTGTGCTTCATGGAAGTGTACAGATGGAACAAGTATTTGAATCTGCCACATTTTATTTCTACATGCAATGCCTTGGCTTTTACAAATGGCTGCCAACTAGAACATTGGATTATACTGTACATAAATCTCAAAGAATTAGTATATTCATCAGTATGTCCCTAGGGTTTTGGGTCAATATAAATTTAGTACTAAGTAAAGAAGAGAAAGAGGTATTGAAAATTGTGTATATTTCTCTTTTCGGAGTAGATTTTACAAAAAGATATATCATAAGTAATTCAGCAATATTCTTTAAAGTAATGGGCTTGATTCTCTTCATTGCAATAGAGTGATTACATATTATGGACTCTAAAAAAAACATTGTTTTTATTGTAACACAAACATTTTAACATATCAACAAGAACAAGAAAATGCACTGTATAAGAAAATATAAATCTTTGTAATATATTTTAAAAATATATGTGTACATTGTGTCGTATATATGTGTTACATTGTGTGTGATTATATGAATAAATGTGTGTACTAAAGAAATATATGTATATAGAGATAGATGATAGATGATAGATAGAGCGATAGAGAGATAGATGATTGATAGACAAATAAAGTGAGACAGCATGTCGAAATTAATACAGAGCTAACCTTGGAATCAAAAAGACCAGCATTCAAGCCTCGCCTCTGACACACATAGTCAATAAATAGTAAGTACCTACTATGTGCTAGGTTTACGGGAATACAAAGAAAGGCAAAAGACAGTTCCTGCCCTCAAGAAGCTTACAATCTAGTGAAAGAGCATAATACATTAAGAAGAAAAAAAATATTAAGAAGGGGGTAGGGAGGAGCAGATAGAAGGAAAGGTACCTAGTTGTTGGGGTGGAGAGATGGAAGGACAAAATAAAGTCCCCCAGGAATACAGTCAGGTAGGAAATGATGAGATGGCTGCCCTGTGCCCCCTCCTTAATTGGGGAACCTGGGAGGAGCTCTCCCATGACCACCCTTTCTAATCAGAGAGAGGGAATGACTCCAGGGCAAGGAGTACTGAGGAGGTGTGAATTATGAAAGTCATGTGATCTTTCAGGATGATGAGTTTTTTGAGAAAATGAGAAAGACCATGGTATGTATATTTACTGTGTGGCTGTGGGTAAGCCACTTAATTTCTTAGTATTCTAGGAAACTGAAGAGCTATCAGTTGTGAAAAACTAACCAACTTGCATTGGTGGAGGTAATTCCCTACATAGTAGAATCAAGTGATTAGTCCCTATTTTTTCCTGTCTGACTGATATGTTAAATTTAAAAAGGTGTAACAAAACTATTCACTTATGTCCTGTTATTTACTTCTCTTGATTTTATTTTCTGAATTTCAAAATGTTATATTGATGTTCTTTTTGTATATCTCTCACTGACCACTAACCACTCTTGCCCCCAAATAGAAGCCCAGTAGATAAATGGTCAAATAATATGAATAGTTATGTATTGAGTGATTTTCTGCTCTATTTGTCCTAAGAAATCTAGATTGTTTCTTTTAGTCACCTCACCCTCCCATTTAAATACAGATGATCATTGTCTGAGAGGTAATTTACTGTCCTATACAAAACTTGACCATGCTCCCTCTGGGAATACACATCAACGGCAGACATAGCATCATGAGCTTTGTGACACTAGAACAGTGAGATATCTATATACTGTATTTTTCCCCCTTTAGGAACCTATTATCTTGGGCTGCCACCTACCTTGAAGAGGTAAGCTGAACTTGCCCCAGACAAGCAGTTAGGAGTGGATTCTCCAGCACCAACCTGCCTCATTCTGATATTTCCCATATTTCCCCTCTATTTGGAGTTTGTGCCCTTGAGCTAATTCCAGTGTGCTCTTGTTTAGTAATACTGTACCTATGCATAGAAAAAGAATCGTATTCCTCCATGGAACTGTCAGTCCTTTAGATCTTACTAGAGGAGAAATTACAAATATGTTATAAAAGTTTGTGAATATCTCATTTACTTTAAGTTATTTCAAAGTCCGTGAAAGATATTAGTTGTTAAAAACTCAGTTTTACCAATAAAATATATAAATGTATGTTCTAGAAATGAACGACCTTACTTCTGGACATACGTACTTTATGAATCTGTAGAATTATCTCAGGTATCCTCAGCTAGCTCAGAATTAAAATCCATTTATTATATTTTACAATGTATACTAACAGGAAATTTCCAGAACTGATCAAACAGCAAAAAAAAAAAAAAAAATAGTATCTACAAATAAGAGAGATATTTAACACTGATGCCAAACTGGCATCTAACATTAATGTTTTTAGTAAAAATTCTGTGTTGTTTAGAATATTAGTTTTCTAATAGAGTTTGATTGGGACAGTTAAGAAGTGACATACAAAAGATGTTAGAAAATTGAGTACAGTATAGTTATGCAAACATGGCAAGGATGAGGGAGTGTGGGAGATGGGGAAAACAAGCAAGAGGCAGGGAGGCTAGAGTGAAATAAGAAAATGAAAAAAGTAGGAGAGCTTGAGGACTTCCATGAGCTAAGGTGGAAATCACCATAACTCACCCACATTCACCACCAAACAACCATAAAATAGCACCCCCAAACAAATCCTGGAATAGCAGAATCAGAAAAAAAGATGGGGTAAAATAATCTATGAGCCTGAAAAACTTGAAAGATAGGCAAGACAGGTCAGTCTCATATGGCTAAAAGGGGAGCACAGTCCAGGATAGGAAGCATCCCAGTAAACCAGGAGCAAGCACCATTTCAGACAAACCAAAGGGAGATCCTAAGATTCAGTGTGATGGAGCAGGCAAATGCCAACACCAGGACCCTCCATTTGCCTCAGCATATTAAGAAGAATGGGCAAACATCAGCTCTGAGAAACACCACATGCTTCAGTGTAGCCCCAGGCAAACAAGCAACCTCTAGGAGCCAGACAGTAGTGTGTGTTTCAACGTAGCCATGGGCAAACAGGCAGACACCAACCCTATGGGTGTCTAATCAAATAGGCAAACTCCAGTGGCCAGACCTTCACATGCTTTAGTGTAAACCCAGGGAAATGCAGAAATACCCCACCAGCCTAAGCACATATCAGACACCAGCACTAGGACCCCAACTCAGGACCAGATAAGCTGCCCAACCCCTATGGCTTCCAGAAGCACCAACCACCCCCCACCTTACTCCCTCAGCATAGTACCAGACACTAGGGTCCCCCATGGGCCTTAGGGCAACATCAGTTCAGCACTGGTAAATAGCCAGGGGCTGTAGCTGCTGGCACAAGAAGCCTGAGGCAGTGCCCTTTCCAGAACTCAAATTTAAAGGAAAAGAAAAAGGACAAATAAGATAACCAAAAACAAACAAACAAACAAACAAAAAACACAAAACACCAAAAACAAAAACAAACCAAAAAATAACAAAGTTATTATGATGACAGAAAAAATCAAGACACAAACTCAGAAGAGGACAACGATGTCAAAACACCTATGGGCAAAACCCAAAATAAAACAGGAAGTGGTCTCAAGTCCAAAAAAACTCATGGAAGACCTCAAAGAGGAGCAAAAAAAAATCATGTAAGAGAGATAGAAGAAAAATTGGGAAAATAAATGAGAGTGATGCAAGAGAATTATGAAAAAAAAAAGTCAGCAGCTTGGAAAACTGCTTAAAAAATAGAATTGGCCAAATGCAAAAGGAGATACAAAAATCCACTGAAGAAAATCATACCTTAAAAAGTACAATTGGCTAAATAGAAAAGAAAATACAAAAGCTAACTGAGGAAAACAATAACTTCAAAGTTAGAATGACAGAAGTGGAAGCTAAGGATTCTAGGAGACTTCAAGAATCAATGAAATTCAAAAGAATGAAAAAAATGGGAAAAAATGTAAAATACCTCATGGCAAAAAACAACTGACCTGGAAAATAGATCCAGGAGAAACAACACCAGAATCACTGGACTACCTGAAAGCCATAATGAAATGGAGCACTTCGACAGCATCTTTCAAGAAATTGTCAAGGAAAACTGCCATAATATCCTCAAACCAGAGGGCAAAATAGGCATTGAAAGAATTTACCATCCACCTCAGGAATGAAATCCCAAAATAAAAATTCCAAGGAACATCAGAGCCAAAATTCAGAAATATGAAGTCAAGGAAAAAAATGCTGTAAGTGGCCAGAAAGAAACAATTCAAATACTGGGGAGCCACAATCAGGATTAAATAGGATTTAGCAATGACAACATTAAAAGATTGGAGGTCATGGAACATAATATTGCTGAAGGCAAAGGAGCTAAGACTACAACTAAGAATCACTTACCCAGTAAGATTAAGCATAACACATCAAGGGAAATAATGATCATTCAATGAAATAAAAGAATTTCAAGCTTTCATAAGGAGAAGACCAGAATTAAACCAAAAATTTGATCTCCAATATCAAGACCAAAGAGAAACATAAACAGGTAAAAAGGGAAAAGAAAACATAAGGAATTCAATAGAGCTAAACTGTTTACATCCCTATATGGGAAGATGACACATGTGATTCTTAAAAATTGTATCACTAATAGCACAGCCAGAAAGAATATACATAGAAGATACAGGTATAAGGTGAATTTGTGAGAATGACATAAAAAATAATTAAGGGACAAGAAAGAGGAGGATACTGGGTACAGAAGGAAAGGAGAGGTAGAATGGGGCAAATTATTTCACATGAAGAGGTACATAAAACCTATTACAGTGGAGGGGAAAATGGGAGGGTGGGTGATGGGCATTGCTTGAATCTTACTCTCATCAGGTTTGACTCAAAGAGGGAATTATATACACAATCAGTTGAATATAGAAATTTATCTTACATGACCTGGAAGTTGAAGGGGAGGAAATGAAGCAAAGGGAGGAGAGACTGACAGAAGGGAGGCAGATCAGGGTAGACACAGAAAAAAATGGCAAGGAGGGAAAAGGTGAAAGGAGAGAGACAACAAACAGGAGGAAAAATAGGAAGGAGGGAAACACAGAGTTAGTAATTATAACAGTGAATGGGAATGGAATGAACTCTCCCATAAAACAGAATTAGATAGCTGAAGTAGAAGCTATTATTCTTCATCTGAATTTAAAAACAAAACAAAACAGGGGTAACAATCCTAATCTCAGACAAAGGAAAAGCAAAAACAGATCTTATCAAAAGAGATAAGGAAGGAAAGTGCATCTTGCTAAAAGGTACCATACACGGTAAAGCCATATCAATACTATACATGTATGCACCAAATGGTATAGCATCCAAGTTCTTAAAGAAGTTAAGTAAGTAATGGTAAGAAATAGACAGCAAAACTATACTAGTGAGGGACCTCAACTGTCCCCTCTCAGAACTTGATAAATTCAACCAAAAAAGCAAGAAAGAAACTGAGGAGGTAAATAGACTATTAGAAATATTAGATATGACAAAACTTTGAAGAAAACTGAATGGGAACAGAATGGAATAAATCTTTCTCTCAGCAAAACATAGCACCTGCACAAAAATTTTGGATCATAAAAACCTCAAAATCAAATGTAGAAAGGCAGAAATATCAAAAATATTCTTTTAGGATCATAATGTAATAAAAGTTACATTCAACAAAGGGCAATGGAAAGATAGATTAAAAATTAATTGGAAACTAAATAATCTAATCCTAAAGAATAAGTGGGTCAAAGAACAAATCATAGAAATGATCAATAATCTCATTAAAAAGAATGAGAACAATGAGACAATGTACTAAAGTTTATGGGATATATTAAAATTGTTGAGATGCAACCAAAGTAGTACTTAGGAGAAAATTTATTTCCCTAAATGTTTTCATCAACAAAACAAAATGAACAGATCAAGGAATTGGCCATGCAACAAACAAAAAAAGAAAGAAAGAAAGAAAGAAAGAAAAGAAAAGAAAAGAAAAGAAAAGAAAAGAAAAGAAAAGAAA
>NW_020954590.1:70892863-71023331 GCF_900497805.2 Vombatus ursinus | reverse complement strand
AAAGAAAAGAAAAGAAAAGAAAAGAAAAGAAAAGAAAAGAAAAGAAAAAGAAATTAAAAATCCCCAATTGAGCACCAAATTGGAAATCTGAAAATCAAAGGTGAGATTAATAAGATTGAAAGTAAAAACAAACAAGCAAAAAATAAAACCACTATTGAGCTAATAAATCTAGGAGCTGGTTTTATGAAGAAGCCAAAAAGATAGACAAGCCATTGGTTAATTTGACTGAAAAAAAGAAAGAAGAAATACAAATATCCAGTATCAAAAATGAAAAAGGTAAAATCATCACCAATGAAGAAGACATTAAAGCAATCATTAAGAAATATTTTGTACAAATACATGGCAATAAATTTGACAATCTGAGCTAAATCAATGAATAAATATTTATGAAAACTTTTGAAGAATTTATTAAAAATTACCCAGTTTAACAGATCAAAAAATAGAATGCCTAAATAATCTCATCTTAAAAAAAAATAAATTGAACAAGCCCTTAATGAACTCCCTAAGGAAAAATCCCCAGGGAGAGGGTTCACAAGTGAATTCTACCAGATACTTAAAGAAAAATTAATTCAAATACTATATAAATCATTTGGAAAAATAGGTGAAGAAGAATTCCTACCAAACTCCTTTTATGACACAAATACAGATTTGATACTTAAACTAGGAAGAGTTAAAACAGAGAAAGAAAATTACAGACTAATTTTCTTAATGAATATTGATGCAAAATTTTTGAACAAAATACTAGCAAGGCAACTACAGCAATGTGTCACAAGTATTACATACTATGACCAGGTGAGATTTATAACAGGAATGCAGAGTTGGTTCAATATTAGGAAAACTATCAACATAATTGACCATATCAATAACAAAACCAACAGAAATCTTATTATTATATTAATAGATGCTAAAAAAAAGCTTTTGACAAAATACAGAACCCATTCTTATTAAAAACACTAGAGAACATAGGAATAAATGGAGTCATCCTTAAAATGATAAGCAATATCCATCTAAAACCATCAGCAAGCATTCTATGAAATGGAATAAGCTAGAAGCCTTGTTAATAAGATCAGAAGTGAAGCAAGGGTGTCTATTGTCACCACTTTTATTCAATATAGTACTAGAAATATTAGCTATACCAATAAGAGAAGAAAAAGAAACTGAAGGAATTAGAATAGGCAACAAGGAAACAAAACTATCCCTCTTTGCAGATGATATGATGATATACTTAGAGAACCCTAGAGAATCAACAAGAAAAATATTTGAAATAATTAACAACTTAGCAAAGTTGCAGGGTATAAAATAAACCCACATAAATCATCAGCATTTCTTTATATGACCAACAAAGCCCAGCAGGAAGAGATAGAAATAGAATTTCCATTTAAAATAACTGTAAACCATATGAAATACTTAGGAGTTTACCTACCAAGACAAACCTAGGAATTATATGAACCCAAGCACAAAACACTTTTCACACAAATAAAGTCAGATCTAAACAACTGAAAAATATCAATTGGTCACAAGTAGGCTGAGCCAATATAATAAAAATGATATTTCTGCCTAAATTAATTTATTCAGTGTCATACCAAACTATTATTTGATAGTATTTAATAATAAAGAGTATATTTAATAAACATTTGTTATAAATAAATATTTATTTACTTAAGGGATAGCATATTGTATTATATTTTTATATATCATATATCATTTAGGGGATATTATATTAAATATTTAATGATAAATAAATAAATAAAATCATTTGATAGAACTTGAAAAAATAACAACAAAATTCATCTGGAAGAACAAAAGGTCAAGAATATCAAGGGAATTAATAAAAAAAATATGAAGGAAGGTGGCATAGCAATACCAGATCTCAAACCATATTATAAAATGATAATCATCAAAACTACCTGGTACTGGCTAAGAAAGAAGAGTGGTGGATCAGTGGAATAGATTAGTTACACAAGACATAGTAGTCAATGGTTACAGTAATCCTTTGTTTGATAAAACCAAAAACCTCAGTCTTTCACGTAAGAACTCACCATTTGGCAAAAACTGCTGGAAAAGTGGAAAACAATAGGACACAAACTAGGTATAAACTAACATCTCACACTGTACCAAGATAAGGTAAAAAGGGGTGCATGATTTAGACATAAAGAGTGACACCATAAGCAAATTAGAAAAATAAGGAATAGTCTGCCTGTCAGATCTATGAGGAAGAGAAGAATTCATGACCAAACAAGAAAGAGAGCATAATATGAAATGTAAAATAGATAATTTTGATTACATGAAAATAAAAAGCTTTTGTATAAACAAAAACAAATCAACCAATACTAGAAGGAAAGCAGAAAGCAGGGAAACAATCTTACAGCAAGTATTATGGATAATGACCTCATTTCTCAAGTATATAGAAAACTGAGTAAAAATTTTAAGAATACAAGCCATTTCCCAATTGACAAATGGTCAAAGGATATGAACTGTTAGTTTTCAGATGAAGAAATCAAAGTTATCTGTAGGCATATGAAGAAATGTTCTAAATCACTTTTGATTAGAAAAATGCAAATTAAAACAACTCTCAGGTACCACCTCACACATATCAGATTGTCTAATAGGACAAAAAAAGGAAAATGATAAATGTTGAAGATGATGTGGGAAATTTGGGAAACAAAGGCACTATTGGTAGAGTTTTGAACTGATCCAACCATTCTGGAGAGCAAGTTGAACTATGTCTAAAGGCAACCAAACTGTGCATACCTTTTCATCCAGCAACACCACTACTAAGTCTGTATCCCAAAGAAATCATTAAAAAGGAGAAAGGGCCTACATGTGCAAAAATATTTATAGCAGATCATTCTGTACTGCAAAATACTGGAAACTGAGGAGAGGCCCATCAATTGAGGACTGGCTGAACCAGGTATATGAATGTAATAGAATACTATTGTGCAATAAGAAATGATGGACAGGAAGATTTCAGAAAAAAATCCTGGACAGACTTGAATGAACTGATGCAAAGTGAAATGAGCAAACCAGGAAAACATTGTACATAGTAACAGCAAAACTGTGTGATGATCAACTATGAATAACTTGACTCTCCTTAGCAATACAATGATCCAAGACAAGTACAAAGGACACATGAAGAAAAATGCTATCCATAATCAGATAAAGAACTAATAGATTTTGAATGCAAATTGAATAATATTTTTTCACTTTATTATTCTTCATTTTTTTCCCTTTTGATCTGTTTCTTATTTCACAACTGACTAATATGGAAATATGTTTTACATGATAATACATGCATAACCTATATCAAATTCCCTACCTTCTTTTGGAAGAGGGAATGGTAAAGAGGAAGGGACAAAAATTTGAAACTCAAAATCTTGTAAAAATGAATGATAAAAATTTTCTTGATGTGTAATTTAGAAAAAAATAAAATACTATTTAAATAAAAGAAAAAAGTAGGAGAACAACTTGAGAGGATTTATTATACTTGGCCCTAACCTCTGATGGTGCACCTCTATCATGTTTTTTATAATGGTAGCAACACAGAACTTCAGTATCTCTTCAGAATTCCAGCTATGAATGCCTCCCCTTCTGATTCCTTTTTCTCTAACCTTTCAGATATTTCTAGACCACATCCTATAGCACATAAAACTAATAAACTTTCTAATATCACCTTGAAATTCTTTACTCTAGGCATACCTCATTTTGTTGTACTTCACATTCTTACACTTTGCAAATACTTCCTTTTTTTTTAACTGAAGGTTTGTGGCAACTCTGCCTGCAGCAAGTCTGTTGGTGCCATTTTTCCAATAGTGTGTGCTCATATCTTGTCTCTGTGTCACATTTTGGTAATTCTTATAATATTTCAAACTTTTTCATTTTGTTGTTGTTCAGTCATTCAGTTGTGTCTGACTTTTTATGAGTCTGTACGGACTCATGGACTGTAGCACAACAGGCCCTTCTATCCTTCACCATCTCTTGAAGTATGTCCAAGCCCACTTTTGATGCTTCTATGATACTATCTATCCATCTCATCCTCTACCATTCCCTTTTCCTTTTGCCTTTAATCCTTCTCAACATCAGGGTCTTTTCCAATGAGTCCTGTCTTTTCCTTATGCGGCCAAAACATTTAAGCATCAGCTTTAGTATTTGATCTTCCAATGAGTAGTCTGAATTAATTTCTTTAAATATTGACTGAGTTGACCTCTTTGCTGTCCAAAGGACTCTCAAAATTCTTCAGCACCACAATTCAAAATAATCCATTTTGTGGCACTCAGCTTTACTTTTAGTCCAACTTTCATGGCCTTACATTGCTACTAGAAAAACCATACCTTTGACTATTTGGACTTTTGTATGTAGGCAAAATGATGTCTCTATTTTTTAGTATTTCATTATTATTATACCACTTATGGTGATGTGTGATCAGTGACTTTGATATTACTATTGTAATTATTTTGGGGTGCCACAAACTGCATTTATATAAGAGGGTGAATTTAAGTGATAAATGTTATATGTGTTATGATTGCTTCAAAAACCAGCTATTCCATCATCTTTCTCCTTCTCCTCTGGCCACAATATTGAAGGATATTATATAAACTTAGTTGATAAAGCAGTGGCAGAGTTTGAGAAGACTGACTCTAATTTTGAAAGTTCTAACGTGTGTAAAATGCTAACAAGCAGCATCACATGCTACAGAGAAGTCTTTCACAAAAGGAAGAGTTAATCAATGCGGCAAACTTAATTGTTGTCTTATTTTAAGAAATTGCCACAGATACCCCAACCTTCAGCAACTACCACACTGGTTAATCAACAGCCATTAACACCGAGGAAAGACCCTCCACCAGCAAAACGATTACAACTTGCTGAAGGCTGAGATAGTGGTTAGCAATTTTAGCAATAATGTGTTTTTAATTAAAGTATATACATTGTTTAATAGGCATAATATAATATCTACAGTATAGTAAAAACATAATTTTTATGCACTCTGAGAAACTAAAAAAAATTGTGTGACTTGCTTTATTGTGATATTCACTTTATTGCAGTGGTCTGGAACCAAAACTGCAATATCTCCAAGATATGATTGTACTTGAATTGACAAAGCATATACTTAATTGTATTTAATAAGCACAGTAAGTACAACAGTAGATATATTGAGCATAACCAACATTTGTCATGCACTCTTGTTGGCTATGTGTTGGTACCTTGTGGAGACAGTACTTTGTTCTAAACCTGATAAAGGCAGCTAAGATAGCTTATAGTAAAATTATAACTTTCAATAAGTTAAACAGCTTGGCTTCTCTGTGGGAGCTCCAAGCAAGTTTTATGCACAGTTATGTCTAGGCTGAAACCCAAGAGAATTTTACAATAGCTCTCATTCAGTATCATTGGGAATCCTTTGAATCATTTAGGTTCACACTTACATTGTGCTTTGTGAGGTTTGAAATATTTGTTGCTATTGCTTGTAGCCAATCAATGCAGTCTTCAGCAGAGAGACACTGAATTATTCCACTGCACACCCCATCCACAGCAATTACTTGAAAAGCATTCTGCCTGTAGATATATCATGAGAGATCAGATCAGAAAATAATCCTATTTATCTAAATACTCATCTCAAAGATAAGATAAGACTTGTTGAAAATATTTTCTTCCTACCAATGTGACGCATACATTCTGAATCTTATAAATGCCTAAGTTTGAAAATGGAACAGTAAAGGTGAATCTAGGCAACACACAATTTCAAGATAGTAAAAACTGTTCTTGAAGGAAAAAGAAATATTTGGCACCACTGGGGAGAGAAGGGTTAATTATTTTCATGGCAGAAGTCTCAAGAAATTTAGATAACTCTAATCAATGCAGAATTGGCCATGCAAATTTACACAGAGAGGATATGCCATTATTTTGTCTACTTTTCAAACCACTTGTTGTTTTGTAGTATCATCAGATACCCAGGGGAGTAGGTTACTGATATAATTATTATGGAGAGAGACTCAACTATACTAATCTAATAGAATCACAGAAGTACTAGATTTAGATCTGGAAAGTGTCCTTGGAGATCATCTCCTCCAACCTTCTCCTTTTACAGAGAAGGATGTAGTTCTTCTATTTACTACTTGACCTTGGATAAATTGCTTAACCTTTCTGGGCCTCAACTTGCCCAACTGTAAAAAGAAGGGGTTAGATAGGGTGACGTATTAGGTCCCTTCATGGTACAAAAATCTATATTCTAACCCCTATGCAAACTTTACCATTTTCAGTAATGACCAAAGTTTTCCTTAGAATGAAATGAGCAGTATCTAAGTACTCCTTATGGGCTTTCATTGATTATGTTTTTGTTTAAGAAAATGAAATGATCCTCTCCTAAATTGCTTATGAAAATGCTGTAGAATTCCAAGTTACTCCCCACAGCTTTAATTATTCCATTTTACATTGTGCTTTTGCATTGTTTGGACATAAGCTAGGCACAACAGAAGTGAAAGACACTGAAATGAATGGAAACCATCCAAGCCTTTCATGCCTCTCTGTTCCACTATGTGCATTTGCCACAGCATATTGGATTGCATAACAAACCACATTTAAGTTCCAAGCAATTAGAAAGCAATGGAAAACTTCTGCCGTTCAGTGTTCAAAATGCTATAAAAGTTGTACACATCTCTCAGTTTTCAGTAAACACCCTTTTTGGCTTCCATCCTGAAAAAGCTTTGGTGGCTGTAGATCCATGGATATTAGATATTATTTCATTTCCCAAAATAAACAAATAAAAAAAACCCACAAAGCATATGGTGGGTACAGAATGCTTCATTAGGCATTCTGCCACTCTCCTCCTCTTTGTGTTCAACTCATAGCTTATAACTTGGGCGCACAGTGATGCCGTTGGAATGTGAGACTACACAAATCCAAAGTCCATCTTATTTTTACATGAGTCCTAGTTCTAGTCTCCTGGATATACATTTTCTGATTTTGCTTTTATAAATCAGGGATATCCTACTCTACCTCAGTGGGAGGCAAACAAAAATTCTTTTTAATATAATGTTCTTTTGAGTATATGACAGGGCAAACATATGTGTCGTCAGAAGAGGCTCTGGGAAGCAATAACTTTACACAACTTTCTTGTCTTTAATAACAATGATCAACAGAGTGAGACATTTCAAAACAAACTTCAGAATTGAATTCATCAATTTATGGAAATATAGAACTAATGGATGCATGGTAATATGTACATTTCTCACCTCTCTGCTAAGAGCAGAGGTTCTTAACCTGGAGTTGATGAACTTAAAAAAAAAACAAACTAATAATTTACCAAAGAATTAGTTTTCCTTGTAATCCTACATTTTTTTATGCATTTAAAAATATTATTTTGAGAAAGGGTCCATAGGGATTACCAGATTTCCATAGAGGTTCATGAGATAAAAGGTTAAAAAATTCTGGCTTAGTAGAACTAGACATCATGTAATGTATAAGAAAGCACATTTTTACAAATATTAGCCTTTTATGAAAACAAATACATCTGTGCAAAATTATTGATATTATTAGGTAGTAATATCTGATTAAAATAATATTCATTTAGATCAACCTTTGGACTATTAAATTATATAATACACCTATATACTTATAAATACATATACATATGAGTTACTAGATATAAATAATTTCAAAGTAAATTTATAACTCTTAAGAAACCTATATTGGCCTCTGTATCATTTTTTCTCATTCTCTGAATCAACTTTTTGCACTTTGGGGTAAATCTTTTTGTATATGCTAAATGAATTATTTGAAATATTTCTTGTTTTAAGTGTGGTCTCTTGTCCATATGACTTTTTCATATGACTAGATGAGTTAAGAATCCAGAATTCTTTTACCACCTTTTCTACCACATAAGTAAGAAAGGTAGGTAAGTCATATAGCCTTCCTGTGTTTCAATTTCCTCAATTATAACAAAAGTATAATTGTCATTTCCCTCATCACTGCTGTCTCCTATGCTACACTCAAGATAGTTTTGACTGGGCTTGCAACTCTCCCATACTGTCGAGTATTATCTGGCTAATAATTTTCCAAGACTGGTGTTTACTCTTCACAGAAGATGTCCCAAAAGAAAAAAAAAATAGATGTTTGCATTTAATTTAAAAAAGACAGAATTATTGGACATGAAGTAAGCAGGAATAATTTACTTAGTTTCTTTATAGTTTATGGGACTCTTTCTGAAATCAATATCCTCCATTACCTATTTATTTAGTGAAAAGGGGCATTAAACTCTAACAAAGTTTTCTGTCCTCTTGAGAACACTCAAACTGTTTTATGATTCTTAGCTTAAAAAGAAATATATTTGCTAGAAAACAGCTACATAATTAAAGTGTTATGGAAAGGGTAATTTTGCCTTTGTATTTTTTATTTCCCATTTTTTAAAAAATATTGTTTTCAAATGTCTAGGGATTTCTGCTCATGCTTTTCAGCAAAAAGAATTACTCTTAAAGACTGTTGAATTTCACAACAAATTTCAATAATTGAACTCAAAATTGTAGTCTTATTTTCTAATAAATGGACTGGCCTACAGTTTGCAGGCTCTGCTCCCTCTTTGTGGTAGAGCCATACAATACTGATCTAGAAACACAATGTTGTTACTTAATAAGTTTAGCCCAACCTTTAGACACTAACTAAACATTATGGTTTTAGAATTGGTTATTAAATCATTATTGGCATAATTCAAATCAAAATGCACTCCATGAATTTTCAGAGTTCAGCTCTTCTTGGTTTGAGAGAGGAAAGGGGGGAAGGTCAAGATGGGAATCCATGGTACTCTGAAGGACTATCGAGGCTTGTATTTACCATTATTAAAATCCTTCAGTCACCTTTATCCAGCATTTATATGAATGAAGAGTTAGCTGTAGAAACAAAAGTCTCCATCTGTTTACCCAGACTTTTATAGATAAATACCTTTCTATGAGTAAAATTATAGTTAAAACTTCCTGAATTTAATTTAATCCTTGTGGAGGGAGATTTGTTCTTGAAAACATATGGAGCATATAAGTTGGTTATCAACATTCTGGTGCTATTTTCAGACTTAGATTTGCTTCTGTGTATGTTAATATAACATATGAGTCAGTATGATGTAGCAGCTCGATGTCTATCCTTAAAGTTAGAAAGACCTGGATTTAAGGTCCATCTTCTAACAACCTTAGTTGTGTGACCTTTGACAAGTCACTTAAACTTCCAGTGCCCCAGGCAACTCAGTAAGACTGGAGGGCAGAGCAGTTGCAAATAAGCATTTCTCAAGGAGGTTCTCTACACTGGAAATTGCCATATGCAGATGAAATAGCATGATTCTAATAAAAACAATGTGTCCTTACTGATATTTATATGAACTTAACTTCAAAAATATAGTAATAACAGTAAGTAATAGCTACTATTTACATAGCACTTACTATATGCCAGGCACTCTGCTAAGTGCTTTACAATAATCATCTCATCTGATCCACACAACAATCTTGGGAAGTCAGTGTTGTTATTATGTCCCTTTTACAGTTGAGGAAACTGAGGCAAATAGATGTTGAGTGATTTGTTCAAGGTCACACAAATAGTGAAGTGCTTGAAGCCAGATTTGAATTCAGGTGTTCCTGACCGCAGGTCCAGTATTTTATTCATTGTATCACTTAGCTGCCTCTAAACACAGTATAATATTTATTCATATATAATATAATGAAGTTTAAAAATAAGATTCTATCCAACTCTATAAAGTTTAATATTCACTACATTCAAATTATTTATTCAGATGGTAGAGGATTTGATACCTAAATTTGATTAATTTCCAGATAATTTTCATTGATGTTTGTAGAGTTAGTAATAGAAAGAGATGATATTTGCAGAACTAGACATGAAATTGGCATTAACTTCCCTAACTCTTGGGGCAACTACTTAGCACAGTAGATAAAGTTGTGGCCTATAATCAAAAAAGCTCATCTCCCTGAGTTCAAATCTAGACTTGATGAGGATGGGATCTGGGCCCCAGAAAGGAAAAACCCTGGACTTTCCCACATGGCATTCTCTGGCATTCACCTGAGGCTATAATCCTATCAACTGGCCTTTCATTGTGACTATACCCAATCTCCCAATTCTATTACCCTTTACCTGGCCTAGCCCTCCCTATGGCCCCCTGACATTTCCCACACTTAATCCTAGTTAGGTTCCATTGTCCAGGTCTCAGGAGTTCTGTTCACCTCAGCTTACTGGCAACTCCCATCCAGATCTCCTTAGGCCCCTCCTCCAGTCACCCCAAACTACTTGGCCACTCCTAGATCCCTCCCACAGTCTTTCTGTATATAAGGTCCATCTTGTCTCCATTAAGATGCTTAGATTCTTAAAATCTAGCCACTGGACAGATTCTTATAATCTAGTCAATAGCTTACTAATGTTCAGATTCCTTAAGAGTCTGCCCGATATGACAGATGTTCTAATAAACCTTGTCTTTGGCTGAAAGAAGGCTTGGGTCAAATTCTTTCAGGCAGGACCCATGTATCGTGATATTGGGGGCCCAGCACCCCTGAACCCCTGAACTACATCAAGTCAAAGCCAAGCAAATGTAGCCTGAAAGATTTATTGCAAACTTAAGTCCTTTTAAAAAGGTATTTGTTGTTTTAGTCCTGTCGAAGTTTTTGTGACCCCATTTGGGGTTTTCTTGACAAGGATACTGTAGTAGTTTTGTCATTTCCTTTTCACTTCATTTTACAGCTGAGTGACTTGCCCAGGATCACACAGCTATTAAGCCTCTGAAGCTGCATTTTAACTCAGGTCTTCCTGACTACAGGCTGGGTGTAGTCTGAGCCCCCTAGCTGCCCCTTAAGAAGGAATGCCCTCCCTCCAGAAAAACTCAGTAGTTCCAGAGAATCTCTAGTGAGTATGGTACAGTGTAAAGACATGTACTCAAATCTTGCCTCTGATATTTACTACCTATGTGACTTTGGTCAAGTCATTTAATCTCCCTAGGACTAAGTTTATTCATTAGTAGAATGAGTGGGTTGTACTAAATGGTCTTTATTTAAAAGCAAACAAACAACAATAACAATAACAAACTATGCTCTGGGATCTGTGCAGTTGTCAGCTCTTTCTCCATCTCTTTTGAGTTTAGGTTGTATTAAGGATTGATCATGATATTTAAGGCTGACTTTAAAAATGCTCAGAAATTTTTCAAAATAGTTTCCATATCCTATCATAATGATGAAGTTAGGTAAAATTTGCATGCACACATTCACTATACACACACACATACACACACACACAGAGACAACAAGTTTATAAGCATATTTTCTTGGCAATAGAAAATTAATATGGAGCCACTCACCTACACAAATCTGATCCAGGGAGGTACTGGGAGAAACGTGAATGAAGTAAGGGGATTAATCGAAGGTCACACCATCTCTTTTCCCATCTCAGACCTGGTGAGGTTGGCCATGAAGAGCATGATAATGTATCCTGAAAAGAATTCAGAAGCTCACAAACCTTTGTAAATGTGTATTAATGAACACATGTATTATTGTATACTTTTTGAAATTTTATGTCACAAACATCTCTCAACCTAAAGAAAAATGTTTCTCTAAAGGGTCAATATTTTTATCACATTCTGGTAGTAATGTAGCTATAGGTAGCAATTTGTTCCTCACCATTTTATGATAAGATGAAAAATGATTAGAGTAATTATATCAAATGATATTCAAACCTACATCAGGACAGTATCTGTGACATAAAAATAAGAATCAGTAATATATGACTAAAACTATGAGAAAATTCAATATTTCTATGAACCTCTCACAATGAATATTTTAATACTTAAGATTTTTTAAAACTAAATCTTAAATTCATTTCTTTATTATTGGTATTTATAAACAAGTCATACATATTCCCTATATTGAGGATCTGGAACTCAGGGTCCCTGACCTTGTTTTTAAACAATATTTTGATAAATATATTTCCACAGAAATAGTTTCCTTTATAATTATAAGTATTTAATTTTGTATTTTTTAAAAACATGCTGAAAAGAGTTCCATAGGTTTCATCAGATTACTAAATAGGCCCATGTCACATACAAAAAAAGAATCCCTGGTCTATATGATAGCTTTTTCATATAATTGAAAGCTATTATTAAGTCACTTCTTAGATTTTTGACCTCTAGATCTTAGTCCCATGATGATGAAGGGAGAAAAGATTATGAGAAAGTGAGGAGAAAAGAAGCCAGAACTAAAAAAGAGTAAACCAATGTAACAGAAAAAAAAGAATAAAGAAATAGGAAAGGAAGAATAAATGACAGAGAAAGGTAATTTAGATTTAAAATCAGGGTGACAGCATGGAAGAAGAATGGTGGGATTAAAATAAGTATGCAATATATACAATAATACAGCTAATATTAAATCCAGTAAAGCTAAAGTCTTATTTTGGTGTTTCTTGGGAGCAAATTCTGGGAAGTCCTATATTAAGCTAGAAAATATTTTCCTATGGCTCCGGTATGGATTGTATGTCTATATATAATTCTAACTGAACTTGTCATCTGTTTCATTGAGTAAAAGCTCCTTGAGAATAAGAATTTTTTTTTCATTCTTTGTGTCTGTTTTCCCATGGAAGCTAGGTAGCCCAGTGGAAAGAGTGCCTGGCCTGGTCTCAGGAAGACCCAAATTCAAATCCAGTCTCAGACACTTAGTAATTGTGTGACCCTTGGTAAGTCACTTAACCTGTTTGCCTCAGTTTCCTCATCCATAAAATGAGCTAGAGAAGGAAATGGCAAACCACTCCAATATATTTGCCAAGAAACCCCCAAATGGGTTCATGGAGAGTTAGACATGATTGAAAATAACTGAACAACAACAAAATCTGTATTCCAATACCTAGTACAATGCCTGCAACATAGTAGGCACTTGATCAATACTTCTTGATTAACTGATGATTTTTTTTTGACAACTCATGAAGACACTCTACAAAGGCCTTAGTCACTATCCAAGTAGAAAAAATGCCTATATGAAAAGGAATCACAGATCCCTGAAGCAATGAATTAGGGGAACCAAATCAGCCAAATAAATTTAAGATAAAATTCTAGTTCTTGAATATTTTCAGTGATGCCTAAATAATAGTTCTTAAAACAACCTTCAAAAATTTTTTAAACTTCTTTCTTGGATACCTGTGTACCAGGTACCCTTGTCATGGCAAAATAAAACTAATAATTGGTGGAAGATTTTTTTGGTTTGGTCCTTGTTTCTGGAACAGTTTTTTTTTTCTTTCTTTCATTTATATAGAGAACCCCTGTTCAGGAAGCTCCCATCTCCCAATGCAAACAGGAACCCATTTTACTATTTAAAATCTCAGAATGTAGTTGGGGGACACTGAGTACATAATGAGCTAGACCTAGAGTCAGGAAGACCTGCCTTCAAACTTGGCTTCAGATACTTAGCATCTGTGTGACTCTGGGCAACTCTCTTTATCTCAGTCAATTGTAAAATAGAGATAATAGCACCTCCCTCATAGGGTTGTTGTAAGGATAAAATGAAATGTTTGTAAAGCACTTAGTAGCACATAGTAAGCACCATAAAATGTTAGTTATCATCATCATCATCATTATTATTATTATTATTATTGTTATTATTATTAAATACTTTGTATAGCATGATGCAGTCACTATCCAGGACTTACATCCAGTTCATCCTGATTCCAAGACATTCCTTTGTTTCTCAAAAATATTGATATCTACATAGATATAAATATTGATATAGAATTTTAATTCATAAAGAACTATTTATTTATGTGATATATATATAAGAATTATATAATATATAATTACATAACTATATAATTGCCTTAGAGGTGAAGGTAATAATAGCAGCAGCCTATTCTGAAGACTTCTTCCCAGAGATGATAAGGAGACTGGACAACTCAGCATTAGAGTACAGGGGACCCCTCTTTAAGTACTGCAAACAGGACAGGGTGCTGTTTGGCAATACTATTGCACATACCCACTTCCAAGTAGCAATTCCAAGGTAGAGAAGAGCACTTGCTACAGCACAGGAGAAGGGGCTCTGAGGAGCAGTAGCATTTGCAGCTACAGTGGAAGAGGGTCTCTTCCTGTGTAAGACGCAGCAGGAGAGCAGTGACCACACCTCTGCCCAGAAGACACCACCTTGGAAACACTGAAAAATTCCAATTCTCCTGAACTAGCTTTGAAAACAGCAGTGTGAAAGCTTGGGACAGTGCTATTCCTCCATGATGGGAAAAGATCCCAATTTAAATACAAAGTTCAAAGTTAAGAAATAGGATGGAAAAATGAGCAAGCAATAAAAAAGATCATGAAAAACTAGATGACAAGGAAAATCAAGATACAAATTTATAAGGAGGCAATGCTACAAGCAAAGCCTCAAAAAAAGTGAATTGGACACAAGTACAGTAAAAATTCTGAATGAGCTAAGAAATAGTATTCAAAAAATCAAATATGAAGTGGTAGAGGAAAAATTAGGTAAGTAAATGAGATCAAGGCAAGAAAATTAGGAAAAAACAATTAACAGCTAGGAAAAAGAGGCACAGAAATACTTAAGAAAACACCTTTAAAAAATCAATCAAATGAAAAAAGAGATACAAAAGCTCACTGAAGGAAATAATATCTTAAAAATTGGAATTGAATAAGTGGACATTAATGACTCCATGAGGCATCAAGAAAAAAAAATTAAAGTCAAAAGAATGAAAAAAATAGAAGAAAATGTAAAATATTTCATCAGAAAAACAACTGATCTACAAAATGGATCTAGGAGAGATAATTTAAGAATCATTGTATAACTTGAAAGCTGTGATCAAAGAAAGAGCCTAGACATCATATTTCAAAAAAAAAAAATTAAAGAAAACTACCCAGATATCCCAGAACCAGAAAGTAAAATAGAAATTGAAA
Organism: Vombatus ursinus; assembly: GCF_900497805.2. Lineage (NCBI taxonomy): Eukaryota > Metazoa > Chordata > Mammalia > Diprotodontia > Vombatidae > Vombatus > Vombatus ursinus. The sequence continues at coordinate 71,008,429 of NW_020954590.1, read as the reverse complement.
GAATCCACTAATCACCACCTGAAAGAGATACTGAAATGAAAACTCCTAGCAATACTGAAGAGGTGTAGAGATTTGGGGTGCTCCTAGATGCACAGTGGTACCCCAAGATCGTGGCTCCAGGTCTGCCTGAATGAATTTAACCCAAATCTTCTTCCAGCCAGAGAAATAGTTTATTAAAGATAAAGCATATAGGCCAGACTCCCAAGGAACCCAAACATCAATGGCGCCCATAAGGACTAGCGGGCATGAGAGTCTCAGCCTTTGGGCTTGAGAAATTCTCAGTATCAGAATGGGGGCAAAGGTGGCTCTTAAATTCAGAAAGACTGTGGGAGGGACCTAGTAGTGGCCAAGTAGTTTTGGGGTGAGGGGAGGAAGGGCCTATGAAGATCTGAATGGGAGTGGCTAGTAAGCTGGGGTGAATTGAACTCCTGGGACCTGGACTTCCTGGATCCTAGCTAGGATTGAGGGTGGGAAATGGCCAGGGGCCATAGGGAGGTAAAACAATGGAGGGGAGATTGGGTGTAGCCACAGTGAAAGGCCAGTTGAAGGGGGGAGGTGGTTGGGAAAGAGGGTCCAGGTGAGAATTCCTTTTGGAAGGTCTGAGGGATTTGAATAAACAATGAGAATAGATAATGAAGGGAACTAGAAGGGGGAAGTTTGCTTTCAAAGGGAGATAAAGAGAGCTTTCAAAGGGAAATAAAGGCAGTTTTCAAAACTTTAAGGTTTTTCTGGGAGGGGTAGACAAACTTCTTTTTAGAGCTAGGGGCCGAGGTGCATTTGAATAAGATTAAAAGATAAGGCTAAGGCTTTCAAAGAGAGATAAAGTGAGTCTACAAGGAATCTAAAAATTTTAAGGATTTTCTACAAATGGGAGCCAAATTCCTTTTGGTGAAAAGGGGTAAAGGGAAAAGTGACAAAGGTCTTGACTTCTGAAATTGAATGAAACCCTCTTCAATACTATAGTTAAATTTCAGAACTCCCAAGTCAAAGAGAAAATACTTTCAGTAACCATAAAGAAACTATTCAAATATAATGGAGCCACAGTCAGGATCACACAAGATTTAGCAGCTACTACCTGAAAGGACTAGAGAATTTGTAATATGATATTACAGAAGGCAAAAGAGCTAGGATTACAACCAAGAATAACCTACCCAGCAAAACTGAGTACAATCCTTCAAGGGGGAAGAAAGAGGGTATTTAATGAAATAGAGGACTTTCCAATATTGCTGATGAAAAGACAGAACTGAATAAAAATTTTGACTTTCAAATACAAGACTCAAGAGAATCATAAAGAGGGTAAACATGACACAGAAATTATAAACTATAAAAATATAAATTATAAAGGATTCAATCAGGTTAAATTGTTGATATTCTTATATGGGAAGATGATACATGTAACTTCTAATAAAATGATCATTATTAGCGCAGTTAGAAGGATTTTACATAAACAGAAGGTATGGGAGTATGTCAATTATTTTGGGAGAACATAAAAAACAATGGATGAGTGAGAATGAGGGATACCCTGAGAGAAGGAAGTGAGAAGAAGTATGGGAAAAAATATTTCACATAAAATAGGTGTGCAAAGAAGTGCGTTTATAGTGGAGGGAGAAATGATTGGGTGTTAAGCGATGTTTAAACCAGGATGGGGAACCTGAGGCCTCAAGGCCTCATGCGGCCCTCTAGGTCCTCAAGTGTGGCCCTTTGACTTCACAGAAGTTTGGATTCTGTCAAAGGGTCACACTTGAGGACCTAGAGAGCCGCATGTGACCTTGGATTCTGTCAAAGGGTCACACTTGAGGACCTAGAGAGCCGCATGTGGCCTCGAGGTCACAGGTTCCCCACCCCTGGCTTTAACCTTACTCTCATGGTAAGAAGAAAAATTTATATTGCACTCAATTGGGTATAGCTATATATTTTACCCAACAGGAAAATAGGGGGAAAAGGGGATAAGAGAAAGAGGTTGATAAAGAAAAGCATGGTTAAAACCAAAACAGACTTAGAGGAGTGACAGGATAAAAAAGGAGAAGACAAACAGAAGATAAGATGGAGGGAAAGACAAAGTTAGAAATGATAATTCTGAGTGTAAATTGGAAGAACTCACCCATAAAACAGAAGCAGATAGAATAGATTAGAAACCAGAATCCAACAATATGTTGATATAAGAAACACACTTGAAATGCATATATCAATAAAAGAGAGAAAGGGTGGATCAATGAAATGAGCATAAAACTAATAAAACTATCAAAAGAACAAATTAAAGACCCCAAGTGGAAATACTGAAAATCAAAGGATAGATTAATAAAATTGTAAGTAAAAAAATTGAACTAATAAATAAAACTAGGAACTGGTTTCATGGGAAAAAAAAGATACAGACTATTATTCTGTCCAGAAAGAAGATCAAATTGCCAGTATTAAAATAAAAAAATGAAAATGATGAAAGAACCATAAATGAAAATGAAATTAAAGCAATTATTAGGAGTTATTTTGCCCAATTATATGCCAAAAAATTGACAATCTAAGTGAAATGGAAGAATATTTACAAAATATAAACTGCCCAAATTACCAAAAGAGGAAAAAAAAATGCTTAAATAGCCCTATCTTCAAAAACAGAATTGAACAAACTATAAATGAGCTCCCTAGAAAAAGTCAGTGGGACCAGATATATTTTCAAATTAATTTTTACAATATTGAAGGAAAAAAAAAATAATTTCAATACTATTTTGTTCAACTGTTTCAGTCATATTTGACTCTAATTATTACCCCATTAAGGGTTTTCTTGGTGAAAATACTAGAATAGTTGTCATTTCTTTCTCTAGCTCATTTTGCAGATGAGGAAACTGAGGCAAATAGGGTTAAGTGACTTGCCCAGGGTCTCACAGCTAAATGTCTGAGGCTGAATTTGAACTCATGAAGAGAATCTTCCTGACTCTAGGCCCTATACTCTATTCCCTGTGCCACCTAGCTGCTCACAATACTATGTATATATATATTTTTGAATAGGTACCCTTTTATGACACAAATATGTTTTTGATACCTAAACCTTGGAGAGCATAAACAGAGAAAGAAAACTATAGATCAGTTTCCTTAATATCAATAAAAGTTTTAAATAAAATACTAGCAAGAAGATTACAGCAATATATCACAAAGATTATATACTTTGATCAGGTGGAATTTATGCCAGGAATTCAGGAATGGTTCAACATTAGGGAAACTATCAGCATAACTGACCGCATCAAAAACAAAAACAACAAAAATCATGTGATTGTCTCTATAGATGCAGAAAAAGCTTTTGACAAAATACAATAGTCTTTCCTATGAAAAACATTAGAAAACATAGGAATAAACTGAGTATTTCTTAAATAAGTAGTATCTATCTAAAACCAAGAGCAAGCATTAGCTGTAATGGGGATAAACTTGAGGCCTTCCTAAGAAGATCAGTGGTAAATGCAAATGTTCATTTTCACCACTATTATTCAATATTGTATTAGAAATGCTAGCAATAAGACATTAAAAAGAATTCATAAAATTTTATTTTGTAAATTCAATTTAATTTTATAAAAAATTCTAGGCCTTACAAATTCTACTTTTTCTCACTTTTGAGTTATTTATAAATGGCTTCTTTTAGGCCCAGGAAAATTGACCTATTTTCCTAGCTTTTATTTAAAACTTTCAGTGCAAATACTAGATTTTGTTTGCAAATTAGTAGAAATCAAGGTAATTTTTTCCATTATATTTTAATAGACTTTAACCACAATATATTTCACTGAGGGAACATTTTTTTTTGTCCTTCTATCTATGACAAACTAAGGGCCACATGTATGATCTTTGCAAAATATTCCTACTCCTTTACTTTAAATAGTAGCAAGATTTTTTTTTTCCCCTAGCATATCTCCAGCAGGTAAGTCATTTCTCCAAGGTACAATTATTCTTGAAAAATTCAGAGTGCATTTCTATCAATCAGTGTCTATCAAAGCACAGAGAACACTTAGTTAAGATTCAAGTCATCATGGGTTCTAAGTGGGTCAAGTCTGACTTTGATCAGTGAATTGTTGACATTGATTTTTTTTTCTTTCTTTTCTTTGCTTTTCTTTTTTTTTGCTAGTCACCAAATTTTGGGAATAAGATTAGCAATGGAATATTTCCCCCCATAGATGTTGAATGTCTTACAAGTATAAAGTCTGTTTTTCAGTATCACAATCTGTACAATTGAGGAATTCACCATTTTCCTACATTTTAAATGTCACTAAAAATGATTATTTGGATTTTCCAGGTTCTTTTGTAATTATCACAAATAAAATCCTGAAAAATACAGCCTTGGCTATAATTCTGGGTGTAATAATTAAAATTTAGCTAAAAGCAAGGATTTAAAAAAAATAATTTTTCAGGCTAAATCATGGTCTGAATCTCATAAAATGAAATATGAGTCCAAAACATTTCTTCAAATATAAAATTCCAATAGATAATTTCAAAAATGAGCTGCTTATAATCATGATGGCAGAGGCATCAATTGATAGCAGTTTATTTGAAAACAATTTGAAAATATTAGGAGACTGAAACCTCAATATGAATTTTAAATACAAGAATCAAAAGTGAAAAGAATCAGTCATGAAGCTAAGTAAATCATAGGCTTCATCATAGCTAACATTTATATAGCACCTTAATGTTTGCAAAGTGATTTATATATGTTAACTTATTTGATTCTTATGATAATAGTGCAAGATGGGTGCTATTTTTATTCCCATTTTACAGATGAGGCTACTGAGAACCAGAGGTTAAGTTTCTTGCCAGAATCACAAAGCTAGTTAAGTATCTGAAGCCAGATTTGAATTGTTTTCTTGACTCCAGGTCCAGTACTCTAACAACTGTGCTACTTAGCCTTCTTAATATGGATATTGTTCAGATGGGGGCAATATGAAGGAATTAATTGATTGATAAGGCTCTATTAGTAGTTATCATTTATTGATAATTTAGAGTACACATATATCTTTGTAGGAATAAAGTAATCATAAGATTAAGTTAGATATTATAAGACTTTTTTCTAAAGATTAAGTTCCTCTTCCAATCTTAGTGGATAAATTCTCTTTTTCTTGAACACCCTAAAGATCCCTTTTGTTAGTCAATCTACAAGTTCCTTAAAAAAATAACATTTCTAATTGCAAACGCTACAGCTGCAGGGCAAGATTTCTAAGGCCATGTCTTAGACCAAGAGGTTGATAGACACAGGTAAAGAACATCAGATTTAATAGTTGTCCCACCCTATAAATGCCCAGATACACCCAGACACACTGAAGCTCCAAATGCTGGCCATGATACCAAATTATGTTAGGAAACCCCTGGGGGAGAGGGAAGTAAACTAGTCTGATGACCCATCTTATCCAATTGAATTATGTTCAAAATAAGTTCCCTAAAATTGTTGTAATTTGCAATAACTCTTTTTCCATTATAAAAATAAGCTCTATAAACATTCCTTTGTCTCTGACCACTGAGAAGTCAGTAGAATCGATTTGATTACAAAAGCTACCCTTACAAATAAATCATTACACTCAGAAGTTTTGTACCTCAGACTTTTCTATTTCAAACATTAAATCAACAGATTGTCCCATTGTATCCTGTCTTCAAACCATGTGTGGAGTATTCTGTTCTTTTCTCCCACCCCACTTCAGAAAGCACATTGATAAGATGGAGACAATCCAGAGGTGAGCCCTCAGAATGATGAGGGCACTTGGAGATCATGCTTTTAAAAGGACTTTTTAAAGCAATGGACATTTTTAGTGTGGAGAAGAGTTAATTAAGGGTGAACATGAAATTATTTCTCAACATTGAAAGTGGTGGGGTTGAGATCTGGACCCCAGAAAGGAAAACCCTGGACTTTCCCACAAGGCCAAATCTCTGGCTTTCCCCTGATGCTATAATCCCATCAACTGACCTTTTGTTATTGCCTACACCCAATCTCCTAATTCTCTGTTTACCCATAATTTAGTCTAGCCCTTCTTTGTTTTACCTCCGTATGGCCCCAGGACACTTCCCACCCTTAATCCTAGCTAGGCTTCCTTGCCCTTGGTCAAGGTGCAGGTCCCTGAAATTCTATTACGTCACTGTCCCAGCAAATTACTTGGCCACTCCTAGGTCCCTCCCACAGTATTTCTATATATAAGGTCCATCTTGTCTCCATTAAGATGCTTGGATTCTTATAATCTAGCCACTGTTTAGATTTTTACAATCTAGCCAATACCTCACAGACTGTCAGATTCCTTAAGAGTCTGGCTAATATGGTAGATCTTTAATAAAACTTGTCTTTGGCTGAAAGAAGGCTTGGGTCGAATTCTTTTGGGCAGCAGCCGTGTATCATGATCTCGGGGTCCCAGCACCCCTAAACTCTAGACCTCATCTAAAGGACTGTCATGTTGTTGAGGTTTAGAGGTTTAGGGGTTCTGGGACCCCAAAATCATGACATGTGGGTCCTGCCTGAATAAATTCAACTCAAGCCTTCTTTTAGCCAAAGACAAGGTTTATTAAAGATCTGCCCTATTGGCCAGACTCTTAAGGAATCTGAACATGAATGAGCTATTGGTTAGATTTTAAGAATCTGAGCCCTTGGCTAGACTCTTAAAGAATCTGAGCACTTTAACGGAGACAAGATGAATCTTATATACAGAAAGACTGTAGGAGGGATCCAGGAGTCTGGGGTGACTGGAGAAGGGGACTAAGGAGAATCTGGATGAGAGTGACCAGGAAGTTGGGGTGAAAGAATGCCAGGGACCTGGACCACCAGCCAAGGGAGAATGGACTCCATAGGATTAACAGTGGGAAGTGCCCAGGGGCAATAGAGAGGTAGTTGAACAGAATTGGGAGATTGAGTATAGCCACAATGAAAGGCCAGTTGAGTGGATTACAGTGTCAGGTAAATGCCAGAGATTTGGGAAAAGTCCAGGGATTTTCTTTTTTAGGGTCCATATCCCAAAGACATGATCTTTTCCTTTTAGGGGTTCAGATCCCATCCTCATCAATGTAAAGTAAAGTTTAGGCTTGTTCTACTTGGCTCTAGAGGGGAGAGCAAGTACCAATGCCTGATAGCATTTCCTAATAATTATTGAGTTGGGTAGTGGTGGAATTGGCTGGCTCAGTTAGATTATAGGTTTAGTTGTTATTGTTGTTTTGTTTTGTTTTGTTTTGTTTTCATTTTTGTTTGGCTCACTGGAGTTCTTGAAATGTTAGCTGGTTTACACTGTGTCAGAGATGTTGTAGAGGAAATTTTCATTTAAATAAATGCTGATTTAATTGACCTCTGAGGTTCCTTTGAACTTTGAAAGCCTGTGTGTGATTTTGTGTGTGATTTCTAGATTTGTTTATGCTTCAGATCCCATAATCCTTTGCTATCAATTGTTCTGGCAACTCTCTTAATTGTAGAGATTGTATTAATTTACACTTGTAGATTTTTTTGGTATTTACCTATTTATTGGTAGTTACCTATAACATTGAAATCATAGAATCAATACCTAAATTTCAATGATACAACATGATAAGACAATATGGAAGTACTTTGGAAAGAAGACACTATAAAAATGCAAGCAACACACAAAATAAATAATACTAATTGACAAGGATGACTGGTGGCTATGAAATTTGCAAGCCATAATTTATAAACTTCATTAAGATTCAAACATTACAAGATTCATCATTTCCTTCTTTGATATGAATTCTCATGGAATTCCAACTGTATTCCTTATGTTTTAGAAGGAATAAATATTTTATTTTATTTTAAAATCCTCCAAATAAGATATACTTTGTTTTAAAATAATCTTTTAGCCTAAATCCTGGCCTAACCCATGCCAAAATCTCATTGGATATGCTTTATGGGAATTTTCATGCTAAGACACATTGAAAAAACATCAATGACATTTTGTTAAGGACTTTATATTGAATGTACTGATAAAAAATAAATGGTTTTGAAGGCATACTGTTTTTGTTTTTTCATGGTCACAGAATAAAACTGTAGCTGTTATTTATATACCACTTTAAGGTTTTCAATGTACTTCAGAAAAAACATCTCATTTTATCCTGAAATAACAAAAACAAAAACAACAAAAAAATGATAATAAATGATGCAGAGGATGTAGCTATTGTTAGGCTCATTCTACACATAAGTGAATAAATATAGAGAAGTTAAGAGATTACATCATGGTAATACAATTAGTATCAGGTGAAAGATTCAACGCCAAGCGTGGCATTCATTAGAACATACTGCACTCAGCCTCTATCTTTTCTACTCAATGGTTCTACCACATCCTACAGCCTGTAGGTTCCCCACTCCTGGTCTAAACTCATTCACCTCGGATGACCTTAGTTTAGTGAAGGAAACTTGTATTTGGCAGACAGTGAGGTGGGCTTAATGGGCCTTCCACTTCAGAAATTCTCTAGCACACAAAGACTTTTTTACTTTACAGAACTTAGAGGGGGAACATTAAAAACAAAACAAAACAAAAAAAACCTACAGTGAGACAGCACAGAAAGTGAGCTGAGAAGGGAGGGAAAGACTAATGAAGTATCAAAAAAGCTCTTTTAATTATCAGCAATATTAAGCAGGGACTTACACTGACTTTTTGATTAGATTATCAGTGGAAGATAAGGAGGAAAACTGAGATTCTATCTCTCTCTGTCATCATACCCCTTGCAAGGGTGGAATAGAGGTAAAGACAGACAAGAAAAGGAAAAAAATACACACACACACACACACACACACACATTTCCCCCCAGAGTTTGTAGAAATTTATGGCACTATAGAGACCAAAAGTATAACTGAAATATAGTATCATTACTGTACATTTCCAAATTATGGTAACTGGTAAAACTTTTTAGTGGTTTTTGAAGGTTTGTATCTAGTTAAATGCAAACACATTTCTTTCCCCTTCCTGGAGGGTGACAGATACGTGGTTCTAAGAGAAGTTGATTTTACCTACTAGACAATAAGCAGACTGAAATTAGTTTGAAATCATTAAATGTAATTTAATTGTTTAGGTAAACTAGTAGCAAAGTCACCTAAATTGAAATAGACTATGCAACTCCAGAAATAAAAGTATAGCAGTGAATGGGTATTGTATAAGAAATCTGCATAGGAGAGAACAGTGGAATGTTAGACTAAACTATGATAGAGAAATAAGATGAAGTGACTTAAGAAAGTAATGAAGGTAAATAGAAGGGAAGAATCAAAGCATAATATGAAAAATTAGTTTCAAAGTTGAATCAAAGTTTAATCAAAGTCTACTGAAAGGATTAAAAAATGCAAAGGAGAAGGCTTTTGTAAGTAGAAAGAGCAGGAGAATGGGCAGAAAGTTAAAGAAAGTTGGAGTCTATTTGCACTGACAGTGTGACTAGAGGACTGTAAAGTCAAGGGTTTAGGATTTGGGAAAGAGGTTTGAGTAGGTTTTTTGTATTTCACTGAGATAAGAAGGATTTAGAAACTTTTTAGAGAAGTACCTGTTATGAATTTTAGATAGACCATATTCTATCAAGTTATAACATTTACCAAATGGAAAACAGAAATAAATTTGCAGGATTCAAATTAGAACTTTAACATGTTGTCCCCGAGCTTCTCTCAGAATTGATAAGATCTCATGATCTTACCTGAATAGAGAGTGCCAAGGAACCTCACACATAAGAAGAATTATTAGAAGGGCTTATCCCAATCCTTAAGACTAATTGGCTCCAAAAAGAGGGGTTGGGAATGTGAGACTGCCACCATGAATCTTTGAAAGTGAGCTAACTGAAAGAAAGAAATGGACTCTAAAATTTGAAGTGCTGACAGTTTAAGGCCCTTGGGAAAATTTCAGACTTTGAATATTTCCATCAGTGACTGTAAATCCAGATTTGATTTGGCTGAAGTTTCTCTTGAAGCTAAATCATAATGTGGACTCATTTTCATTGAGATGTGTTCTTTGTTGTTAAGGGCAATTAACGGGTCCCCTAAATTTGTCTTTTTGAGTTGCCATATTTTCCAATAACACTGAACCCAGAGTATGCAGGAGGCCAAATAAATGAGTCAAGGATGAAGCCCTCCCCCATCCCGACTTCACCTGACATAATTTCTTGTTTGCACCCCAAACTGGATTCCTTGTGTGTCCTTGGGAGGCAAGACAGGCACGGCCAGTCTGTGCCAGTCTCTATCAGGCTGGGGAAAACGCTTGTGCAGCTGGGGACCTTTGCACATAAGCAGACTCTCCTATCTTCCTATCCCTAGAGGCTCCCAAGGGAAAAGAATACAGCTTTGCCACTGTCTTGCTCCTCTTGGGAAGGGCTACTGCACCTCTCCCCTACAATGCCTTGTCCCTTTCTGTTTTCTTCTCCTCTTTTTGTGCGATTACCTGATGACATCTATTAGGATAATTGTGCTAAATCAGAACTTAATGCCAAATATGTTTGATATTTGGCATTAAGGCAATGTGCTTGGAAACTGCATGGATCAGGAAAACATGAATTAAAATTCAGTCTCAGACATTTATTAGCTGTACACACCTAAGCAAGTCACTTTACCTCATTTTCCTTACTTCTAAAATGGGGTAATAATAGTACCTACCAACCAACATTGTTATAAGGATCCAATGAGATGAATTGTAGAGTTCTTAGCACAGAGCCTGGCACCTGGTAAGTGCCAAATAAATGTTAGGTAATATTGTATTAATGAAATTGCTTTATACTGATTTTTGAAAGTGATTGGTACAGAATGACAAATTGATAGCTATAAAAGAGAATTCAGAAATGCATTCAAAAACAATAAAAAAAATAAAAAAATTACAAAAAAGAAATGCATTCAAATGAATTGATGTTATTTGACTGGCAAAAAGTTTTTCATTTAATTTGGCTTATGTTATTGTTAGGCTTCTAATTTTTCTTGTACTGTTATTTTGGGGAATCCATCATATAAAAAGTTCTATTAACTTGAAACCTGATACCCAGAGAGTATTACAATTAATAGAAAAGCAACTTTTCTTGTGATCTGGATGCTGTTAGATTGTGAATTGAGCTGTTAAAGAATGGGGTCACACTGTTTGAAATTTAAATATTTAATTGGGTATATTTTGCTTTTAAATGGATAATAATAATAATAACTCACTGTCTGGGGGAAAAGTAGCAAAGACCTCTTAAGTAGTCCTTATTTGTTAGATTTCTTGGGACTTTCTATTCAGGTAAGGTCATAAGATCCTATCAGTTTTGAGAGAAACTGTTGACAGAATGCTATCAAGTTCTAAAGTAATGAAGTTTGAGAAACTAGGACCACTTCCAGTAAAAGTTGGGAGACTTGCAAATTTGCTTATAGTAAAGAGTGAGTTTTATCTGAGATTATTTGACCATCAATTACAAAAATTATGAAATGGTGGGGGAGGGGGGGCAGTTAGGTAGCTCAGTGGATAAAGCACCGGCCCTAGAATCAGGAGGACCTGAGTTCAAATCTAGTCTCAAACACATAACATTTAAAAAGCTGTGTGACTCTGGGCAAGTCACTTAACCCCAATTACCTTGCAAAAAAAAAAAAACTTATGAAATAATACCTGTTAAGTAATATGTAGTGAAGTTACATCTTTGAGCCAATCTAACAACAATAGACTTCAGATTCAAACATTTCATGTCTTAGGGTTAATAGGCAATACAGATTGGAGGCTTAATGTAGTCAGAATTTCTGGAGTTGTTGAGTAAACTATCTTCTATTCACCATATGTGAGAAACTTGAGAATGTGATTATTCTTAATTTATAAATGAAGGATAAATAAAGATTCCTTATATGTGTTCATTGTTAACTGTTATTACAACATCAAAAAAAAACAAATAAATAACCTAGCCTTAAGCTGTAATGAGTGAAATTTTGCTATTTGAGGTAAAATCTCTTGGGACTGTATTTTGATATTATTCTGAATTTTGATTTTAGGTATGATTGTCTGAACTGTCATTAAGCCAATAGTCCACCATTAGAGGAGAATTCCATGTGAGGCCCAAAAGGAGCATGGTCTGAAAGTCAATGTCTGTGCCTGAGACAGTTGAGGGGACAACCTTACATAGGCAAAGGTAGGAGCCTCTTGACTCAATTTCCCCATTATGCTATTTTCTTTCTGAATAGGAAAATTTCCCATCTGGTTAATTCTGAGCTTGGCTATTCACAGAGTTGTGAATAATGTGGAAATCTGATACATGATTGGCTATGAACTATGATTCTTTATTTTTTCTTTTTTATAGGCAATGAGGTTAAGTGACTTGCCCAAGGTCACACAGCTAGTAAGTGTCAAGTGTCTGAGGCCAGATTTGAACTCAGGTCTTCCGGGCACAAGGGCCAGTACTCTATCCACTGCGCCACCTCGCTGCCCCTGTGAACTATGATTCTTAATCTCAAATCATACAGAGAATTCTACAATGTCCAAAGGGAGATGTTTCTGCTATGCCTTTGGTATTCATGACTTTGGACAACTTGGAAACTCTGGGGATGCCTTACTGCCAACGGGATGTCCATCTATTTTGCTGGTTATGTTTCCTCCCTAAAGCAGTTTTGCTGCTGTCAGACCTTGGTACCTGCAAATGACAGGCCTGCCCTTTCTCATCTGACCTTGTGTCTATAAGCAATGTTCATGCAGACTCTCCAACAAAAGCTGTAGTTCTTGGTGACTACAGTCACTACTTTTCAGTTTCCCCTTCTTCCTTTGGCCAATTATGATCCCTTGCCTCTGTCCACCCATCTTGTAACAGCTCAGGCACCTCTCCTCACCCCTGAATAGGCCTCCTAGACTGCTTCTAGACTCTCTCTCAACTCTGATTTCTCTGGGTATACAAGGCCAGACGGCATGATACCCTGTTCATTATTGTCTACATGGGTTCCTGAAGTCCACTCTGCAGCTGACACAAACCAAAGGATGGTGGTAGCAGAAATCCTCCGGGATTGGGAGGTCCTGGGAATAACCCAGATAGTGAGACTAGTTTGCTAACAACGTCATTTTTGCATGCAAGATAACCCAGGGAAAGAATAAAAACTGACTTGGGGGCATGACAAAAACCTTGGGGCCCCTTCGTCAACATCCATATCCCAATGGATTTCATGGAAATGCCATCCTGGAACAGGTATAAACATGTTCTGGCATTAATAGACTCTTCTTCAGAATGGGTAGAAGCCTTTCCCTGTAGGAAGACAGACACTGCCATAATAGCCAAGAAATTCCTGAGTGAACTTCTAGGTAATCATTACAAGTGCCCAGCATCTCACCCCCTGCCTCTAGTGTTCTCTACTCACTTTCATGGTGCTACACATGCACCTAGCTCTGAAGCATCAAACAGCTATGATCCACTATGCTTTCCTGGATTCTGGTCCTGGAAGAGTTATGAAACTATGAGTTCCACTACCTCCCATGTCCTGCTCCCTCTCACAGCCCAATTCTCTTACCATTAGTTCTTGCTTATAGGAATTCTCTCCCTTAGAATAAATGTTATGTCTTAAATCATAAAAGGGAGGGGAGGATTCTGGTTTATAAACTCCATCTTTGTTAAGCATTATCTTAATAATTAAAGGACCTCCTTGCTATCTCCTCATGACAATAATCAAAGGTTCTATGATTTCTGGAATCAGCTTGGTCATTCAGGTCAAGGTGTCTAATCAGACAGCTCTTGCAACAGCCCCTCCCAATCTCCTTTTGCCTGAAGATTTTCTTCTCCTTTGCAGTTTAAGCATCTATAAGCTTTGTCTTTTTGTTCCTTCAGGGAGTCTCTGCTTGTGTGAGTGGGGCTCCCTTGCTATTGAACTCAATAAACCCCAACACAAGTTTGATAATTCTGGGGTCTTGTTATTCCTGCCTTACCCACAAGAATCACTTAAGAGCAAGGCCTACCCCCCCAAAACAAACAAACAACAACAAAAAAAAAAACAGAACAATGGATGGTCATTTAGACTGAGACGTAATATTTTTATTTCAGATAATGACCTAGAAAGGATATAGAATTCTTTGTGGGAAACAGGTGCTTCACTATTCAAAATTCGTATGTGGGTCCAAAAGAGGTCTCTGCTATTTGTTTCTTCAAGGAAAATTAAAATTAAAAACAAAAACAAACAAATAAACAAAAGAAAATAGTCTTCCATCATTGTTTTTGAGCATAGTTGGCTGCCATTTCCCACAGAAATACTAACTGCTGGGCTTTTACATTCTTACATTTCTTAATTTATCTGTGCATCCTCCTGAGTTACTTGCAAACAGTAAACACTTTGCAAACCTTTGGTAAATGAAGGAATGAATGACATTGCATAGAGGAGGAAAGGAATCCTAACCCCAAAGGGTAGAACCAGTCACTGGAAGTCATATTTCTACTGACAACTCATTTATTTTATACAACAGAAAAAGGCAAGCATCTGAGCACATATTTGGGGCAGTGTTATGCATTGTAGAGGGTGCTGAATAAATGCTTGTTGAACTGAATTAAATTCAAGTGAAGCAATAAAAATGACATTTGAAAAGATTTTAGTGTACCTTTCCTTCAATTTTTATATTACTTAGCTTCTATTTTGGAAAATCTGGAGAGGAGGGGATTTTGTCTTTACACATGGTAAGAACTTATTTAATAAATGGTTATGAAATAGAATTAATTTTGGAAAATAATTCCTTGATTACAAAACCACTTCCATTTGACTTTATATACGAGTCTAACTATTATGTATTATAGAAATATATTTTCCTTTTTTTCCCTCACATGAGTGACATCTTTTGAAACATCAAAGGAAATCTCAGGTGTACTTTAAACAAGGGAAAGGAAAATGTAGCAATTAGTAATGAAAGTACACAAAAAGCAAATAAATTTTTAAAAAGTTTAAAAAGTTGGCTATTTATTAACTAGAAAAATCTGAAGGCAACAAAACATGTCATCTAAGGAGCTTTGTGGATCATTTTTCTTTTTCAGATAAATATTACATAAAGAATAAACCACTAGACTCAATCAGAAAGATACATATAAGTTCAAATCCTTCCTCAGATAAGATAGCCAGTCTTAGAGCTGGAAAGGACCACATGCGTCATCTAGTCCATCACCCTTCTTTTACAAATGGGGAAACTGAGTTCCAAAGAAGTGAAGTGACTCATCCAGGATCACAAAGCTCCTAAGTGTCTGAGAAAGATGTGAACTTAGGTCTTCCTTACTTCAAGTCCAATCATCTATCCACTAGCAACTTGGGGTGCCCAGCAGGAGTAGCATCTCTGGTGGGAGAGTTTGCCAAGTCATTTTAGGGCTGCTCATCCATCTTTGGTGTACACCTGATTCACCTAACTCTCACCTTTGGCTGGAAAAAGCAGTAGCATGAGCAGTGGCCATACCCTAGTAAACCATCTAGGCAGAGATGGGCTCAACCATCTGGGCTAAACCAGGGTAAGACCAACTAACTGGCCTCAAACCTGTTGGTGAGTTAGGGGGATATCTATCCCGAGAATGTGAAGGCTTTCCCTAACAGAATGGGTAGATGAGAACAATGTGTTCCAATAGCCACGAGGGCAGCTGAAGCAGGAGCTGTGGAGTGAGTGCTTAGAGCTTGGTTACACATTGAAGAAACCAAGGTCATCCACTGCATACTAAACCATGGCCAGGCATCTTGACTTTTGTCCTGCCACTGGACTTTGATGACTCATGAAGAGAGAGTGAGGCTGATGATTTGGTGCAACTCTGCCTCATTTAAACCCAATTTACACACAAGTCTAGACAACACCAATGATGTCATTGGTTCCCTTTGAAAATGGACAAACAACAACAAGCAACTACCTGCTTCACATTGAGTATCCAATTTGTGTTCTGCCCTGTATAAGATTCTGAGGGTAGTACAAAAGAGATATCACATACTTTTTGTCCTCAAAGAACTTGTGGTCTCCTTGCAAGACACAAATATGAAAAATGAAATAAGAAGAAAACTAAGTGACTTGCAAATTTTAAATCACTATGTAACTGAGAGGTGGCTATGTCAGGAGGATTAGTAGAGTCAATACGTAGCATAGAATTTCAGAGCTTGGGGAAACCAGTCATACCCTTTGGGGACTGCAATTTGGAAAATGACATATGTCTGAAAGGACAAACACTATTTGGGTAAGGAGAATATAGTTTTCACATGAGAGAACCAGCACAGAAATGAGAATGAGTATGACATATTTTCTCAGGGAATGAAGAGGCTGGCTTGATTAGAAAGAAGAGTACAAAATTTACTACTGTATCTCATGCTCTTAACTTCTAGGCATCCATTATGAATGAATAAAAAAAAAATAACTAAGCACTATGTGCCAAGCATTGTGATAAGTGCCTGGGGAAAGAGAGGGAGAAAGTTGAGAGATAGAGACGGAGAGACAGAGAGAAATAATAAGAACAACAATAGATGATGATGATGATGATGATGATGATGATGATGATGAAAAGCAGTACTTATTTTCTAGGAACTTATTATATTCTAATGGGTTGAGACAACATAATAAGGGAGCGGTAGCTAGGGAATGTTGTTTTGATCTGGAAAGTCACGGGGATGGAGAGTCAATTGACAAGTCCTTTCAAGAAGCAATGGAAAGGTTTGATTTCTGTTCCTAGAGCAAAGGTAGAAATCAGAACAGGTGCATTGGGTGGAAGATGTCAGGGAAGAGTGCTGGTTTAGGGTCATCGTCCATATAGACATAATGGGATGAAACCAATCAGCACAATATGGTTCCAGGGTTAAAGTTCTAAAGATGAATGGCTCAGCTACTCCAGGACATTGTCTCTGGGGGTCTAGTTTAAAGGGTTCAGTGCAACAGGAAGATAGCTTGAATGAAACATGATTAACATCTAAGGTCAACTATATCTGGTGGGTTTTCAATCACAGAGTTAGCAAACCACATTAAGCTATCCCAAAGCTTCCTAGGAACTAACACCAAAGAGGAAGTGCCCTGTCTACAGTAAATGAACTTCAATATGCCTTCCCCCTCACTCCCACCAAAAAAAAAAAAAGAATATTTATACATGTTCCATTCACTTGGAGCTATGTGTTCCAAGGTGACAACCAGTCATCTGATTATACATTTTTCACAAGTGTTCATGGTTAGTCAATGTAATTATTAGCTTTCTACAGTTATTTGCATTTTGTGAGGATCTGCTGGAGTCTCAATGCCAAGAGGATAAGTCTCTGGTTATAAAGTTGAATTTTTACAGCAGCTAGGGAGATAAATTTTCGCACCAGAGGCTTTTGCTAGTGTTCCTCAAAGCACACCAAAAAGGCAACTATCCACTTCAGCTACATGTGAAGTAATTTAGAAAAAAATTCAAGAAGCATTTTATAATGCTTCTAGATGGCAGGCATCTGGCTCAAGTTGGGAATACAAATACAAAATACAAATACCAAAAAAATACAACAAAAAATCCCTATTCTCAAGTTTATATTATTTAGGGAATGAAAACATATAGAAGTGGGGCAGCTAGGTGGTACAGTGGATAGAGCACTGGACTTGGAGACAGGAAGATCCGAGTTCAAAACTGGCCTCAGATACTTACTAGGTGTGTGACTTTGGGTAAGTCACTTAATCCCTATTTGCCTCAGTTCCTCATCTGTAAAATAGGGGCATACTGGAGAAGGAAATGGCAAAACTTCATTATCTTTGCCAAGAAACTCCCAAATGGGGTAACCAAAAGCCTGACACAACTGAAAACAATTGAACAAAAACAACAAAAGTTAATTATCTTTCACCATTTATTCAAATTCAATGGTTGTGATAATTCATTTTGCTATAGTATAACACAAGGAATATTGCAATTGACATGTAGTTCTCTATTAGTTCCTTATATTGAAGATTTCTTAATACTAACTATGAGATGATTGGTACATTTTCTTCTGTATGTGTAAAACTGGATTCTGAGAAAGATGAGAGAGTGGATAGAGTTTGGGATATGAAAATGAAAACTATAATTTTTTTTTTTATTTTAGGCAACTGGGGTTAAGTGACTTGCCCAGGGTCACCCAGCTAGTAAGTATTAAGTGTTTAGTCTGAGGCTGGATTTGAACTCAGGTCCTCCTGACTTCAGGGCCGGTGCTTTATCCACTGTGTCACCTAGCTGTCCCTAAAAACTATAATCTTCAAAGGGATTGCACTGACTGAATAGCAGAATATTTATCTGTAGATTTTCTAGCTCCAAATGACAGTTCAGTATTATGTTCTCACTTGTGAAAAGAATTTGTTATTCAGATTTATGGAATTTCAAAAAAATCTAACACTTTAAGATACAATTCAAAAT
Organism: Vombatus ursinus; assembly: GCF_900497805.2. NCBI lineage: Eukaryota > Metazoa > Chordata > Mammalia > Diprotodontia > Vombatidae > Vombatus > Vombatus ursinus. The sequence continues at coordinate 70,990,183 of NW_020954590.1, read as the reverse complement.
ATTGTGTTAACACACAACCTTCTCATTTAGATCTGTTTATAATTTAATAAGAAAAAAGTCCTTCTATTTAACGGCATATACAAATAGAGAGTCAAGGTTTACATATATTAATTTTCTGCACTAAACATGCAACAATTCAGGACGTCTCCAACAATAAAATGAAAGGGGCAAAATCCTCTGCAAAGCTCTACTCATTTTAAAAGGATTTTGATGAGTCTGAGGATACATAGATCTAGAGTTAAGTATTCAGCTTTCCAGTCATAGCAATTCCTCTAAGGAATATACTTTCATTGTTATATCGGAAAAGTACAAACCAAGATCAAATATTTAGAATCATAGATAGAACCTTAAAGCTAGAATAGCATTCCAGATCTTCTTTATCTGTAAGTTGAAGGGGGTGGATCAAATAACTTCAATGATCACTTGCAGATTAAAATCTAAGATACTACCACCTGATTCTATGACCTCATTTCACAGAGTAGGAACCTGAGGTCAAGAGAGACTAAGTGATATATGTTCAAGGTGACATAATTGGCTAGTGGTGGGGCTTCAAATAAAATCTAAATAGATGTCTAAACTTCCAGACATACTAGTACCTCCTGCTGTGCTATGCAGAGTTGATGGCATCAGTTGTTTCATAAATAACATTTAATAATCCTCAAGATACATCAATCTACTCTTAAAAACAGCTTAGGTTAATTGTCCAAATTGTTATGCCAGTCCAATCATTATCTTCCATATCATGACAATTATAGTAAGAGATAATTTCCTTATGGAATTTGCATTTATAGTCAAACTTCACTCACTAGGGATTTACTAATATAACTGTTAATTAATGACTAAAGCTATTTGCTGGGATAGATTTCAGGCTCAATTTCTAAAAAAATATTCAAAGATTATTGCAGAAACTTCAACTAGGTAACTCAGAATGTTTTTTTTTTCAAGTATTTCTTTTCAATTATAGGAGAACCTCCTTGTTTTCAGACTATTTCCAGTTCAGGATAGATATGGTTCAGTGTCATAAAAAGATTGAAGCAAAACTATGATTCTTATTTAGTTGATTGGAATTGGGCACAAATTCATAAAAAATTAGGTTAAAAAACATGTTCTGAGATACAAGTATATGAATATTCCATAACAGCTTTATTAATTATCATTAGGTTATTATGTTACAAGTCTGTGTTAATGATTATATTTGGTTGGTTTTCATCAAAAGAAATCTCTTAAGTTTTAAGCCACTCAGTCCCTGACAACCTCTGATGGAATTCTTAAGTAAGGCCTGTTTTGTGGAAAACATTTCTCTAATGAGGAATAGGAAAATCACAGGAACTTGGTCAGATATGCCTAGAAAGTGATGTCCTCTAGTAGGGAGAGAATTATTTATTCACTGTCATTTCCATAGGCAGAAGGTAAGTATAGGACCAAAAAGAGTTGGTGCAGAAGCAATATTGGTCTCATTAGAGTAGGGCTTGTGAATTATTTTTGTGTCATGAATCCCTTTGGAAGTCTGGTGAAGCTTATGGACCTATTCTCAGAATACTTTCAAAAGCATGAAGTAAAATACACAGGATTAAAAAGTAAAACAATTACATTGACACAGTTATAAAAATACTTTTGAAAACAAGTTCACAGACCCCAAGTTAAGAACCCCTACATTAGAATCAGTCTCAAAGGAGCTAAGCTATCAGCTGGGATACAGCAGCTAAGAAAGGATGATAAGAAATATTTGCCTGGCAGCAAATTGCCCACATATATTTGCCAGACTATATACTATTCATAATAACTACTCTACAGTGAAAAGGCTATCAAAGGAGATACCTAAAAGTTCATAGTTAATGATCCAAGCTAAGAACCAGTAGTAAAAACCATGGTCTCATATGTCTATACACAAAAGCACAAAGTGCAAGTTAAGGGACTGGGGTTTCCAGCCCCATGTTGATCAATGTAGTAAGGATAATGGCAAGATGAAGTCTCAAGTATACAAACAAGATGGTCTGTACGCTGTGATCTCAGAGGCATAAACTTCTTTGCTAAGACCAAGAAGAGAACAGATTACTAGATAACTAATCAAGCTAACTATACTTCTACTGCATTTAAATAGTTGGAGGAATTTCATCAATGAAGCTGTCTAATAGTCATCCAGTCTACTGGCCAATGTCCAAGTTAATGGTTCCACTTTGAAAGGGAATTACTCTTCACTGAATTATAGCTGCAACCTCTTGTAAGTATTTTCTTCTCTTATTTGAATGTGAACTCCTGAGAGTAGAGACTGCCTTGCTTTTCTTTTAGTATCTCCAGTGCTTGACATGATTCTTCTTTGCAGACAGTAAGTGCCTAATAAATGTCCTTTTTTCATTAATACAAATGTGAACTACTATGTCAGTTTTTATGTCACATGTTAATAATAATCTTGTATTTTCACAGAATTATTTCTGAGTTCTTCAATCTGTGCCCACAAATATCACTTAATGAACATTTGTTGAACTGAATTGAATTGAATCCTCACATACTAGAAGGGGATCAATAATTGGTTAAAATGCTATTGGGGGGCAGCTAGGTGGTGCAGTAGATAGAGCACCGGCCCTGGATTCAGGAGGACCTGAGTTCAAATATGTCCTCAGACACATAACACTTACTAGCTATGTGACCCTGGGCAAGTCATTTAACACCATTGCCTAACCAAATTAAAAAAAAAAATGATTAAAAAAAACACTATTAGGTACATTGTCAAATTAACAGATTCTGCTTGAACAGCTTTGTTTTTCAGCTGTGCACCCAAAGTACATAGGAATATTTTCCCTATAATAGGCACTTCAAAGTTATTTATTAATGTGAATTGAATCAAAATAAAAGAGCTAGTATCTACAGTAATTAGAGAATAAATGACATCCAGTGACCAAACTGTGTAAATAACCAGAGCAACTCATGAACACCTAACAGTGAAAGTGAGTAACTTTTATTTTGAAATCCAAAGAATGATATTAGATGTGAACCCTGGAGAAACAGTGTTTCCTAATGGCTAGAAAGCTAGAGCAAGGAGCAGGAAAGACCTTGGTTCAAGTCTGACCTATTGGCTTTGTGACCCTGGGCAAGTCACATAACCTCTCAGTGCCCTTAGCAATTCTCTTTGACCATCAATTTCAGAGAAGGTGCTGACCTGCATTAATAGAGAGAGTTTCCTCATCTGAGAAGTGCTCATATTAATATAATAACAATTTTAGTCACGGTCAGCTCACCTGCCCGTATTTCTGAGAATATGTCACAAAATCGTGGCACATCACAAATGTGCTACTAAGATTTCACACTATACATTAATGGATAAATAAAAATCTTAGCTCCATAATTTCAAAGTATTTCATCAGTGCTAAAATTTGTTGGTTCGTGTAGTTACTAAGAAAATAAGCCTAGTAAACATTACACTTTTGGTTCAGAAATTCAAGTATATTCTTTAGGTGCTCGATATTAGAAAACCTGGTGAGATGCTGACTCGTCAAGAGCAAAGATAACAGCAATGCTCACTTATTTATTTTTCCTTTCATCTTGTTGAGCTACAAATACGTAAAGAATGAAACAACCAAGGATTTAAATCTCAATGACTCAGGATTGGTGAAAGTTCTTAGCTATCGATTAAATTGGATTCTTCTTTGGTTGTTCTTTTATTCTTTCCTCTTATGTTTTATTCATGCATTAGGTCTCTTACCGTGTTGGTAGGATGGTAGTTGAGATGCAAACCACTGTCACAAAGGGGAGAAGATGTGCCACTGCTCTGGTCACTTGGAGCACCTAAAAAAAACCAAAACAACTCTATAATATAAATCTAAATGATATATATACACACACACACACACACACACACACACACACACACACACACATAATGTGTATATATATATGTATATGTATATGTATATAAAATTTCACAGTTCTCATTGGCACACCTAAATATACTTTTAACAATATGGTTCACGATCTCAGGTTTCTTTCAAGTCAGCTAAAATCTCACCATTGCAAGAAGCCTTTCTTCCACTCCTATCCCCTACCCCCACCCTATGCTGGTGCCTTTCATCTGGGATTATCTCCTACTGATCCTATATTGATCATTTGTAAATAGTTGTTTGTATGTTGCCACCCCCATTAGACTGTGAGTTTCTTCAACTTAGTGTACAACCTGGCACATGGTAGAAAATAAATGCTTGTTGACTTTTGGCAATGAAGAAATGAATTAATTGCTTCATTGAAATCAAAGCATAATATTGAAAATTGTATTGCTTAAGAGGGAATAGATTTTATTTTTTTCCTAACAGATGTGATCCTTTAATAGTAATTTTACTGTATATTCCTATACTAATTTCACTACACAAGAGCTCCTTTCAAATAATTTTCCCCCTGTAATATGCTATTTCAGAGAAGACTTTTTATATAAACCCACACCAGCAAATGAATTAATGTGGAAGTCTTAATTTCTATGTATTAAAATGTATTTAGACTATCCTATCATTTCAAAGTAGCAGCTGTTAATGTGTGTGTGTATGTGTGTGTGTGTGTGTGTGTGTGTGTGTGTGTGATGGATTCCTCAGTACCCTGTTTTTTAAAGGCATAAAATACACAGACTTACAAAAGAAATCAATAATGTTAAAATGCAGTTTCTCTCTCTTTCTATCCATCTATATTTGTAAAACAGGTTCAGACCCTCTAAATTACAGATGTATTTTATAGTCAATTAAAAAAGCCATAATTGAGATGCCAGCTTGGTAGCTATAGGAATACTCTGATAGACTATGGAAAATATCCAAAATGAAATTCTATGACCAATTTGTGCTGGGACATGAGGTGAGGGATTGGGAGAAGAGGGATGATCTCATGCAAAAAATTCCTCATGCAATCTATATCAATACTTGTGGTTGTTGTTATGGTTGTTGTTGTTTTTTTAAAGGCTCTGGAAGCAGCCTTAATTTTTCTAATAAATTTAGATCACTGAAAAGAATTGCAAGTTTTAAGATTCAGATCCTTTCTCCATTAAAGATAATAATAGGTACCCTATTTACAATGTTGGAATTAATGTGGGTGGATGAAGGGCAGGCATCCTTAGAGGTTTTGTTCTCTGGGTATCAGAGCATAGCAGTCATCATAAAGTCAGTGTAGTAAGTAGCTGACTTTTGTAGATTGTCTTTTCTTAGTCTCCTGGATAGCCCCTGTGGGGAATTCTTTGTGAATCTTTGTGAAAAGATTCTTTGTGACTAAAGGGAACAGTGAATGGAATGTTGGACTTGCAGTCATGAGGCCCTGAGTGTTTAAATTCTACCTCAGATGCTTACTAGCTGTGTGATCCTGGGCAAGTCAATTAAACTCTTTCATTCTATTTCCTCACTATAAAAGGGGGATAATAATAGTTGTTACCTCACGGGGTTGTTCTGAAGACCCAATGAGATATCATATTTAAAGTGCTTTCCAAAATTTAAAGTGCTATATAAATGCTAACTATTATTATTCTAGGTTTCCAAACCTTGATCCAGTTGCCTTGGCTTTTACTGGGTAAAGTTCAAACCTAAGTCTCACTTACATTGATACTCCAATCCAATAATAATGCAAATAAAATCCAATATCCAATTTATTAAGGGACTACTATATGCCAAGTACTGTGCGAAGTGGAGGCATAGAAGACAGCTGCTACCCTCAGGGAGTTTACTATCTAATGGGGGAGACCACACACAAAAGGCAGGAAAAGGCAGTTAGGGGGATAAAGTTGTATCCAGCAATGGAGTTCTGTGGAGTTGAAACCAGGTAGAGCAGCAGATGCAGATGGAAATGAGCCAAAAAGTGTAGTTTCTGCCTTCTATAAAGAAAAGCATTGGAAGAGGTTCAGAAAGAACTCTATGAGTACTCCCCCTGCCCAAATCCCTTTTTTTCTTTTTGAAAAAGATCTTACAAGATTTATGTAATTAACAATGTACTGTTCTACTCTGATTTGATTCAATTTGATAAATGATGTTAACTCATATGTACTTTTCATTTAAAAAATGGGATTCCTCCAGTAATGTTCTCATCTAATTCCTGATGGCATAGAAGTGACCCTGAAGGCAATGTCAGGGGAGCCCAAAATCTGGCAGGGCCTAACAAATTAGAAAGGCTTTGGGAATGAGGTCTGTTAATCAAGTTTAGTATGAGTCAGCAATGTGTTGTACTGCCAGCAAAGCTAATTTCATCTTGGGCTGCATTAGAGAAAGTAACAGCTTCCAGGAAGAGTAGGTGATTATCCCACTGCACTTTGCTCTGTTTGGCCCCAATCTGGGTTATTGTGTTCAGTTCTGGAGAACATTGAGAAACTGGAGAGTGTCCAGAGGAGGGCAACAAAGTTGGTAAAGGGGAGGCCATAACATATAAGGAGTAATTGAAGGAAACAGCCATCCTTAGGCCAGAGAAGATTCAGGAAGGAAATGCAAATTGTCTTCAAGTATTTGAAAGGTTGTCAAATAGAAAAGTGATTAGGCTTTTTCTATTTAACACCAAACAGGTGAAAGAAGAGCAACGGGTGACAAGTACAAAAGTAAAAGTTTAGATTTGATGTCAGGAAAAACAAAAAAATAGACAAACACAAACTTCCTAGCAACCAACATTCTCCAAAAGTGGAGTAGGCTTCCTCAAAAGGTGATGTGTTTGCCATTTTTGGGAAGTGAGCCTGGGCAACCACTTTTCTGGTGCATTACAGTAGAGATTCCATATATACAAACATATATATCTATATGTGTGAGTGTGTGTGTGTGTGTTTAGAAATGCACACACATATAATGTGGAACTCAATGGCCACTGAACTATTTTTCCACTCTCAAATTCTGAGTTTCTCTGAATTAACTGTTTCTATTGTCCAAGAGCTATCCTTGACTTAGATCATCACTAAGAAGAGGACAGCCAGATCATGATTTTTTGTAAGTACACAGAAACTCATGTGATTTGGAGGAACTTTGATCATCATGGGTGGGGTGAAGGTAAAAGGTTGGATTGGACAGTCACTAGTGAAATCATGGGCCATTTAAAGAAGGAAAATTTGGGTTCTATTTTTATTTAACAATTTAGGAAAGGAAGGATGAAATGAGGCAGATAAAACTAATTCTAGAAACATATTATATAATTGATTACAATTACAGAGTCAACTGCATCCTTCCATATCCCTACTAATGAAGGGCAGGTAAACTGAAAGTTTTCTTCATTAATACATTCTCTAATTAAATTAAAATATAGGAATCTTTAGCTCTAAGAGATCTCTTAACAAAGTTTCCTGATTGGAATTTAAATGGAGGTACAAATGTGTTAGCTATGATTTACATTTTCTTTTCCCTATCAAACCTTGGTATGAGGAAGTGTCTTTAAATACTCTGAATTCTTCCTCTGGCAAAGATAGCATCTATTACCTTCCCAAAAATGTTAATCTAGCACCTGGTGATATAAAATGTTCACATGCAGACCACAATCCTGACTTAGAAAGGAAGATGCCAATCACTGTCAGAAGAGATGTTTGAAAATGATAGACTGAATGATGCAGGCGTTTTTCTTTCCATTTATCATAGATGCTTACATGCACAATCTTCATTCAGCAGCAGTTTGAGGAAAGCAGGTGCTCTTTTTAGGAATGATACAGTTAGGGTCACTTCTTCACCTGCATTCCGAAGAACCTGAACCTGAAAAATGAATGAAAATGATGATGTTAGATTTGGGTTCCCAAAGCCATTTACATTTGACTCCAACAGTTTGAAGTGGTTTAGCATCCCTCTTCATCTGTCCCTTCCACATGAAGGTTTCCTTCCTTGTTCTTTCTTCAACACTACAACAGAAAATGATATGAATGAGGGAATACAAAGTTTGCTACTGTAGGTGCCAGGTAAACAACAGGTTTCTTACTCACAGCGCCACCGTTGTTATCACTTGACATTTACTGAAGTCTTGCTTGCTTATCATTGCATATTGGCTAACCTGGGAGTTTATATAAATCAGATAAAATTCAGTTCCTATTTTCAAGGTCTTTAGAGTTAAAAGGAAATCAATCCAGATCATGGTTGCAAGAATATAAAATTTTGCTCACTAAGGCCACCTGCAAATGCATTTAATAGCAATAACACCCCTTTCTTGCTACTTTACTAATAAATACATTTATTCCCCTTTCCAACCTAAATATAAATAATGGTGGCAGTGACTACTATTACTTTGATGTCTGAAAGTGTCTTTTTGGACATTTATTTCAACTTTTGGACTAGATTTGTGCTTTCTTAATTATATGGAATTCCTTGATATGCTCATTTCTATATTAATGCAGATAGGCATCTACTCTTTACCCTGGTTTTAGAGAGCTGACTGAGGTAGTAAGGGCTTAAGTAAGTCACACAGCTACTGTATGTGTCAGAAGTGGCATTTGAACTCAGGTCTTCCTGACACTAAGGCCACTTCAATATCCACTTCTCATTCTTTGTGTACATAGATCATAAAAATTATACATTTGGCACTTCCAGTAACAAATCAATAATTTCCTTTTCTGGAGACATATCTGCTGTCTTAGAAGACTAAGTTTAGTTCCCATCTGCTCTAACCTGGACTCCTGCATTAGTCTTCTAACTGGACTCCCTATGTCAAGTCTATCCCTATACCAATTCATCATCAGCATAAATGCCAAAGTTCTTTTCTAACACTGTAAATTCTGACAGTGTTAATCCTCTATCAAATACTAGCAGCTCCCTATAGTATCAAATAAAATTCCTCTTGTAATCATTTAAAGTTCTTCATAGAGAATAGTGGGTCATGTAACCAGCATTATGGCAAATCACTTTTTCTATAACCCCTTTATCTCTCTAACTCTAAAAAAACAAACAAAAAGAATTATACACCAGTTTTAGAGGAATTACTGCTGAATCCAGAGAACAAAGAGATAACTCTGAAAAGATAAAAACCTTCTGATTTAACACTGGTGAACGCTAATTTTTAAAATGTCCATTTGGATGTCCCCCTCACCATGCTGCAGGGATACAACTGACCTCTCTCATTTTGTACCTTGGATCTATCTTTTTAAAAAAAAATATTTTTAATTTATGGAATAAAACAAGCATTTCCATAGCATAGTATAATGAAAAAGATGATTGCAAATGAAACTACATATGTACAATTTGCTATTCCTTTTAATTATATAATAAAGTTGCCATACCTTGGATCTATCTTAAGATTCTCTCCTTCCCTGATATAAAAGAAAATCTGAGAGAATCTCTTTTTTCCACCCTTGCCCAGTCATATGTAACTGAAAAGGAAAAGTAAAAAGGGTAAAAAGCATCTGCCTTCTGATAGGGGATCTACTTTTTGGAACCCCAAAGCTGCAAAGATTCTTTCTTGAATATCTCTTCATGCTTCCCCTCACTCCACCAAAAAAATTCAGACTCGGATTCATCCTAGCCAAGGAAAAAATGGAGGCCAATGCGCATGATTATGTTTGGCCTAAAGGAAAAGGAACTGAAATCAATTTGGGGTCAGTCCTGCTCATCTCCCTCAGGCTACATGGCATAGAGACATAGGATGGAAAACCCTATAATCCCCAGATTAAACAAGGTTATGAAAGCCCAGTAACTCAGCAACGGAATTATAAACACCAGAAAGTCAGTAATGAAGCAATTTTTTGAAAGTTTCAAACACCAGAGATTTCAATAGAAAACATCTATAAACAAGGCAGGAACACTAGAAAATTTATCAATAGAGAAGATCCCAAAACAAAAAGAATAATTCTGTTTCTTTGTGTAACTCTTTAAAGAAAAAAACATAGCTCTCAAAAAAAAAAAATAAAGCAAACGAAATGGAACCAATGCCTGACATAACAAAGAGTTCTGTGGAATACAAAAAAAAAAAGGAACAAAAAGAAACCACAATTTTTCAAAAGAACTGAAATCTATAAAATAAATTAGAATGAACACGTTGGAACTTAGAGGTCTAAATGTATAATTAAAAAAAATAATCCACATTGGAAAGTTTCTTTACAAAAAAGAGAGATTAGCAGATTTGGAACATAAAAATGTGAAATATAGAGAAAATCTAGCAGAAGAAAAGGAAAAAGAAAAAAAAGAACACAAAAACTGAACAAAAAGGATTGACCTTGAAGACAGGATGGGCAGAGACAACTTAAATATTACAGGTCTCTTAGAAGAAGATGACGAATTGGGGGAAGGGGGAATCTGATCATAACACAGTAAGTAGTAAAAAAAAACAAAAACAAAAACCTGCCCATAATTTTTGAAAATAGAAAACAAAGCATAAATTAAGCACATTCACAAATCATTCTTCACATGAAACTCCAAGACAAATAGTAGTTATATTTAATAAATTCTAAAACACAATAGCTAAAGGGAATATTTTGTTCCCTGGAAAATGACAATTACCTTCACCTTAATGCAAAGATTAAGTTTCTGCAATATATTTTTGGGGCAACTAAGTGGTGGAATGTATAGAGCACCAGGCTTGCAGTCAGGAAGGTTTGATTTCAAATGCAGTCTCAGATATGGTAGGCAAGTCCTTTAACCCCTATTCACTTTAGTTCCTCATCTGCAAAATGAGGGCAGCTAGAGAAGGAAATGCAAACCACTACAGTATTTTTACCAAAAATACTCTGGAGTCACATAGAGCCAGGCAGGACCTAAAAACAACAATAGCACAAAACAACAAATTCTTCAAGCATTCAGAAGATGGAATTTAAAAAACAAAAGAAAGGAAATTTACCTATCATAGATTATCTCCTAGTCAACACCACCAACAAAAGCACCAAAAAAAAAAAAGAAAGAAATTGGAGGGATTTGAGTACCATTACTATATTCCAAAATGTAAATGAGGTCAAGATGAAACTCAATACGACATGCTCAGCAAACTTGAGCGAATGTAGATAATGTAAACAAAATATTGATTTAAAAGAGGAAAGGGATAACCAATTTTTTAAAAAAGCCATTAAAGAAACAAATGTCAAAATATTCATATAACGTTTATTGTGAATGAAAAAATAATAAAATCAGAGTAGGAAAATAAAACTATTATCTATTATTTATAAGAAATACATCTAAAAACACATGCAGAAGGAAAATGAGAAGTGAGAAAAATTATTATACTTTAAGTGAATCAAAAAATACAATTGCAATCTTTCTATCAGAAAAAAATGAAACAAAACAAAAATAAAGATTTGTGATTTCAATGAAATGAAGTTATAGTTTGCCTAAAGGAATGGTACAAAATGAATTTATAACAACATTAAACATATGTGTGAAATAGCAAATGGTCTAAATTTATAAAGGGAAAGTTAATTGAATTATATAAAAGATACAGGGAATAACATAACAGTAGTAGTAGTTCCTACCTCAGAGGTAGAAAAATCTAACAGAAAGATAAGAGTAAAATATAAAACTGAACAAATTTCTGGAGAATTTAGGGCCAAAATATTTCTACCAACTTCTGAACAGAAATTATAATAGTAACATTTCTCAGAATCACATGACACTGTTACAAAAATAAGCATATAACACAGAGAAATTTTAGTGAAATTTTAGAAACAGAAAAAATAAATGTTTCCTCTATATACCATAACACAAAATAATAATTAAAACAAGAATTAAAACAAAAACACCTAAATGGAGAGTTCAATAATTAGGAACAACAATTATGTCAGAGAAAAAACAAATCAATTGTCCTTCATAGCATGGCTAAGAGGTAAATTCTTAAGCAAATAAGTAATATTAATTATTATTAAGGAAATAACATATTGATTACATGAAATTGAAAAGATTTCATTTAAACAATTTAATGCAAGTAGTAAAAGAAAAGATGAAGCGAGGGAAAATATTTGAATCCAATATTTCTGATAAAAGTGTGATATCCACAATGTCTGGGCAAGTATCAGGAATATGTAAGGCCAAAAATTATTCTCCAATAGATAAATAATTAAAGGATAGGAATGGTTTTCAAAAGCAGAATTGAAAAAAAAATTAATAACCACATTAAACTTTGCTTGAGATCACTAATAATAAGAGGAATATCAGTCAAGATAATTCTGCAGTTTCATCTCATATCCAGAAATTGACAAAGAAAAGAAAAGATGTAAATAGTGTTGGAAAGGTTGTGGAAAGATAAGTACATGAATTGGTTCAAGTATAATAGAATAAAATTTGTAATTATTCTAATAAAGTATGTATCAACTATGTATGCCCTTTTGACTCAGAGATTTTACTGCTTGGTGTGCAACCACAAAAGGTCAGTTGCAAAACTAGAGGGCCCATGTACATTAAAATGTTTGTAGAAATGTTTTTATATTAGTAACAAAGAACAGAAAGTTCAGTCAATACCTAATGATTAGGGAATTGTTAAAGGTTATAGTGATTTAATATAGTATAACTTTAGTATGCTATGTGAAATGATGAATGTGAATATAGAGAAGCATTGAAAGACTTATGTGAACATGTATGGGAATAAGCAGAACCAAGAGGAAAATACACACACACACACATGTGTAGATACATATATACAAATAATATATAAATATATTATATAATAAAAATATATAAATATATCATATAAAATAATGATATATAAGGAGATAGATAGACAGATAGACAGATAATGAGTTCAGCAATGGAACAGTAATAGGTAAGCAAACAAAAGTGAATGCTGCAAAATGGCAGTTACCAAGCCTGACTGTAGGCAATACATATGGGAGAATTAACCCCTTCCCTTCTTTGCAGAATTGGGGTATTTGGGTCTGGAACATTATAACTGATATCAGATTTTTTGACGTGGTAGTTGGTTTTGTTGAATTTTTTCCTCTTTTTGTATTCTTTGTTATAACGATGTTATAAGGATCTCTCTGGGAGAGAGCAAGAAAGTTATACTGGGTAGTGGGGGGGGTGACATTAAAATGGATGATATTGGTGGAAATTTATATAAAATGAAAATAAAGCCCTTCAGAACCTTACCCCAATCGATCCAATCAATCTTTTTTTGTTATTCAGTCATTTTTCTGTCATGTCTTCTTTGTGACCCCATTTGGTGTTTTCTTGGCAAAGATACTAGAGAGGCTTGCTATTTCCTCCTCCAGCTCACTTTAAAGGTGAGGAAACAGGCAAAAGGGTTAAGTAACTTGCCCAGGGTCACACATCTAGTATACAAGAGCCACATTTGAACCCAGGTCCTCCTGGCTCCTGGCTCAATCTTCTATCCACTGCACCACCTAGCTGTCCAACCCATCTTTATAGTTTCATTTTATATTACTGTTCTTTCTATAATTATCATTAATTTATCATATAAACTGGCCTTTTTGCTTTTCTAATCAATGTGCCATTTCTAGTATCTGTGCCTTTTTACTAGCCCTCCCCCAATGCCTGAAATACTCTCTCTGAATACTATGGCATCTTGGAATCCATAAGATTCTTCCAGGTAGAGCTTAAACACCACCTCCCTTTCCCTGATCCCTCTGATTCTAGCGCACTCCCTCCCAGAAATATATTTATTTCATATATATTCTGTATATATTTATATGTGTATGGTATCTTCATCAGTGAAATGTAAACTCAATGAAGACAAGGATCATCACAGGGCTTAATAAATGTAATAAATACATATTGATCAACTAAATGATTGAACAAAGTAATTTCCTGAACATATTCTGCTAAACTATGATAGTTCATATATTTTCTGGAAGAACCAACATTTATCTTTAGCTACAAAGGTGGTATCAGATAGTACTTTTCTTAGACTTAGTGAGCCATAAATATTTCTATCTGTAGGAAAAAAAAATAAGTTTGGCTGTTTTGAACTTCATTAAACTATTAGTATCATTTCATAAGGCACAGTAAAGCTGAATTCCAATTCATCCTTGTGATCAGAAGTAAGTGATAAACATTTTAGCTATTGGGCCCTGAGACTTCTTAGGCAGGTAAAATGGAGATTAAATCTCTCTGCTCACTGATTCAGTTTAAATGGCAATCTAAAACTGTTTCTGCTGAGAATCTCAGGTATCACTGTTGCAGTGATAATTTAAGTCATGAGGTGAATTTGGTTATCTTTTTGTAGAGCAAGTCAATGTCTAGGAGGTTTGCTGTCAACCACATATGTATGATAAAGGCATGAATTTAGGTCAGAGGGATGACTTGTTAAGTTTTTGTAATCACTCAGTTTAGCATTTATGTTTATTCAAATTTATTTCCATGTCCAGAGCCAAAGTTTCTCCCCCCTTCTTGCTTTGGGGAGGTTTTTTTGGAGAGGTGGGGTAAGGTGGGAGAGACAAATGTGATGCCCCATTGACTATTTTGAAGTTTATTAAAGTGAACCTGAACTAATTTGAGGGGGTTACAGATTATCAACCAATCTAAAAAATACTCTAATGTTCCAACTGAATATGGAAGCCAGATGAATGGAGTTTAAAACAAATGAGTACTTTCAAACCTTAAGTCTGAGAGAAGATTGGAACAGAATATCAATCATATTATCAAGAAGAAATGAGCTCCAAGCCTATGGACTCTAACCAGCTAGGTAGGTGCTCTGTGTTCCCAAAGAACTTGGTCCCTGAAGGGAAAGACTATTAGAGCCAATAGATTCCTCCCTTCATGATGAGAAAGCGACTGAAGTTTCTTTCTTAGTATGAAGACTGCACATAAGAAGAGCCTACCTTTCTAAAAGAGATAAAACTGAGTCTTTGAGGCTAAGCTAAAAGACAAATGTCAGTGATCATATTTTTATGGGGAAGAGGTATTACCTTAGATGAGGACTTGAGTTGAATATTAGATGTCATAGAAAGTGGGGGTGAGCAGAAGAGATGGCACATCCCTGGGAGCTCAGCAGAGACATAATGTGACAACCAAGTTGCAAGCCCAAGAGAGAGCTGAATATAACAGAGATCAAGCTCAGAGAGTGATCACAACACCAGAAGGCATCTGTGGTCCTGCAGCTTCTTGTATTCTTGCCACATATTCCTTATGTCTATACCTCCATATGTGTGCTTTAGACACATGCACAGTGAACACATACACACATTCCCTGTGTGTGTGTACATATCTATATCTATATCTATCTATATCTATAGATATATATACATACATATATATGTGTGTATTTGTATGCATATAAATATATGTATATATATACACAAGTATACATATATATGTACATTTATGTATATATATTCACTCCTCCCACTTATAATGGATATGTATATGAGGATGCCCCCCAAATTATGGGAGAAATTATTCTATTATTACCTTTTTCAAAAAAATTAAACTATTTTCCTAAATAATCTTTGTTTTTAACTAGATTTTTTTCCCTAACTTGTAAAAGTAGAAATAAAAATATCAAAGGCTTGTGAACCATGGTTTTGACCAATTGTACTTCCACAGAGTATCTTGAGCTTGAAGTAGCTTGCCTAGGTACCTCACATGTGAAACAGGAATGACCAAGGAGTTACATCTGAAATACTAGAGAAGATACATACTATCTCCAAAAAATTCTGATGCTCCAACTGAATAGCAAGACAGTACAAATGGGTTTCTTAAAGTAATTAGAAACTGTCAAAAAACATCATTAAAGACTACCAATTGCTACCATGTTCATTGTTTTTCCATTAGAAATGACAAAGGGGTTGAAGAGTTGCAATTATTTTTTTAGTAGCAGGCACAGTTATAACTTGTCCTTAGAGTATCACTCTTGTATTTCCTTGCTTCTGCTTCTCCTGTTGGGTCCCTTTTCCCTCCCACAGTAAATTTTGATATAAAAATTACATGCATAAATGTATTACCTGTGTTTCAGACTTTTATGAGAGAGAATGTCTCAAACTGAAGTTCAGCTAATCTTTTTTTTTAACCTTTGTATTGTCCAGTGCCATATTTGTTTTGACAATATTTATTTTTTTATAGATATGGTACAATATGCCAATTAAGCCTTTTGTTATTTACTAAAGTTACTTCTAAACCAAAGAAAAGAAGGTAGTAAGTCAATAATCATTTGATAAATGTATTAAATTTAAATTAAATAAAAATTAAATTAAATTTATTAAACCTACTATGGGCTAGGCAATATGCTAAGCATTGGAGGTACAAAGAAAGGCAAAAGAAAACCACCACCCTAGGAGCTCAAGTGCAATAGGGAGAGAACATGTAGATAAAAATGTACAAACTATGTACAGGATAAACTAGAAATAATCAACAGAGGAAAGGTACTAGAATTTAGGGGGTTCAGGAAAGGTTTCCTTCAGGAGGTAGAATTATATCTAGGACTTGAAGGAAGCCAGAGAATATAGGAGGAAGAAATTTTGAAGGAGAACATTCCAAATATGAGGGGCAAGCCAGCAAAAATACCCAGTTAGAAGATGGAGAGTGTATTGTGTGAACAACAAAGAGATCAGTGTCCCTGAATCACAGAATATGTGGGTGGGCAATGTTCTGTAAGGCAGAAAAGGCTGGAAAAGTAAGAGGCGCAGGTTGAGAATGGTTTTGAATCCAAAACAAAAGATTTTATATTTGATACTGGAGGTGATAGGGAATAACTTGAATTTATTGAAATGGGGCTGAGAGGGGTTTGATATGGCCATACCTATGCATTAGGAAGATAAATTTGGCAGTAAATAATATTTATCTAAGAAATATCTATCTAAACAACATGCTTGTATTGAAGTGAAAATAAAACATCAACATAATGTAATAAGTTGTTTTCCTTCACCTATGAAACAGTCTCATTCTTAGAACTTTATTTAGTAAACTGCAGGAGGAAGAAAATGAAACAATAAATAGTATTGATAATGATTCAGTGGGGAGAAAAATCAAAGCTCTTTGAAAGGCTTTAATATCAGTAAAAACAGAGTAAGAGAAACCTATTCAGTTGAAAGAATCTTTAAATGGCCTTATGCCATTTTTGTGAAAAGGATTACAAAAATAAGACCAATTTTTTTTTTGTTATGCGGAATGGTATAGGTTAAGATAATTGGGCTATGTTGTGCTTTACTGTGTTGATGCCATTAACTGTGGTCATCAAAATGAGGCAGTTTTTGTTGAATCTAAAATCGGTTTCACCCCAACCAAAGATATTTAGCTGAAGAGCCTGTCCAGGTTGGCATTGAGATTGCTAGAAAAAAAATTTTACTCCCAGTTGGAATCATTACTGTTAGCAACCTTGACAAGTGTTTCATATACCATAAAATACCATTCACATAAAGCATGATACATTTAACTTTTCATTTTAGGAATCAGCCAGGTTGAATCCTTAAGGTTTTCTGATAAAAAAAAAAAAGGTGAACATCAAAATTATTTCTTTAATGTAATAGTAACATTAAGGCATTTGTGAACATTGAGGGGTCAATGCTTAGTCATGAATCCTTGTGTACCCCTCAAAAATTCTGAAACATCATGTTTCATCCATTAACAGATGAGAAAATTTGAAATGAATACTTCATTTCAGTAAGACTACCATGGTACCCTTATTACTCAGTCTAAATTACTCTTTCTCAAGTTGTTAAATTCCATGGCTTTTTTCTCAATCTTCACCCTTCCTGACCTTGCCTGAAGCATTTGATAGAGTTCAATACCTTATCAGTAGTCTCTTCTATGGAATTCTGAGACATTACTCACTGTTACTTCTTTTCCTTCCTCTTTGACAACTCTTCTCAGTCCCCTTTGCTAGATCTATATCTATATCACAACCCCTGACTATGGGTATATGACACTGGTCTCTCCTTGTTCCTTCCCTTCTATTGCTACAGTTTAATTAAGCAACCACATCAGCATCAATGGGTTTAATTATAATCACTTTGTAGATTAGTACTGGATCTACATATGCAGCCTAAGAGTACCCCCAGAGCTTCATCACTGTCCATAAGAGATTTTAACTGGAATGTGCCATACACACTTCAAACTCAATATGTCTCAAACAGAATTCATTATTTTTACTCCTAACCTTACCTCTCTTTCAAAGTTCCCTATTATTGTCAAGTGCACCACTATACTTTCTGTTACACAGTCTTATAACCTCAGCATTATCTTCAACTCCTCCTCACACTCACCCTGCATATCCAATCAGCCACCGAACCTACCTTCACAACATTTCTCGTATGTGACCTATTCTATCCACAAATATAGGTATCACACTAGTTCAGACCTTCATTATTCCTTATGGGGCTCCCAAACTCAAAGCTTACATCTCCACCCAGCCAGTCACTTCTTTAAAGTACAGATCTAATCACATTACTCCCATACTCAATAAACATTACTAGCTCACTATTACTTCTAAAAGCAAATATAAATTCTCCTATTTGGCATTTAAAGCCCTTAACAACCAATCCCTAGCTAAAGAGGCTGATGCCTTTATAGACTTATTAAAATTACTCTCCACATACTCTATGCTCTAGTTCAACTGGCATGTTCACTATTCTTGACACACACCATCCCATTTCCCATTTACATATATTTGCCTTCTCTGGCCCCAATGCCTGGGATGAACTTCTTTATCATTAAATAAGGTAGCCCTTCCTCATTCCCTAGCTTCTAATACCTTCTGTATCCCAAATCACAGTATGTGTGCTTTGTATGTGTATTTTGTATACAGATGTTATCTCCCCTGATTGAGACGGTTTAATCTTTTTCTTCATATCCTCAGAACTTTGTATAGTACTCAGCACATGGTAACATAGTAGGCATATGATGAGTCTGTGTTAATGGATTGAATTGTTGTAGTCATTAGACAATAAAAAAAATTACAATTACATGGTATTTATATAATTTATAATCCCATGGTACAATATTTCTGTTTTTTAAACAACAGAAATAATTAATTGTATTGATTTTTTTCCTTAATAGTTGTTCTTATTTACCTTTCTGGTGTTTATTTTGTTTAAAATGCTGTAAAGTTAAATATTCTTTTAACATTGTTCCCCCCAGTAGCCCAGATACCCCCCTTATTTGACATTCCATTTTTTAATTGATCGTTTTATTTGGCTGTTTTTAGGATACATCATTGTTGTTTGAAGCCTAAAATGCACTGTTCTATTCCCTTTTATAATTCTTTGTGACTACAGAATAGTCTTGTGTGTGTTTTGTAATTTTCTTGCCTTCATTACTGCTGGCAAAATTGATTGACCATTGAACAATTTAAATTTAACTATCATGTGTCCTGAGATTTGAAGTATAGGGTGTTTTTCTCCTTTATGTCCACAATTTTTGAATTTAATCAATTGATGCTTTGTTGTCTCTATGTAGACATTCCAGACAGTTTTCTTTTATTATTTTTTGCATTATGGGATTCAGATTTTTTTTTATTTGTCATGTGTTAAGTGTAAGCCTGATGCAGGCACTCCATTAATTCTGACTCAGTGTTGATGTGAAATAAGGTACTTATAGTTAACAAAAGAGTTGTATGTGGCAGAGCTGAGATTCAACCAATTATCCACAGCCTAGGACCAATGCTTTTTTCATTACACAATGCTGCTCACCATATACCACCCTGTTTTTCCACAGACAAAATGATATGTGAATATACGTATGTATAAATATCTATATCTATACTACATTTATCTCTATCATGAATATAGTAAAACATTCCACACACGGTCAATTTCCCTTTTCTAGTCAGTATATTTATATCCTGTTATTCAATCATCATTTATACTGTACATAGTACATATACAAAATCTATATACTATACCTAGTGGATCTTGACATCTTAGAGCTTATAATGTATAACAGAATTGCAGAGTCAGAAATAAATGTAATTCAAATTAGAACATTGTGAATAGATAAGAGAGTTGCAGATTAAATACTAATAGATCAGATAAAGCTGAAGTCATAACCAGTTATGACTTTAGGAAAAGTCGTATGTTCAGGAAAGACACCATGGAAGTAATGACCTTTAAGGTGGGTCTTATAGGATAGGTAGGATTTCAACAAATGTATTTGGTTGAAGGAGGGGGCAATCTAGACCAATAGCACAGTGTGAGCAATATGGGATAATTGCAACCCAAGACTGGAGGACAGTGAGCTGTCCAGTCAGATTAGATACTATAGTATTTAATGAGTAATATCAGTTAGAATCCATTATAATTTTATATTTTGTACCAAAGCTAGAAATCATGGAAAGAAATATGATCAAAATAAAAGTGCCTTGTGGCAATATTAATTTAATTTTCCCTCTGCTTAGACATGTTAAGTTGCATTGCTTGAGCTAAAAGAGGCTTCATAGATGCCAATCAATACAGAAAACAATAGATTTTTATATTTGACATGCTTTAGGAAAGGCCATGTGGTTTAATCAGAGGCATTCAGGGGAGAAAAAAGAAGAAAAGAAAATAACAAGGGAAAATCCTAGGATAACACTACGCTCTTACGTTGGTGATGCAACTGATACCTTCAAACAAGGGCAATCCATTGACTCCACTCACATTAGGGTAGGGGACTAATGATTCCAAAGTGTAACTAGGAAAGGACCACAATAAGATTTAACCATGGATATCATCAGGGAACCTTGAGAAGGTCTTCAGAAGATCTGCAGGAAGAAAGAATCTATGATGTATCTGGAATTCTAGGGCAGCTCCATGATCAAGGAAACTTGATCTTCCCAGGGACAAATACTGATTAATTAAAGCAGCTGAGGTTTTCTCTGTTTCTGTTTTTATTTTTATTTTTTTTAAATTATTGATTTAGGGGGGAGGAGGAGGGAAGAATTCTGAACAGAAGATTAGATTGTTTTCTCACCCTTGAGAACAGAGAGAGTGAGACAACAATCAACTAACACTTAAGAAGTTCCTAGACTAAAATAACCATTCCTGATGTGAGATTCAAGAGAAGAAGAAGGGCAGAAAACAATGGTACAACAAAGGAAGAGGGGGTTTGACTTGGGAATAAACAGTCTGATCAACAAGATAGTAGGAAAATAAAGAAGGTTTTATAAGACTATACCAAACCTCAGGAAAGTAATATTACTTCAGAAAGTGAGATTTCTGTTAGCAGAAACTGGCAAAGGTACTGTCAAGTTTGAACAAGGAGAAATCTTTCCTTTTAGAATGGATTCATCAATGGAAAGTAAGCATAGTCAGAAGGGACTCTCCCCCACAGATAAACTGTATCTTCCTAAAGCAGATCTCTTGCAAGCATATGTTCCAACCTCCCTTTATAAATACAATATAAAGTTCTCATAGTGCTCAATTCGTTTATTCAATTCATCAAGAAATGTTTTTGTTGTACTGGAAAGTCAAGTCAAAACAGGGTAGAGAGCTGTCCTTGAAGTCAGAAAGACCTGCATTCAAGCCCCTCCTCCAACACATGCTGGCAATGTGACCCTGGACAATTCACTTCATCTTTTTTTCTAAGACTAAGGATTGGAGAGAAGGGGTCTACCTGAATTGGTCAAGGGAGATTACTTACCCAGGGCCTTCCTCACACCAATGTAATAAAAGGTCCAATTCCTATCTGTTTCTTATATCAAGCCTCAGGTTTTCTCTCTTTGTTCTCTTATTTCCTCTCCTAAATATATAAAACTGGAAGATGTTGAATTTAAAATTCTAGGTTTCTATCAGTCAAAATGGCCTTACTTTGTAAAGGAGGAAGGTCTGATAAAAGTGAACATTGAACAAAGATCCTGCTTCCCCTTCCAAAAAATATATCAGGTGGGCAGGCATATCACTAACCTAGACTAGGAAAAACTCTTAAAATGCCACACCACTTGAATCAAATTTAGATAGATAGATAGATATTTAATTGTAAATCAGAAATGCAATATATGCTTTGTTGTTTTAATATAAAAAGTTATTGTGTTATAGATATTAAGGATTCATTTGCTTTTTTTTAAAAAAAGTGAATTATTTTGTGTTTCAGGGATAATTATCTAAAGTAGTAGCTTAAAATATTCACACAAAACTATCCACTGTCACTCTGAAATTAAAACACTAAGCTTGGATTCTAGACACAGACGTACTTGGTTGTCTTCTTGACTAAAGGAATATTGCCAAGTGGTTAAACATTCTGATCTCAGAGTGTGTGCATTAATTATTGCAGAACTGGTTCTAAATAGATACTTAACTGTAGTCTCTGCACTAAAGAGACTCAGGCACTGTTGGAAGCTGGGAGGCCTGAGTGATATTATTTTCCTTCAAAGAAAGTTCTCTAGGCTTGATAGGGAACCGTGGCTCTTGACCTTTATTTTAAAAAGGCCTAATTAACCTATTCTAATTCTAAATAACCCCAATTCTATTGGGAATTATCTGGAAATAAACAACTATTGCTTAGTTTACACAGAGTGAATATTATCACAATTTCATAAATGTTAGCTTATTTGCTATAATATTTCATAATTCTCATAAAGATGATTATTAGAACCTCCTAACTAGTTTCCGTTCTAATTTGTTTTCTAAACAAAAGCAAAAACAATCTTCTTAAGGCACAGGGCTGGTCTCCCTCATTATTCCTGAGCTCAAAAACTTTCAGTGTCTCTGCACTGGATCTAGGATAAAATGGAGGCTCCTAAGCCTGACACTTAAGATTCTCCTTGTTTTGACTCCAATTTACTTTTCCAGCCTTAGTTGTAACCTCTTCCCCTTCACTAACTATATTTTCAACCAGTCCAAACAATTATGAGCTATTTAGAATAGCAATGTGGAACAGGAGAGAGTGCTGGCTCTCAAATTTGAGGACCTAGACTCAAATCTGTTACCCTGTATTTATGTGATCTTCGGCAAGGCACTTAAAATCTCTGTGCCTCAGTTTCTTCATCTGCAAAATAAGGATTCTAAAGTAGTTAATCTCAGAAATCCCTTCGATCTCTCCATCTATGATCCTGAATGCAATGCTTCATCCCATGCCTTCATTGTCATGCCACATACCTGATATGCACTCTCTCCTAATTTCTGCCTCTCAGAAGGCCTTGGACCTTCAAGGTCCAAGTCAGGTGATTCCTCTAAAAGCAAACTTCTCTGATCCTACCAGGTGTTATGTGTTTTCTTCCTCCTCAAATTTCTTTATATAATTTTTCATCTTTGTATATCTTGGTAGAATATAAGTGCTTTTAGAATTTGAACTAGTTTTTGACCTTTTAACTTCAGGGGCTGCCACAATGCTTTGTGTGTAGTAGAGTTCCTAATTCTCTGAATTGCTAACAGTAGGTCTACATAATTATTCATGATAAAACTCATAGACAATAGTCTCCTGATCTCCTCAAGTGCTTTCTGTCTAAGTAAATGAAGAGTCCTAATGGATGAAGACATAGTATACAACCTGCTTGATTGATTCTATGATTTTCTTTTCCCTAATAGACAAAAATCAAAGAATATAAATGAAAATTGAGACTAAGAATTTTTTTTTGTTATTTCTCAGATTCCTAAAAATTCATTCAACATAGTTTGGAGGCAATACTTAAAAAATGTCATATTGAACTTTTGAGTAAATTAGAACAACATTTATGCCTAGGAATCTTGACGTTGCAGTGTGTAATTATCTCCGCAATGGATAAAATGGAATCTTTCTTCCCATCAGGTAATTTATCTATTCTAGGCTCTAGGTATCTTTTTTTTTTGAGACTTAAACACTTTTTTTTATTTTCTAAACTTTTGAAATAAGTTCCTATATAATTCAGGATTTTAAGATAATGTTAACTGCTTTCATAGATTCACTAAATTTTCTGGCTGAAGAGAACATCTATCCTTCTGCAGCCCCATTCCCATTTACAGGCCTAGAAGTAAAGTAACTTGTCCAGGGTCACTTGGGTATTGACAGAGCTGGGATTTTAATCCAGGTCTACTGATTCATAATCCTGAGATTTTTCAGTCCTCCATATTTTTCATAAATGATTTCTCTAATGCGTATAAAAATTAAAGTGATGATTATACAGGGTGACTAAAAGAGATCAATGCATGAGTGATATGCCTGCATGGTTTATTCAGACATATTCAAATAGTTTTATTTCTTCATGTTTAAAGATCCTGAAATAGTACAATCTTTGGAAGCAGATACAAATAATGACTTCAAAAATAAAAAAAAAATGAAAAATCACTATCTCAACTCTGTTCAAAAATATTTTTAATCAGACCAGTACTGGGTTGTTTCATCACACATTACATACACAACCATTCAGTAATGAACCAAACTTTACTCAGAGGCATAAATACTTCCCAGTGATGGAGCTCAATATTCAGAGAAAGAGAAAATGCCTTCAAGTAATGCTATTAAAACTGTCTCTTTGATTTTTTATCAGAGCCTACTTCAATATATTTAATATGCCTAAAATACCAATCCTTAAAATATATTGAAATTATGAGTGGGATTGACAACCACAGTGATTACTAGAAAGAGCCACTGAGTGAAAAAATGATAAAATAATTTTGTAATTCCCTTTAAACACAAAAAATTAAGCTTTGAAAGATGCTTTTTATAAAGATTATTATTCAAATGTTACCATTTTAAGACTGATTTTTATAAATTTCACTCAAGCACTTTGATCCATAGTTAAATTATTCCATAGAGAGTTCAGTACAGAAGTGTATCTGCTAAGAACCTCAAGAGACAATTGTGTCCAAACTCAGTTCTACATAATCAGCCATGGCAATAATCCACTCTATGATTAGTAACCTGCAGGAAAGTGTAAATATTTCCTGAAAAATTTTGCCATTCTACTTTGATAGGGGTTCATTCATCTATATTGTCAACACATTTCCTAAACAACTCTCTTTTTTATTCTATTTAAACCTTATCTTTCTTTGTTATAAAGGAACACTGAAGCTCAGGACTCTACTTCTGATGGTGATCACAACATTTTAGACAGTCTTATAGATTTCTGACAATATTGATATTATAGGATACTACCTTTTCTTATCCAAACACATAATGATTTTGAAATGAAAAGGGCTACCAACAAAATATAAAGTAAGATGCAAAAATGTTTTGAACCATGTACCAAACAAAATTTTGGTAATGCTGGTTTTTCCCCTCCCCCAAATACAAACAAAAACAATGGAAACAATTTGAATTAGAACAAGACCTATAAATTTTTCTGAAACTTTTAACAAATTCTCTGAACACAATTTGAACTAGTTGATATTTTATTTATTGCTCTAGACTTTGGTTTTATGTCCAATTTTGAGAAATACCTCATTATCATTTTTTATTTTAAATGTGTTCTCTGTCCAGGATTGGAATTGATAGACCTTTATTCTTCATTAGGCTGTAATGGTAAGATTAAGAATTTTACACCTGAAAATTCCTTAGGCAAATGCCAAATTCCCAAACTTTCTAGTTATTCAGAAAGAGTAAGATTCTCTAATAAAAATCGTTTTGATTGTTCTGTTATACTTTGATATTTCAATTGTTCTATTATCACGGATATAGGTATCCCTTCCACTGGTGCAAATTGCCACCTATTTATGCTAATTCTTATGAGACCATTGTCTATAAAATTCAACAAATGCTCCATTGGCAGATTCCCAATTAGTTGAGAGCCTCTCTTTTAAACATTTGATATTGGGGGATTCCAGTGGAGCAAATATGCTGTCCATGAGTTTTTCTTTATTCTCCCATATGACTGTCTCACACTTTGTTTTCCAGTTCTCTGTTCAATGATATTCTGTGAATTATTTCTGTTATAGAAATTCTTCATTGGTGCCATATTGTAGTCTCCTGATATTTTCATAAGTTTGAAAATCCCTTCCAACTTTCATTCTATGATCCTTAGCACAATGGAACTTCATATTCTTCACAACCTTCAGTCAATCATATTACTATAAAGATGTCATATACTAAATAATATGATTTGCAGATGTCTATTTGTTACCTTCTTTTAACTTGATCAAATATATCTTCTATAGGTGTGTATATTATTCTCATGATTTGTAGACATGGGGAAGTAAGCATACAAATCAGTAGTTTTTTATAATTTCTCAGTTACTTTTTGTGTTAAGAAAAAATGTTTAATTTCTCCCCAAGCAATTGTGCTATGTCTTTTTACATATATCCTGAGAATCTCTCAGCACTGTTACAATTTTGTGACATCAAGCATTGATCCCAAAACATAATTGATCTTGGAGTACTTTTGGTCTCTATCATATGTAGGCATAAGACAAGTGAACTATCCTTACACTTTTGCCTATCATTTTTAAATCCTACATCGCTTTTCAATATATTTTCCAAGATCTCGCACATGCCTTCCTGGAAATTTATCTCACCAATATTTATGTGTAAGTTGATTTAATTTGAAGGATCTTTTGGATTCTTTATGGAATGTTTCTATATTATTATACTCTAAAGTAGATATTGGTGGATGAACTTCAATTATTGTGATTTTATTTTGCAAATAATTACTGTTGGCCCTATAATATGAGATAATATTTTCCCATGAAATAATGTTTCTTGTTTCCTTTGTATTCATTAAAACACACACAGAAGCAACTCTGCCATTTTCTTTATCTGGTTTTTCACAACTGTCCATTCAACTATAACTTCCTTTTAATTTCTGGTTTTATGAATAACAAAATGCATTCTTACAAATAATAATAAGATTCAATTTTAACGTAAAATTTAAGATGTATGTACATCTTCTCATTGGTAACTGGAGAAGTATTTTACAGGCTCACATGTTTAGAGGATCAACAGCTAAACAAATGTTTGTAGCTGGTCTAAGAATAATGTAATTCTTTGCACTTCTGTCCACTTTTTTCTGCCTCTATTTCTGCCACTCTACAATTTTACCATAGAAAGGGAAGGCAATATTTCAATGGAGTAAAGGCTATTTTGTATTTGTCTTTCTTTCATGATTTGCCAAAGTTGAAGAATTCATTTGCCAGGTGGCTGTCTACAAGTGTTTAGTTGTTTTTTTTTTTTTTTGTGGTTGTTGCTTTTTTGTGCTAAGCTTGTCCTCAGAAAATAGATATAGTTAGTTGTCTTTAATGGCAAGCACTGAATGGTCACAATCAAGTCTTTCCAGGGCAATAGACTTTCTGTTCCATTGAAAGAGCTTTCAAAGACCAAATGCCACTTCTATGACAGTATCTTAGGATATTATCCTACCACCCCTTAAGCTATCATCTTATAGTGCTCTTCCCTCTTATGTACACATTCCCATAAAAAGTTATAAACAGCTGTTTTCTCTCAATCACTCCTAAACTCCTTGCAATCTGGCTACCAATATCACTCAACTGAATCTGTTCTCTCCAAGGTTACCAATCATCTTTTAAGTACCTAGTCCAAATGGCTTTACTCAGTTCTCAACATTCTTGATTTGTCTGCAACATTTGACACTGTTAACCATATACTGACAGTCATGAAAATAATGTTTCTGTTTCTTTTGGATACATTATTGCCCCCTCCTAGACATTCTTTCCTCCCCGGGTTTTCATAACACTGCTCTATAATAAAGTTCCTTTTGTCAGATCACACATTCTCAGTCTACTTTGAAGAATCATCATCTTATATGCATGAGTGTATTTTGGGGACTATTCTGGATCATCTTCACAACCTCTTTCTGGAATTTCATTAGTAACCATGGATTATATTACTATTTCTATACAGATAACTCTCAGATCTATATAGATGCATATACATACATAAATACACATATGAATATATATATACATCCTCAGACTCTTTCCTTGGTACATGTACAAAACTACCCATTGGACCTCTCTACCTGATGTCACACAGGTATCTCAAAATCAACATATCAAAAACATAACTTACTTTCTTTTCTCTGAAACCTTTTCTTACTAATCTCCCAATTTCTATTCACAGCACAGCTATCCTTTGGTCCACCAGCTATTCAACCTCAATGACATCAACCTTTCCCTCTCCCTCATGTCCAGCCATTTCCACAACCACCAATATGTCTTTCTTAAATAATATTTTATTTTCCCAATTGCATGTAAAAACAATTTTTAACATTATTTTTTTCCAAAATGTTGAGGTCCATCCCTTCCTCCATCTCTTCCCCCCCTCCCCTGAGATGATATAGGTTATACATGTTTTTTCATGCAAAATATATTTCCATACTACCAATATATCTTTCATCCTCCCCTTGTCTTCATTCACATGGCTACCACTTTAGTTAAAACCCTCATTATCTCTCACTAGGACTGTAACAATAGCTGTAATTTATTGGTTCTCATTTGGATCTATGATAAAACACAAATTCCTTTGACTTTCAAATCCCTTTGTAATCTGGTTTCACCCTACCTTTCTAGCATTATTGAATATTACTCTCCTTCACATTTTGTGGTCTCATTAAACTGTCATGAATGTTGCCCTTATGCTTGATATTCTATCTTCTGTTGCTGTGCTTTTGCATATATTGTCCCTCATTCTTGGAATGCACTCATTCCTCATTTCCACTTTGAAGAATCCATGGCTTCCTTCAAAGTTCGCCTCAAGTGTTCCCTCTTACAGAAAATCTATTGTAATTTCCTCAGTTGCCAACCCATTCAACTCAAATTTCTTTGCATTTACTTCTCCATACACATGTTGTTCTGCCTTCCAATAGCTTGTAAGCACCTAAATTGTAGAAATTCCTTTTTTTAAATCTTTGTAACCCCAATGCATCCAGCCATCTGCACCAACCACCTTTCCATCTGATCTGTCAAATCCCATCCCATTTTTCCATGCTTGGAAGAGCAATCTTACAGAAAGGAACTCCAAAAACCATGCCCCCTGCCTATGGTAGAGTCAATCCACTAAATTTTGTAATTCCAATCCTGAATCTAGCCTGAGGTGGAGAACCTGCAGCCTCAGCTTATAGTTTGGGAAGATCAGCCATAGAGACATTGAGTAGCTATAGCTGGTTCTCACTACTATCTCTCACAGTTACTTTTGGTAGGGGATAGTCAAATGCATAACGTATTTTGCAATAGTATCTTCTCTAACAGTGTGCGCCACAAATTTTTGATCTGTCAAGTTTGAATTCAGTCAAAGGATTTCACTTAAGGGTCTAGAGGGCCAGATGTGGCCTTGAGACCCACCCCTGTTCTAGACTGTCTTGATTTCTGAGTGAGTACACTCAGAAACTCATCTATCCCATTATGTAGTCAGCCCATATTAGATGATATTTCATATCTTAATCTCTCTCTCCTTAACATCTCACTTTCTACCTATTAATTTTGGGACAATAATCAAGTCAATGCTACATTTCTTCTGTTAAGGATATATCATTTGATTGCCCTTTGAATTAACTGACCATCCTGTTGACTTCCTACACTAAAACTCCTTTCACTGGCTAACATTTCCTTTAGTGTGTTGTCTACCACTATTAGAATGTAGTCCCCATGAGAGCAAGGACTGCCTCTCATTTGTAGTTCTATCTCCAGTACCTAGCAAAATATCTGGCACATGGTAAGCATTAAAGACTTTTTTTAATGCACTAATAGGTGCTTAATAAATGTTTGTTGAATTGAATAAATTTTAATTATACAATTCAATTATGTAATAGAAAACATCATTATTGACCAGGGTGGGAGAAATCAGGAAATAATAAAGTGGTGTTCAAAGTGGGTTTGTGACATAGTTTTATTATCTGTAGAATGAGGAGGAGAGATGATCTCTTTTAGTAAATCTATGACCCTATTATGAGGTGGGAATTTAACAAGAGAAAAGGAAAAATGAGGAAATTCTAGGCATAAGAAATAGCATGAACAAAAGCCCTAAGGTAAGAGATTACAATGGGGGAAATGAAATGTAAAATCAAGTCATAACCTCCATTTCTAATTTTATCCATGGTGCACAAAGGAAGCTGGCTTCAGTAGCATATATATTTACACATTTACTTTTATAGCAGAAAAAAGAACTGAAACTCATATTCTCGGAAATTAGTTGAGAGAGAGAGAGAGAGAGAGAGAAACAGAGAGAGAGAGAGAGACAGAATGGATGTGCCATGGCGCTCTAATGGTAAAGAGAATTAAAAAGAGGAATGTTACCTTTTTCTACATTAGGATTAGCTCTGCATAATCTTAAAGATCTTAAAAGATATAAAGAGAAAATCTGAGATATAAGAGTTCAAAGGTTCAAAAACAGTTCACCTTAATAAAGAGTCAGTTGGAATGGTTAGGGATCATTTTTTGCCCATAAATTTATAAGAGTTGCTAAGAAGTCCTAGGGCTTCTTGGAGTTGAGTTTAGTTATTAAGAATTTGAAATATTCTAGCACCAATTTTCAGATAATGATGATTATGCTAACAAGCAACTGGATACATGGAGGATCTGCATTGTACCACAAACTGAGAGGCACAGACCTAGCAACTTGACGGAAGAGAAAAAGAAGCATTTTCTGTTGTCCCACTTGAATAGCAGCTGGTGATAAATGGCCCAAGGAGAACTCCTTTCAACTATTTTTAAATGTTATTTAAAAAAAAAAAACAAACATTTTAATTTGTGACTACAAAGTTTTGTTCTGAGAGTTAAAATGAAAGAATATCTGGTTATATATTTCATTTTTATCTTTCCCTTCCTTCTATACTCTGACCCTCCTCCTTATTCCCCCAAACACATAGTTTATGTTTTTGAACTCAGTGATTCACCTTCTAAAGTCAATGGGGATGATATTGCACATTAATTTCAAATCAATGTAATATTTAAAGAGGTTATAACCTGAACAGAAGATAGGGACTAGATCTGGGGTTACATCTATACAGGAAACTCTAGGTTGAGGAAATCTGTTCTGAAATTTAAAACGTAATAGAGCTTTTCTGAGGCACTAAGAATAACATAAAGTATGTATCAAAAGTAGAACTTACACCCAAGTTATCTTGGATCTTAGGCCAGCCCTCTATTCCCTATACCATGCTACTTCTTATAAGAACACACACACACACACACACACACACACACACAATATATGTAATTATTTAGCATAAATGGGAATTAGAATATGTTGAAATAGGAAAAAAGAGTGAAATTATGGTTTAAGCAAAAAATAAAAAGTGCAAAATATGAACAAATGTTATTATAAAGCTCAACTATAATGAAATAATGCTCAGAAATGTATATTCACCAGCAGTTGAGGCCTTTACTATTATTCAATTGAGTACAAATGATTTAAGTAGAGTACAATCTACCTGTACAAATTCTGATTAAGAGTTTTCATTTAAGTTGAAAGATCAGCTTTGAAAGACAGAAGAAATCAAACTTTCAGTATCCCATTTAGACAACATCACATGGTTCAGATTACGAATTTGGCTTAGTTTTTATTTTAGGTTACCTTGAAGTCTTAATTTATTTCTTAGTAATTACATGATGAAAAATATATACCTATTGTAATTAACCATGGTAAATAATATGTTTAATCTGGAGTTCAATCATGGTCCTAAAGTATTTTTACATATATAAAAAGTTTCTCCTAGAGATAAAGCTTGTTCGTAATTCCTGGAACATGGTAATCTCCAAACATTAACATTGTAGCTCACCCTGAGGGCATGGAGAAATCTAAAGTGCCAAAAGTAGTCTACATCATATTTTAACTTAATTCAATTTAATGGATATATATTGAGTAATTTTTATGAACAAGCACTGGGCTAAATGCTACGTATTCAAAAAAAAGTTCCTGCCCCTCAAGTAGTTCATATTCTGTTGCTTTTCCTTCATTTTTTGAAGAGGATCAATGACATCAATGACAATATGACTTGTGCATAAATTAGATTTAAGTGAGGCAGAGTTGCATAAAGTCATAAGCCTCACTCTCTCTTTCAGAGTCATTGAAGTCTAGTGGTAGGACAAAAGTTAAAATGATTGGTGATGGCCTGCGATGCAGTGGATGACCTTGGTGTTTTCAGAGCTTGACCAAGCTCTGAGTACTCCACAGCCCTGGCTTCAGCTACTTTCATGGTGGTTGGAATAGTCTTCACCCACCCATTCTGCTGGGTGGAAGTCTTCACATACTTGGGGTAGACATCCCCTTAACTCACCAATGGGTTTGAGGCCTATTGGTTACACTCAACCTGGTTTATCCCATCTGCCAAGATGGTTATTGTGGCATATGGCTACTGCACATGCTACAGCTTCTTTGCTACACATGAATGTTGGGTGAAAGGTGGACACCAAAGGTGGATAAGCATTCGTTGAAAACTGCTTGGCAAGCCCTCACACCAGAGATGCTAGTTCTCCCTGAAGCACATTGTGTACCCTGGTTCATAGTCTGCTATTTGAAGGATGCGACATGTGTAAGAATAATTCTAAGAGTGCTTATATATCATGTAAATTAAACCAGCAAATATAGTGAATAAGATCGGACTTAAAGCCAGAAGGAGCATCAGAGCAATCTAGTTGAATTCCCCTCATTTCAGAAAGTAGGAAACTGAGGACCAAGGAGGTTAAGCGACTTGCCCAAGGCCACTTGGGTAATGTCCAAGACAGGAATTAAACCAGGTATTCTGATACCAGTGGCAGTGTTTTTATTTTTTATTTTTCCAACTGTACCATCCACCTATACGGAAAGAGGAAGGTGGAGGCAAAATTAGAAGTAGGAGAAGAAAAAGACACAGAAGGAGAGACAGAGACAGAGAAATAGACATTGAAGATAAGACAAAAAAAGTACTAACAGAGATATCGATCTTGAAAGAAGAGAAGGGTAGCTTTGTAGTTATATATTGGAACAAAAGTGGAGAGGGTCAACTACAATGTCATAATAATTATGATAGCTGTCATTTTTATAGTGCTTTAAGGTTGAGAAAGTGCTACCCTGACAACAACCCTGAAAGGTAGGTGCTATTATTATCCCCATTTACACATGAGGAACTTGAAGCAGCCAGATATTAAGTAACTTGGTGAGGGTCATACTACTAAAAAGTGTCAGAGGTCGAATTTGAACTTCAGTCATTAGAACTCTAGGTTCAGCACTCTATCCAGTATACCACCTACCTGTCCTGTGTAGAGAGGATATGAGGTGTGGAGGGGGAGACTTATGAAAATTTATGTCAATTGGACTTAATTTTGCCAATTAATTAGGAGGCAAGGTTGCTTGCTGAGAGATGGTTTGAAGAGAGAGGAGACTAGACACAGCTGCTATGGGAAGTATGAGAGAGAATAAATCAGATGAAAATAAAAGGAATGCCATGCATCAATGAGGGACAAATTAAGATGATATATCATGAGTTTGTGCTAGTCTCAATCATAGTGACTGTATGACTTTGTCCAACAACTTTCAGCAACTTATAAGCAACAGGGGAGAAAGTGGGTAGTTCAGAGTTAAAGCTTGTTCACAGGAAGAGGGTTCAGTAAATGTTTGATCAGAAAAGACTCTTCTGTGTAATAAGATAAAAGGGATAAAAGATTAGCATAACAAGTGTGACATTGATACCTACAAAACATAAAGATGTAAAAAAAAGGCCTTAATCATATGGGAGTGATTTATGTGAAGGTAATAAACATTTATTAAGCACCTACTATGTGCCACTGTGTTAAATACATTACAAATATTTTTGATCCTCACAATAACCCCATGAGTTAGGTGCTATTATGATCTTCATTTATCTTTATTTTCCAGCTGAGGCAGACAGAAGTCAAATGACTAGTCCAGGGTTATACAACTAGTAAGTGTCTGATGCCAGATTTGAACTCAGGTCTTCTGGCTAAACACTTGATCCCCTGTGTCATCTGGCTGCCTGGGAGAATATGGACAAGAGTCATTCAGGATAAAGAAGTGTGGCTGAGTTGTAATCTCTACCATTGCTATGAACACTGAAGTTTTGAAGTATAAAATTCATATGTGATCTCATTTTTCTTTTCTTTCATTAGTAAATTTTATCTTGTCTATGGTTCCACTCTATATAAAAAGAAGTCAAAGAAATTTTTTTAACTAAGGAAATAGATTGGTCATGACTGAAGTATAATTATTAAAATTGCCATTTGCCATTTCCAGAACTCCTTCTATATGTCCTGAGTACAGGTAAAATATTCACAAATTTATCAGTTCTTCTATACTTTTTAAAATTTGATATGTGATTGTCATTAAATATAAGCATAGATAATGAATCAGACTCTGAAAAAGCAACTGTAATTGCTTTTTAGATAATATTTATTTCCTTGATTTAGCCTTTTAGTGCTTATTTGGGTAAACACTCAATATAACTAGGCATTTTGCTAAATAATTTCTAAGTTCTACCTAAAAGGACACTTAACAGTGAAGAATTTAGTGAAAAGTTTAGAAAAAACACATTTAAAAACCTGTCTCCTCTTTTATTACTGTTAGAATACTACCTGTAGGTGAACAGGAAAATAAGGAGCTAATTCAAGTCTATTTGACAAACATTTATGAAGTACCTATTGTGGGTAAAACACTGTCACTACCTCCCCTTCACTAGAAGTGTAGTATACCCTACACTAAGCTATTTAATAGTCCAAACAGGTACTCATCTCCTTCTCACATACACACACACACAGACACACACACACACACACATACACATGAGTATATATAATATACATCTACATGTGTACACACACACACACACACACACACACACACACACATATATATATGTTTATGTTGTTCAGTCCTTTTAGTTGCATCATGACCCCACCCGGGGTTTTCTTGGCAAAGATCCTTCTCTAGTTCATATATGTATATATATATATATATATATGCATATTTAAATATAAATTCATGTGCCTACATGTATGTGTGGGTGTGGGTGGGTGTATCTTTACGAATATCCCCTTTTCACTTATTAGCTGTGTGACCCTGGGCAAGTCACTTAACCCCATTGCCTAGCCAAAAAAAAAAAAAGAAGAATATCCCCTCTTCCTGGAACGATCTTTGCTGTTCTATTCCTGCCAATCTCATTTTCTTTTTTTTTCTTTTCTTTTTTTAAGGCAGTTGGGGTTAAGTGACTTGCCCAGGGTCACACAGCTAGTAAGTGTCAAGTGTTTGGTCTGAAGCCAGATTTGAACTCAGGTCCTCCTGACTTCAGGGCTGGTGCTCTATCTACTACACCACCTAACTGCCCCCAATTTTATTTCCTAACCCCATTTCTACCAAATCTTCCTATATTTCATCTCCAATGCCATCTCCTCCATGAAATTTCTTGTGATTCCCTTCATTCATTAGTCATCTCTCTTCCAATAGCATTTTGTAACATTACAGCAGACATTCACATTCTACCACGTGGCTTACCCCATGGCTGGGGTAAGAGTATGAAAAGAGTTAAAAAGGGTAAAGTAGCAACATCATGTTTTGGATATGACAGAGACCTTGGACACCACAAGGATACTCCTGGAGAGGAAGTGGGGAAGGAAATATATAGAATTACAAAGGAAACCCATTATGTTGGAATAAAGTCATCTCTCTCTATGTGTGTGTGTGTGTGTGTGTGTGTGTGTGTATTACACAGGCTCTAGGGTAAGAACCTTTGAAATAGAAGAGTTTTTTCATTTTACAAAGGAGTGGCCAGAAGTCCCATAAGGAGAGGTGACTTGTACAAAGATAAAGGCTCATCTACCTCTTAATATTATTGAGTCTGAAATTATATAGAGTTAAATGGAGTCCAAATTACAGAGACTCACAGACAATTTGACCCAAAAGGGACTTTAAAGACAAATCTGTCCAACTCATACATTTAAGTCAAGTCAAGTCAACAAGAACTTGATAAGTAACTAAGTATGCTAAGCGCTGGAGATGCAATGGAAGGGAAAAGATAGTTCCCACTACAGAGGAACAAATGGTGTAATGGAGAGACAATATGAGCAAAACTATGTTCAAACACTATGTAACTATATCTATCTATCTATCTAGAGAGAGACAAAATAGATTAGAGATAGTGACAGAAGAAAGTCATTAAGATTAGAGAGGAACAGGAAAGGCTTCTTCCAGAAGGTGGGACTTTAGCTGAGAAAGGAAAGAAGCCAAGGAAGTTAGAAGGTATGGAAGAGACAGAGCTCCAGGCACAAAGACTGCCAGTGAGAATGCTGCAGTAGGAAGATGGAACATCTGAGAGAGAAATAGCAAGGATTCCAGTGTCACCAAAACACAAAATACATGAAACAGAGCCTTAAAATTTGTGTCACAGTAGAAAAATAAATCCAATTGTGCTAACTCCCAGGGCTTATTTTTGTTCCTCCATATGTAGCAGCCCTCCAGGGAGGTAGCCAAGGTAGCCTTCACTAGGAGATTAAGGATCAGGGATATGGATCTTCTGGGCCTGCACCAGCATGTAAAAAAGTGATAGAGACAGAGCAGGACAGATACAGAGAGACAAAAGAAACAGAGAGAAACAAGAGAGAGACAGAGAAAGAGAGGCAGACAGAGAGACAGGGAAAAGATATGAGTGCATTTGTGTTGGAGGGGCAGGTACCTGGAACATTCACCACTCTTATCCATCCTGTACCAGGTCAGTGGCTTAGAAGCCCAGGTCCAAGGCAAGTTGTTTGCCATACTTTGATTCACTTCCTTAAGGTGGAATTTGGTTTTGTCAGCTTAGGTCTCCACCCATTCTCTCCTCTCAGAGGTATGGTCCTAGCTATGCATCTCTACCAACCTACCCCACTCTCAAACATGGACTGCTGTCAATATCCTGTCACACCAGATATCTCCACAGCAGTACCTGAAGGCTTCTTTCTTAGAACAGCACAAATCATCGTCGTCCTCAAAGCCACTAAGTTCCCATCCCTGTAGCAAAATTTCCCTTTGTTATTTGAACTCCCATTCTCACATACTTTTAGTGAATTAGTAGTATTCTCATTTCTGGATGGATAGTTTTTTATATAAATTCTCATATAATTTTGGTTACTATTTCATTATCATAAGACACAAGTTAGCAGCTATTATAAATGTGTAAAAGGCCTTAGTAGATATAAAGGAAGTCACTGCCCTGATTTACAGATCAAAAAGTTTGCTGTTGTTGTATGCAGTCATGTCCCACTCTTTGTGACCCCATTTGGGATTTTCTTGGCAAAGATACTGGAGTGGTTTGCTATTTCCTTCTCCAAATCATTTTACAGATGAAGAAGCTGAGGCAAACAGGGTTAAGCAAAGAGAAGTCTTCCTGATTCTAGGCCTGTCACAGTACCAACCAGTTGCCCCAAATATTAAAAGCTAACCTCTCAGAAATCTTCAGAGAGAATGCCTCCATAAGTTTATGTTGCAATGAAGGGAGGTGGGAATGGGGTTGGGAAGTGGGCAGAAAAACAATATTTCTTTCTCAACTCAGGAATGAAGAGACTTTATGATTTTTTTCCTCTCAATTTCTTTAGAATATGAAATTATCATTTGTACTTCAAACATTTTACTCAAAAGGAAGTGTTCTTTTCAAATGACCTATAAAGAGGTGAGACTCCAGCCTTGGTAATGAGATAACATCTATCTAAAATTTACTTCTTCTGAACATTACATAGAAGGAAGTTTGAGGTGATCCTTTGGCTTATCTAGGTGAAAACTAGGCCACTTCTCAATCCTTCCATCTTTTCCAATATCCCTTTATGTATTGTCTTCCCCTATTAGAATACAAGGTCCTTGAAGACAGGGACTATCTTATTTGCTTTCACATATATATGTATGTATGTATGTATGTATATAACCAGTAATCAGTACATTGTGTGGAACATAGTAAATATTTAATCGATGCTTTATCTATCTATCATTGAAAGCTGGTAGGGATCTTAGAGATCATGTAGTCCAATTCTCTCATTTTATAGATTA
The DNA here is from genome assembly GCF_900497805.2 of Vombatus ursinus. Lineage (NCBI taxonomy): Eukaryota > Metazoa > Chordata > Mammalia > Diprotodontia > Vombatidae > Vombatus > Vombatus ursinus. Next base: position 70,952,567 of record NW_020954590.1, on the reverse strand, counting down.
TGAAATTGAGACCTATATGACTTTTCCAAGATCATATAGTCATTAAATACTGTAGTGAACTTTATCTCAGGGTCCATAATTCCTAATTCAGTGTCCTTACCACTATGCCATGTTGCCTCTCAGTCACTCAAATAGTAGCCTCCTCTCCCCTTATAGACAAACTCATGAGGGCAGGATAGTTGACTAGGACATATCCTAAAGCAAGTAAAAAGAAGGAATTAGGCATCCTGATAAAGCCTTACACCAGGGGAGTCTGGAAGAAAACCAGCAGAGTACCAGGCAGATAAGAAGTCTGCCAGTATGTAGCAGAGATCTAATAGTGAAGGCAGGGCTCGCATTTCTCGGATTGAGATCAAGATATGGCAGAATCCCAGGTCCAAAGTGATTGGGATATTCTTCAGGGAGTTTCAGTAAGGACACTTGGAGGCAAGGCTTGGCTTTGGTCACATAAAGTGAGTCAAGAGTTCACTTATTAGAAACACATCTGAAGTCAGTATAGGATGAGCAACAGTATACTTTCATAAATTTTGATACTCTTCCTACCTAGGAGCTGAATTGATCCCAGAGCCTGGGGGATAGTGGTGCCTGCAGGTAGGAGTTAAGCAGCCCCAGTTTTAGGGATTGGATTAGGGAACCAGACATAACTTTAATAGATGCATGGAATAGGAAAATGGAATGGAAATTTATTGATGCATGTTTGTGCTTAAAAGAAAGCAACGGAAATAGGTCAAGAAATCATTGATTTTCCTAAATGAATGGAACTTTTGGAAGAAATATTATAGTTTAATATTTAATATGCTTTAATATACCTTTCATTTTTCTTTGTGGTCTCATATTCTTGCCCACCGCACCACCCGTAGAAGGTGCTAAGTTGGCCTTCTGAGTCCTGATGAAGATGTAATAGGAAAGGAAATATATGTTTGCTTGAATGAATATATACTAATGTAATCTACATACATATGTATCTATATAAGAATGTATCTACATACATACATGTTGCATTATACACTTATGTAAACATGCAGCAAAAATAGAAAGCAATTAATAATAACGAATCAACAAACATGATACCTTAGTTGTCTGTGCTACTAAGATCTCCAAGAGTCAGTATGCCTGGTCACCAAAAACAAAGATGGCAACTAATTTAGCAGAAACCTCTATTATACATAACACGTTTCATTTTAACCTATGACAAAAGCATTGAATCATCACCATGAAGTCATGGACAAAAGGCATCTTACACTTAATCTCTCAGGAAAGATTTTGATGCAAAGGGATCACAGGTTCCTAGACTTGAATCTGGAAGGATCTCAGAAGCTATCTAATCCACAGCCTATCTTCTTTCTAATGATTTCAATAACAAAATAGCTAGGTTGTGGTAATGCCTTTCAAACTTAAATTGGATTGATCAGCCATAGCCAAATCCACTGTACCCTGATTTCAATATCATGATGTCATTGGTCTTCTTAGAAAAAGGGCAAACAACAACATCTTGGCTAGCTCTAGAGACCAGAGAAGAGTTTTGTTGCTTTTTTTTTCTTCCCAACTGAATTCAACAAGTATTTATAATCAGCTTTGACATATTACTTGTGCTAGGTGCCGGGGCTACAAATGTCCTCAAGATCCTTACATGGTATTGAAGCAGGGGGAGGAGGCAGAGCCTCACTTTGTCATTTACACAGATAAGAAATACAAAGTAATTTCAAGAAGTATAGAGTACTGACAACTAAGAGGAGTAGGAAAAATCTCATGTCTTGGGAGAAAGGGAACAAGCATTTGCTAAGTGTCTACTATATGCCAGGTCCTATGCTATATTGTTCAGTCGTTCTCAATAATGTCCGAATCTTCATGACCCCATTTGCACCATTTGGCATTTTCTTGGCAAAGATATTGGAATGGTTTGATGTTGCTTTTCCAGCTCATTTTACAGATGAGGAAACTGAGGCAAACAGTATTAAGTGACTTGCCCAAGTTCACACAGCTAGTATGTGTCTGAGACCAGATTTGAACTCAGAAAGATGAGGAATCTTCCTAACTCCATGCCCAGCACTCTTATCTACCGCACCACCTAACTGCCCTACTATATACCAGACCCTGGGCTAAGCACTTTACAAATATGATATTGTTTTCTTCTCACAACAACCTCGTGAAGTAGTTACTATTATCATCCCCATTTTACAGTTGAAGAAACTGAGGCAAACAAAGGTCAAGTGATTTGCTCAAGGTCAAACATCTAGAAATGCCTGAGGCTAGACTAAGTTCTATGTCACTTAGATTTAGGAAGTGATGTTCTAAATGTGCTTTGAAATAAGAAACAGATTCTAAGTGATAGGAGAAGGTAGTTCATGCCAGGCATTAGGGACATCCTAGTGGCACAGTGGATAGAGAACTGGGCCTGGAGTCAGGAAGAACTGAGTTCAAATCCAGCCTCAGACACTTAATACCTGTGTGACCCTGGGCAAATCACTTAATCTTTTTTGCCTTAGTTTCCTCATCTGTAAAATGAGCTGGAGAAGAAAATGGTAAACCATTTTAGTACCTTTGCCAAGAAAACCCCAAATGAAATCACAAAGAGTGGTCCATGACTGAAAAAGACTGAACAACAACACAATGTAATGACTTGGAGGCTGGACATGGAACGTTGTCCACAGCGAGTAGGTCACTGCAATAAAGCAGAGGGTATTTGAAGGGGAAGGTAAATGTTGGAATCTAGAATAAAGGCATATTAACACATTTGTTTAAAAAGTAACATAGACTGGATTACCTATTGAAAATCCTAAATCTCCATGGTTCCATGGTTATCGTAAATCATTTTTAATTTATGTACTCTTCATTATTGAACCACTAGCTAATGTATTATAATCATAGCAATGGGAATGTCATACTTTTTTCTAGGCATTTTTGATATTTTCCTTTCATTTTATTTTTTCTAAGTTTAAAATAATAGTACATTCACATCTCATGTCCCCTGGGAAATATCCTGCCTGCATCTCACCTGTTCTGAAAAATTTCTAAACCAGAGTTAGAATACAGCTTGTTATTTATTTTACTCCCTAATTCTTACCCAAAATGTTTTATTTCCCATAATTTTATAATATAGACCAGTCAATCAGTCAATAAATATTTATTAAGCATCTACTATGTGCCAGACAGAGCAGTTAAATAGCACAGTGGTTAGAGTGCCAGGCCTGGAGTCAGGAAGACTTATCTTCTTAGTTCAAATCTGGCATCAGACACTTACTAGCTGTGTGACCGTAGGCAAGTCACTTAACCCTGTTTGTCTCAGTTTCCTCATCTGTAAAGTGAGCTGGAAAAGGAAATGGCAAACTACTCCAGTATCTTTGTCAAAAAAAAACCCAAATGGGGCCAGGAAGAGTCAGGTACAACTGAAATAACTTAACAACAACAAAATGTGCCAGGCACTTTGTTAAGCAGGAAGGATACAAAAAGAGGCAAAAGACATTTTTTGCCCTCTAGGAGCTCATAATCTAACATGCAGCTCACAATCTAATGTGAAATCAAGAGTCATTAACATGAACCCATTGTATGACAAAAATTTGCCAGCATTCCCAGGATAAGTTTATGATATTCTAAATGTCACAAAGTTAATTGATTCAGTGTCTGTCATGGCTTAATATCAAATGATAAGTATGCCAAATTTAATTCTCTATACCCTGGCACAGAAATTCAATACAATTCAAGGATAAATCCTTGCCCCCAATGAATTATCCAAGCCTTTTAATCCTGGTGAAGCAAGTTCTAACTCAAATTTGAACTTTACAGTAATGGTTTTTAATTGATTTTGGTCAAACAATCAACAAGCCTACTCCCATGCAGAGTACTATGCTAGGCAAGATTGAGGGATAGTGTTAGGTATGGCCTTTGCTCAAGAAATGTAAAATCCAGTGAGGGAAAAATGACATATCTGAAACTTTTAAATAATAACACAAAACAGCATGAAACCAAGAAAAACACTGTTAAGTCTTGTTTGATTTTTAGCAGTAGGGGAGCTGAATGTTGGAGGAATTGTTAGGGAATGCTTCAGGGAGGAGTGAGACTTCATTAGGCCTTAAAATACATAAAATTGAGATTAGGAAGTGTAGGGGTTGAGTAGGGCATTCCCAGAAGATTATAGTACAAAGAGTACTATATTTAGAGTCAGAAAACTTGGTTTCACATCATAACTCTGCTAAATTGTTTGTGACCTTGAGAAATCTTTAATTCCCTAGTCTTCAGGTTCCTTATATATAAAATATAATTAGTGGCGGTATGATATAGTGGATAGGGTGCTGAATTTATTATCAAGCAGACCTTGGTTCAAATCCTACCTCAGGCATTTAGCTGAGTGACCTTTGACAAGTCACTTAAACTTTTCATGTCTCATGTTTCTCATCAGTAAAATGAAGAGGTTGGAATTGTAGTCCTAAAAGGCTCTTCCAGTTCTAACTCTATAATCCTATAACCAACAACACGCACAAAAAACGTGGAGATTGGAATGAGAATGGTTAGTCTGGATGGTGTAAAAAAACTAGAAAGAGGTAAGCCTAGAAAGTTAGGTTTCCTCTAGAATGTAGAGGGCCTTGAATGATAAACTGAAGAGTTCAAACTGTTTCCTACAGGAAAGAAGAGTCATTGGAATAAATGATGACATAATAAAAGTCATGGAATATCACAGGGCTTATGATGGCTGAAAGTAGGTAATATAAACATAAAAATAAAGGCATTAGAGGGCACATGGTAGGTGTGAGCAGGCCACAGCACATTACAGATGAAGAATTGTATAGGATGATGAGAGAAAAAAGATAGGCCGGTCACACAGAAAGGCTGAAGGATAACTAAAGGAGAGATTATGAGTTCCATAATTATCCAGATAATGTTAAACAATCTGTAGGAAGGTTCCCATAACATTAAGTGGAATGTTGTGGTAGATTTATGGGAGAAGATGAGTCACACCATCACACACATCAATGGATGGGCACCCAATGATGCAGTTTGCATTCCTGGGGGAAACACCCACAAGGTGAAATCCTTGATCCACTGAAGTTTTCTGCTGGGCATGTGTGTGCATATAGAATCGGAGATAAGGAAGAGTGATAGCAAATAGACTACTAGAAAAACCCAGGCATGAAGGAATGAGGGCCCAGACTAGGTTGGTAGCAGGGTAATTCTGCAAACTCCAAACTAGTCAATAATAATTGTTATCTAATTAAAATTGTTTACCTTCTCAAGGAGGGGGGGTAGAAGGGAGGCAAATTGGAACTCAAAATTTAAAAAAAAAGATTGTTAAAAATATAAAAATCAAGGTTAATTATTACTTTAAGTACTCTTTTTCTTTGATGAATATTGTGCTTTATTAAATGGGATAATATTGTTGTAGAAAGAGTAGGAGTAGGGAGAACTGAGTTCAAAGTTGTCACATACATGCTTGTGAAATCACAAGCAAGCCATGGACGCCTCTGAACTTCATCTATGAAATGGGGGTGATATTGTTGGGATCAGATGAGGTAAATTACATAAATGCTGTGCCATCCCCAAAGTGTTTATAGAGGGGGTCCCAAAAGTCTTGGTGCAGTTTTAAGCTCCCAAAGCTTTTTAAACATGCTGAAATGCAGTTTGCAGGAGGCTGTAACTTCAACTGTGTTTCAGCATATAACCAGTCACTGATTTGAGATTTAGGACCCATGTGTAGAACACTGGCTAAGTGAGATATGAATTGAGATTTTATTCTTAAATCTTTTTTCTATGAAGGACTCTGCAATGCAACCACTATGGCTTACTTGCTATTCCTTGCATACAACATTGCATCTTCCAACCCTGGCCTTTTCACCGGCTGTGCCTCACACCTGGAACACTTTTCCTTCCACCCCTCTACCAACTGGCTTATATCAACACATGCCTCAAATTCCACCTTGCAGGAGGCCTTTCCTGGTCTCTTTCCCAAATCACTCCATCCTAGTGTTATACTGCTAAAGTCTTCCTTATAAAATTACTTTCTATTTACCCTGCATTTATTGTTTATGTTTTTAAGGGTTTTTTCTTTTTTGGTATGTTTTGTTGCCTTTTCAAATAAGTGATTGCTAAGGGCAGAGACCCTGTTTTTGTCTTTCTTTTGACCCTAGTACTTAATACAGTAGTACCTGACTTACTGTTGTTGTTCAATCGTTCAGTTGTGTGATCTCTGTGGACAATAGCACAACAAAGCTGTCCATGGTGTTTTCTTGGCACAGATACTGGAAAGGTTTGCCATTTCTTTCTCCAAAGGATTAAGGCAAACAGAGGTTAAGTGACCTGCCCAGGGTCACAGAGCTAGTAATAATCTGAGGCTAGATTTGAACTCATATATTCTTGACTACAGTTCTAGTACTCTATCCACCTAGCTGCCTCTAACACACACTGCCAACTGTATCATATATATGATAGAACTTCCAGCTATATAAAATTGGGTCATCTAGGCAGCACAGTGGATTCAGTGCACAGCCTAGAATCAGAAAGAATTATCTTCCTGAGTTCAAATCTGGTCTCAGACACTTACTAGCAATGTGACCCTGGGCAAGTCACATAACCCTTTTTGCCTCAATTTCCTCATCTGTAAAATGAGCCAGAGAAGGAAATGGCAAACCACTCTAGTATCTTTGCCAAGAAAACCCCCAAAAGGGGTGATAAAGAGTTGAACATGACTGAAAATGACTAAGCAACAACAACCAATATGTTAAAAAACATATAGTAATATTCCAAAATAATAATACAATGATGGCAAATTTTATCTAGGAATTAATTTGTCTGAGGTCTAAAAGTCACCTCTAGCAATTGATATCTAGATCTTGATATTGAAAAATAATTGCTTTATGAGTAAGATTAATTTCTGAATTTAGAGGTCATTCACTCTATTAGAGGAACATTTTTTGTACACTAGGGTCTGGCTCAGGAAGTTAGGATTTCTAGATCTGATTTTGATACATTTTTCAACTATTCTGAATTTGGTTATAAAACATTGAAAAATGGAAGTTCTGAAAATTGCTGACTTTATGTTTGGGGAATAGCAGAAGCTATGAAAAGGTCATGTACCAAACTGACATATTGGTAAGGCAGTGGTATGCTGAGCTTGAGTGTCTGTTCGAGGAAGGGAGTTGAAAGCATAAAAGTCTGTCAGAGTTTGAGTAGGAAGCATATTTTGACCAACAAGTTTGGTAATTTTGTAATGAAATTCTGAATGAGTAGTTCTTGTGCTACATCCAATCAGAGGTTAAGAGTTGTTGTGAATTACCCTTGACAATTTGAATGAATCATAAGTACTATGGTGTTTACATTCATGTTGAAGCTAGGAAGTTAAGAAGGAAGTGAGAATGGCATTTGTGTGAATAAGGAAATGAGAAACAGAGTGGTCATCTGTGGAGTGGTCACTCAGTGGATTCCCATGTGAGAGCATCTGTAGCTTATAAACATTTTTATACTATAATGTAGAAGGGAAGATAACTATTGGCATCAAGTCTACATTTTTTTTTTTAACCTCAAAGCCAGGGACCTTGTACTTCCACTTCAGATCTATGTTGAAAACTAAGTGGGGATGGGAAAATAAAGTACCTTATAGCCTCTGGACATGAACACTTTGATGGCTCTTCCCCAATTCATTATACTCACCCTCCTACCCACTGGGCAATCCCACTGTGTAAATTACTGTTAAAACATAAACTCTGATTTACCAGAGAAGTGAAGTTAGAAGGGAATGGTGACTCTAATAACAACTCACAGACTTAACAGGCTTTCAAGTTTACAAAGTTCTTTCCTCACAAAAACTTTGGGAGGCAAGTACTATTTTAAGCACCACATTTTATAGATTAGGAAACTGAGACTTAGAGAGGTATTCACTTGTAAATCACAGCATTTGTGACAGAGAACTAATAATTTTTTTGACTCCCATATTCAGCACTCTTTCAAGTGTTACCATTTGTGTATCAATAGATCAAGATCTCCTGAGGGAAGTTTCTCCTTAGGGTTGAAATCACAACTGTGACTTAATAGGCTCAATCCAGAGGCAACCACATGCCTAGTAATCAATAGGACCTTCAATGTCCATGTACTCTTAAGAGTAAGGAGATAGACACGACCATCACAGACTCTTTTCCCTTTTCTTCAACAGTCAAAATCCCAAAGTCTAACGTCAAGGAACATCAAATCCTGTCTTAGTGGATCAACAGTGGTAATGTTCCTGCCAAAGTGCCCCACTTTCAGAAAATAATAGGAAAAAAATAATCCTTGAATAATTACTTTGTGCTGAATTCAATAAACATAGTTTTTGCTTTACTGAAATCATATTCCTCCAGTGTACTATTACAGGCTAATAATTTTAATTGACTCTCAAAGAAAAGAAAACACCATAAAGTAGAATGTTAATGGCCACTTGGCACCAATCACTGATCATGGCAATATTCTCTCAACACTTAAACTCTGATCTTTATACAGCAGAAGTTTGCTATGACTTTCTCTATAGCTTTTTTGTATGTGTTTTACATATATAAATATATACACATAAACACATTTACGCATATATAAACACACATGTATACATATATAATATATGCATGTGCATACATATATACATACATTTTTCAAATGTTTGTAAACCCTTTATATTTAAATTGCAGTTTGTAGTTTAGTGTGTGTGTGTGTGTGTGTGTCTGTGTTTGTGTGTGTATTTGGGTGTTAGAGTAGTAGGAAAAATAAAATAGTGAAGCTAGTAGAACTCATTGTACTTCTACGGTTCTAGTTAAGTCAACAAGTCAATAAGCATTTATCAGCCTCTTACTATGTGGAAGTGACTATGCTAAATGATGGAAAATACAACAAAAGGCAAAAACAGACCCTGCCCTGGAGGCGTTCATATTCTAATGGGGGTTCTGGAGTTTTTGCTATCTGATACTGCATAGTCTACCTTTCTGACCTCATCCCATGTTGCTACCCCTTAACCCTCCATAATTCAGCCAAACTGAACTCATTTCTGTCCCAAGATATTGCCTGTACGTTGCCTCCATGGCTCTGATCATCCTCCTCTTCCCCTGATGAATTAGTAAGTATCCTGTAAAGCCCAACTAATATGCCATAAAGTTTTTATTGATTACCTGGTAGGTAAAAATCTTTTCTTTTAGACTTCATATGACATGTTTGTTCTTTACCTCTCAGATATACTTATCATATAACATCATGTATTATAATTATCTTTCCTTATGTTTTAAGCACTGCTTAAATTATTAGTTCCATGAGGGTAGATACTACACTTATTTAAATTTTGTGTTTCCTCCAGGGAACACCAGGGTACCCATCAGGAAAATCAGGTGCTTAAGAACAAAATAGTAAAAGTAACAAAAGTTAAATTCAGGTTTTCTGGTAACTTTTGATTTCCAGTAATATTTTAGATAAAGGCTATTATATACTTAAACACTTCCAGTTTTATACAACCTTCTTGCGGAAATTTTTGCATGTCTTTCTCCCTTCTTCCCTCAACCCCTCTTCCCCCAAGAATATAGTTAACTTATAGACAAGTTGCCTTATTTATGGAGTGGGGATAGGATGGGAAGAAGAGGTTGATTGGGAATATGATTTATTCTGTTTACAAGAAATTTTGTGTAATTTTAATGTCCATTGCTATATAACATATTTTGTCAAATAAATGTTCATTATTGTAAAAATAAATTGTCCATAAGCATACATTTGTTCATTCCTATATCTACATGATATTGTTAAAAACTGGGACATCTGTAAATATCTAGGATATCCAAGCAATATATAAGTAGATATAATATTTAAGAGATTCAAATTGCTCTACTTCTCTCTTCCCCTCCTCCATCCCTCCTGCCTTGGTTTCAGGCAGTGATAGTGATACAACCTTTCAGGCATGGAAAGATAATAAGTTTCCCATCACTTCTCTCTAGATTTTGTAGGACACCTAGAAAGCTGTTACATTCAGCTATGCTTTCAGTTGTATGGTAAAACTAGGAAGACTCCTTTAGAATATCAGTCAATTAATAAGTTTCTAAAAAGAATTCTTGAGCAGCAACTATATGCCAGCAATATAGAAGCTGATGTATGTGGGGGAGAGGTTAACAGAGGGAGACTTAAAAGAGACATTCAGGGAATAGTCAATCTCCCCATAACTAGAATGTGTTCCATGAGGGCAGGGACCCTCTCTTCTTAAAACTTGTATATTTCTCAGTGCTCTGTACACAGTAACTACATAATAAATATTTGTTGAATTGAATTTATTGAATCTAGTTGAGAGACAGAATTAAAAGGCATGAAATAATTAGAGAAGATTTAATGGGTGGGTGATTTTGATAATGCATGGTGATGTCAGACACAGGGCAGAATACAGTCTTTGAAGATGAAACAGATTGGAACTGATAGGTATACAATGGTTATTGAGGCCTCTAACTCCATTCCTCAAACTGTAGGCATTCAAATTTTAAAATATGATGACACCACAGGGGCAATAGCCCTGAAGCATTTTAGCTGTGCCTAGGCACATGGCTAAGGGATACATAACAGAGAGCCACATGCACAGACCCCTAGTTCAAAGTTTGAGATTTTGTCAGAGCAGGGAGATCTTCTGAGACCTGGTGAAACAATATGTGTCTCTATTTACCTATGCTATAGTACCTGGGAGAATCACCCAAGGATTCCCAAATCTTGGTACAGAAAATCAGTTGTGAACTAACTTTCTCTTTCTCTTGAACTACGGATCAGACAGTGATGGGAGAGAGGAAACAGAAGACAGCACAAATGGGATTTCTCCTGCCTAAGGATGTTGGATCTGGGACTGAATAGAATGTGCCATCTTACATGCAATTCATGTTTCTGCTTTTACTATGCATTTACTAATCAAATGATGCTGTGCATTCAGATTCATGACCTGATTACATGTGAATAAACTAAGTAGCACACAGAGAAGGCACATGAAAGGGTGGGATAAGTAGACTGAAGCTAAAGGAGACATTTAATAAGTTCTACTCCTGATAAATAATACAAAAACTCTGGAAATTCATAATGTAGGTAACAGTTGAGTGACAGTCCAATGCTCAGGGTTCTCATTATTGAATGGAAGCAGACACACATCACAAAAGCCCCTTCTTGTTAAACATATATATCAGATTTAAATTTAAGGGCAATATAGTTTAAAAAAAAGAGTAGGGAGTAAAGGAATGATCATGGAAGAGGTAGGTGAACCTGGTATTTAGTCATGAGATAAATATTCCCTCTCCTGAACATTGTTTTGTTTGATGCCCTTATGACAGACAGCTTCCTAAAATTGTGTTGAGGGAAATGGGGCATTTTTCATTCACTTAGAAAAAAATCACAGGTTTCCTACATACCTTACTTTAAAAAATATTCCTCCCTCTGCCCCCACCACAAATATTCTCCTTATCTTTTTTCCCTGTGGAAGAGGAGGGAATGGGATAGAGATCATGAACTTCATTATTTAGGATCTTTTCCCTTCTTTTCATTTCCACTCTAGGTAAAACCTTTCAACCAAAGACAAACATAACAATGGGTTTTATATTCCTTCAAAAGAAATTTAGAGAGAGAAGAAAGAGAGAGACAGAGAAAGACAAAGAGGCAGAAAAACAGAGACAACAAGAAAGAAAAAAGAGATGAAGAAAAAAGGAAAGAAAGAAAAGAAGGAAGGAAAGAAAGAAAGAAAGAAAGAAAGAAAGAAAGAAAGAAAGAAAGAAAGAAAGAAAGAAAGAAAGAAAGAAAGAAAGAGAAAAAGAAAGGAAAGTGAATTTGCAGGTGAGACAAAAGCTGAGTGCTTCTTTGTAATTACATCCTAGATGACATCTCTTTCTGTTTGGGATCTCAGTAGCAGTGCAGCTGCATTAGCAGAGGACCTGCAGAGCAAAATTAGTGGCCTGATATATTTCTTTCTTTCCGTAAAATAACTGTGTCTGACTTCCAGAAGCCCAATTCTTTTCATTTTTACTGGAAAACTCAAATCTTCAGACATCCTTATCATTTATTATGAAATAAAAACCATCCAGTATCCCTATCTTGGTGCATCCAAAAGCTCCTGGAGCCTTGTGATGACCCTTTCTGACTATTTCCATCACTTCTCCTCCTGGACTTAGTCAAACAGGAGACATAAAAGAGAATATGTCTCACTACTGGGAAAATAGTCCATTTTAACCTCATTCATTTTGTGGGCCAAACTGTCTTCCCTCCATTGATTTCCCCTGCTCATTGAGTCTTGTTTGTCTGATCATTTATTACTGTTTGCCACTTTTGTATCTTAGTGCTTCCCTTCACCCCTGAAGGGGAGGCTTTCAAGTGAGACCATGACCATGTGTAGATGATGTGAAAATAGGAATAAAAAGGTAAAAATTCAGTCAATCATACAAATGCTTTCTATACACATGGTGAAACAACCAGATGTTCTGAAACCCTCCAAAGAGTGATTTATTTTTCATCTTTTCATCTAGATGTTCAGTGTCTTAAAGACTCAGTCTGTGTGAGGGTATGTGTTTACACTTGTGACTGTGTAAGAATCAACTGTATAGGTCAAGCATATGATCTTGTGGGTGACTACAAATTGAATTAGTAATAAATAAAGGGCTAATGCAAATGTTTTCTCAGAATTCCACAGCTGAAAAGGTAATTAGGTATTACACAGTAAAACTTTTTCCCCCATTTTTTACAAATAAGTAAACAGGCTCAAGAAGGTGATGTGACTCACTAAGGTCACATAACAAATTAAAGGAGAGTCATATCTAGGGCCAAGATCTCTTGATTTACAGCTCTGGCTTTTTATTGGCCTTTAGAGCTATTCAGGGCAGCTAGGTGGTACAATTGATAGGGCATTGGCCTTGGAATCAAGAAGACTCATCTTCCTGAGTACAAGTGAGGCGTCAGACACTTTCTATCTGTGTGACAATCTGTGCAAGTCACTTAACCCTCTTTGCCTCTGTTCCTCATCTGTAAAATGAGCTGGAGAAGGAAATGGCAAACCTTTCTAGTAACTTTGCCAAGAAAACCCCAAATGAGATAACAAAGAGTTGGACATGACTAATTGAGAAAACAACAAATAGAGCTATTCAATCTATTTACAGTAAAACTTGAGTATTCTAGCACTATGATGCTATGAGATAGTCATCCATGTTTAGAAAGAATTTCCATAAAAAAACATTTAAAGTTTAATTGTCCTGAATGCTAATGGAAGCCAAATGACTGTCAAAACCCAAGAGAAATACTGAATTAGAAAGCTCAAGATTTTGGAGACTAAGAAAAAAGTACATTTGGAAAATGATGTGGACATATGTAAAATAACCAGGTTACTCTCCTATTCTAGGAATAGCTAGATATTATTGCATAGTGATGACAAGAAAATATAATTGGATAGACTAGCCCTTTCACTCAGAGGCATTTGGGACATACATATAGTGATAGATAAAGTGACGGATGAATAATGCAACTTCTGAATCTAAAGGAATTCTATTAGCCCCTTAGTTTAACCTAACCTGTTAACTAACTCTAGATCAATGAATTTGTAAGAGGCATCAGCTCTCTTTGTCAATGGCAGAAGAAAAATCCATAGGAGAAAATAATTTTAGGCCAAGAGTCTAGCTATCCTCTCTTCTAGAAAGAACTGTCTTCCTGGCTTTCCTCTCATTGGACAAAGCTGGCAACCTAGTGGTTGCAAGGAAGTTGTGTCCAAGTCTTCTTGGACCATTCCTGTATCTATATTTTCATGTAGTGAATATATTATTAAGTAAACTCTTTAGGTAGCTTTAGGTAGGTCTTGCTAGAGCTTTCATTCCCCTCCTAGTTATGCTTCTGCCTCTTCAGTCTCTGCCCCCATTGCCTTCTCCCCTGAATTTTCTCTCAGGGTCTGGGTCCTCCTCATCCTGGAACATCCTGCCATCATGCCAGCCCCCTTTCCACATTGTTGTGTTCCCTTCAGGGGCTTACATGTTTCCTCCCAGTGATGTTTCTGAATCTTTAGATTTCATCACCATGCCTCCATGAATGTACCTTTTCCTCCACCTCACTTGGTGCTCCTTGTTATGTATTGTATTCCCTTGTTAAATATAAGCTCCTTTAGGGCAGAAACTATCTTTTTCCTTGTATTTTCTATACTAAATCCTTTAGCACAGTGCTTGGCACATAATAAGTACTTAATAAATACTTGTTGTCTGTATTTCTATGGCTCTGTTCCTTAAAACTTCAAGTTTGTTAAGATATAGATTCTAAGTTTATTTCCATTTTAGAGAGGGCAAGACTGAAATTCTGACAGGTTCAGTGATTTCTTCAATGTTTTGCAGGTGTAAAGTGACAAAGCAAGAAATAAAATCATGTTTTCTGACTCTAAGAGCAATTTTTTAAAGGGTAAAATTTTAGAATTATATTAATTATATGCTTTAAGGTTTACAAAGTATTTTCCTCATGAAATCACATTTATAATAATATAATACCCCTTTTGTGGATCTGAAAAATGAGTCACAGTAGGATAAGCAACTTGCCCATGGTCACATAGCCAGGGAATATCAAAGCTATAATTTGAATCCTGATCCCTTGTATAGTTAATCTAACATTCATTCCATTGAAAATGTTGCATCTCTATTCTCTCTATGAATCAAAGAATCAGAATCATAAATTTTCAGAATAGAAGGGACTAGAGATGCCATTTTTTCAGATTGTACCTGAACAACTTATCTGACAAATGATAGTACAGCCTTTGCTAGAGGACCTCCAGGAAGAGGAGCCCATTACCTTCCATGAAAGTGCCCTCAACATCTGCATGATGTTAATTGTTAGGAAATTTCTTCTTAACATCAAGCCAAAATTTACCTCCCTAAAACTTATGTCCTCTGTTTCCAGTTCTGTTGTTAGAACTAAGCAGAATATAATAAATCCTGTTTTCCATGATACAGTCCTTCAAATACTTGAAAATAACCTATAAATTGATCAATCAAGATTTATTAAATGTCTGCTATGTGGTAGTCACAATACTAGGCACTGAGGATTTAAAAGCAAAAGCAACAGCAGCCCCTGTTCTTAATGAGTTTGTAGTCTAAGAAAAGCAGGTGTGTGTGTGTGCGTGCGCGTGTGTGTGTGTGTGTGTGTGTGTGTGTGTGTGTGTGTGGGAGACACAGTATCTTTGAAGGGAGGACATTAAAATTTGAAGGCCACAGGAAAGGCTTCATGTAGAAGAACATAATTGAACTGAGTCTTGCAAGTAGAGTCTTTAAATGATGGAGCAGATGAAGGAATGCATATTAGTCATGGGGTATAGCCACTGCAAAGATACAGAGGTGGAAGGTAGAGGGTTATATATAAGGAAGAGGAACAAGATAAATTTGGCAGGACTAAAATATATGTGGAGGAAAATAATGAGTAATTAGGATGAAGAGGTAGTTTAGAATGAGGTTCCTGAATATAATAGGAAGACACTGGAGGAAAAGGAGAAGAGAAATAAGGTCATAGTCACACTTTAGAATATTACTTTGGCAGGATAGATTTGAGGCAGGCAAACTGATTAGAAGGTTATTGCAATATTCCAGGTAAGAAGTGTTAAGGATCTGATCTAGAAGTGGTCATTGTGTGAGTAGAAAGAAGGGAAGACGTGTGAGTTAAAAAAGACAAAATGTGTTGATTGTTTGGATGTGTCAAATGAATGAGAGTGAGGAGACAAGAATCAAGAGCATGAACCAGCAAGAATTTGAGGATGGTAGAACCCTCAACAAAAATAGAAAAATTTTGGAAAAGAGTGGGTTTTGGATTAAAGAAAATTCAATTTTTGATATGTTCATTTTGAGATGACTGTAAGACATTTAGTTTGCAAAGGCCATTAATCAGTTAGTGATATGGGACTAGAGCTCAGGAGAAAGGTCAGAGTTATAAATATAAGTCTAGCAGTCATTTGCATAGAGATAATACTTAAACCCAAGTGAACAGATAACATCACTGAAAGTGAGTATAGAGAGAAAAGAGAAGAGGGCATAGGATAGAGCCTTGGGCTACCTCTAAACTTATAATAATATTATGGATGATGAAACAGTAAGTGAGAAAGAAGAGTTGTTCAGAAAATGCAGAATATAAAGTATTTAGGAGCAGAAATTGGTCAAAAGTGTCAAATGAATCTGAAAACTTAAGAACTCTTCTCTAGACTAGCCATACTTATTTTCTTCAACTAATCATTCCATTGTATGATTTACACCTATTTTATGTAGCTTAGTCTAGTTTGCCTTTAAGGAAGCAGGAACACCTTCCTTGGAATCACCCTGATATGATTTCTTTGAGGCCTGAAGAATAAAAGTCCCTCCTCCAAGGGAAGTCAGTATTGGAGGTTTTAGTAGAATTTCCATTGCTTCATGAGAAAGTCTTTATGTCCTAGTGTGATTGGTTATTGTGGTGAATTCAGAGATGGAGGAAAGTAGCCATTTTACCTGAAATGCAGTCTTTCATGACTTTTAGCAATTCTTTTTATCCTTTTTAAAAGTCATTTTATTGTATTATGTATTTAAATATTCAAATATTTCATTGCATTCTAATCCTGAGCCTGAATCACACAACTTGCCTAAATTAGGTCAGGCCCAGAATATATCTCTTATAACATAGACTCAAGACCCTTCATCCTCTTACTTGCCCTCTTGGATGCTCTTCAGATTGTCAATGTCCCTCCTGAAATAATTGACTTTCAGAATACAACATAATTTTTCAGATGTGGTCTGATTGTTCTAGGGCTCAGTAGGATTATCATCTTCTTATGACTGAATACTATAACTCTCTCCCCAATAAAAAAAGTATACAAAGCATTTTATAACTGTAAAGATCTAGATGTGTATATACATGCATAAAGTTAGCTAAACCAACAATTTTTGTAGAACCATCATTAATACATTAAGCAATCACAAAATACACTGTAATATTTAGCCAATTACTTAATTACAGCATTATTCCTTCAGAAGTAATTATCTTCTATGACAATATTTTAAACAAATTTTAATTTATAGTTAGAATTATTTAATAGTTTAGTTCATAGTTAGTAAATATTTTGGACAATGTTTTATTTAAAGTTTAGTTAAACCAAACTTTTCTGAAACCAATTCAAGATGTTAGGGGACATAAACCTGTCTATATAAATATCTTTGTTACTAGTGGTACAAATTTGTTTCTCCTAAGATCACATACAGGTTCTCATATTTTTTGATAGTTCAAAAATGAACTATTTATTTTAGTTATCTGAATTTTTTTAGTTATCTGAAATACTGCTAATAAATCTTAAGGATATTTTAATTGCTTACATTTCAGATAAAGAATGTACCTGGTAAAAATTAGCTTATCAACTATATTACAGATAAAAAAAATCAGTATTTCAGTAGTAGTAGCAGCAAAAGAAGAATAGCTTATCTCAATATGTTTGACTCAGTTCTGAACTCATGGCTTGTTCATATATTTATATATCAAATGAGCCCAGGTCTAATAAGAATGCTAAAGTATTTGGTATCCAAATGGAAGATTGAGCTCGTTTTTTTTTTTTTTAAACATACTACCAGTATGATAATGTCAAGTACAATTGACATAAAATGAAGTATTTTTTTTTTCTGGGAGACATGTTAAGCTTAGATTTTTATATGGTTTCTTAAAAGAAGAGTTGAATCAAAACCTCTTGATTAACAACTATGACTATAACCATATAACCATAACTATATCTATCCATCTATCTATCTATCTATCTATCTATCTATCTATCTATCTATCCATCTATCTAACTATCTATAATGAAGCCTCAAGGTACCTCAACAGATAGCTTAATAAAGGTTCAGTTTTTTTTTCTCTATTAAAGTCCAGGGCAATTTGTCTGGTTTTTTTTTTTTTTTTTTTTTTTTTTTTTTTTTTTTTTTTTTTTTTTGCTTTTCTTCTTGCTAGTTTGGGAAATTAGCAGTGCCAATTACTAATGGAATTCAATAAGCTTAGAAGCTCATAACTAGAGAAAAAAAATTTATATTTTTCCTTTACCAGTAAGCAGAGACTGCCCCTTTCTGCTCTATATTATACTCTGAAAATATCTTATTTAGCAAGTGTGTTTCCTGCTTTGTCTGCTCCTCTATAGCAAATACTTGTTCAGCAATAAAAATCAGCTTATTTTTTATCAGGAGACAAAAAAACATTGAAAAGTACACAGCAAACATAAGCCAGGCTTAAAAGACCAAGAAACTTTGATTTACTAGCAGTGGTAAAGAAGGAGGTAAGGGGAATGGAGAATGGACAAATTCTCTAGGTTCCAACAGCGGACATAGTCAATTAAACAGCAGGTTTTGTCTCAACAGATTACTCCTTAAATGGATCGATGAGCTAGACAAATCTTCAGTTGCTCAGGATTATAATCAGTAGGATTAGCTGTATCCTTCCCATGTGGCACTATATCTTTAATGTGCTGTAAATAGTTCATAACACAATAAAGATATAAGAATAATATCAAGTTTTGCAAGTTGTTGTACATGTGTTATCTCATTTGATACTCACAACAACCCTGTGAGGAAAGTGCTATTATTAACTCCAATATTAAACAAGAAAATTGAAGCTGAGAAAAGTTAAGTAATTTGACCATGTTACATAGTTAATAAAGGTGTAAAGTAAGATTTAAATTCAGGTCTGTCTTCATGACTTTATATCCAACAGTTTATCCACAGTGCTGAATACATTATTTTTAAAATTGTTTAAAATGTTTTATATATGATAGAATTAATATATTAGTATGGCTGGAAGACAATTGGCCATCGTATCCTAGTTTATTATTAGAAATACATGAATCTTCCAACCATGATGGCTGGATGAATGCAATATAGAAGGTCTCTCTTTAACCTTAAACTTCACATCAGATTGTATGATGATCAAAAGATCCAGTGAGAAATTATAGTATGTTACTTTTTCCACCCTAAAATTGCAAAATAGAAAAGTGTAAATAAGAAATTGGCCCTTTCTTTGCCAAGAAAGTTAATATCAACAGAGGTCAACCTTCCAGATTGAACAAAGAATGACCAGGAGCACACACAGTCAGAACACTGAGTCTGGAAGAACGAGTAGAGATCTCCCATGAGAAAGCCTCAGGACAGTCAGAAAACTGAGATTGGTGAGAAATTTATAATATGAGGACCTGAAAAGTGTTAGAGATCATCATGAGGCAGCAAATAGCATGGAGCTGTATAGCACTGAGACTGAAGCAGTGACTCTGAGGCCACTGAGATTTAAGAGAGGACCCTGAAGATTCAGCATATTGAATCTCAAATACCTGGGGGTGAGGTAAGGAAGTTAATATGAGAAAATAGAGGGTAGTAGAAGAACCCAGGAACCAATTTTGAGACCAAATAGGGCAAACTACTCAACCAAAAGCTCAGTATGGGACAGAGTCTGACCCTGAAAAATCACAGGAAAAAAAAGCCCTATTTCAAGAACTAAATTTGGAGAGAAGAATCTATCAAATATTGATGAGTGTAAAAAATATTACAAGTCCAACTGTCTTTCCAAAAGAAAAAGCAAGTAACTATGCAATAAACAGAACCTCAAAGGAAAAAAAAACTTTCTCACAAGGACTAAATGAATATTTAGAAAAAAAAAGAAGAGAGAAATAAGGAAATAAAAGTTCTGGAGAAAAGAATTAGGAGAATAAAGAGCTTAGAAGAGAAAATGGTAAATTTTACCCTAGAAATAGAATTCTGGAAAACTAGAACAGACTGAACAGAAATCAGTGACACCATGAAACAGCAAGAAATATGAGAACAAAATAAAAAAGACTGAGAAAAATAGATGATATAATATATATATATGATTCCAAAAACAGTCCACCTTGAAAACAGATCAAGGGATAATTTTTGCCATTGGACTCCCTGAAAATCATGACTAAAAAAAAATTCTGTAGACCATATTTTAAGAAATAATAATGAAAACTGCCTAGATCTATCAATACCAGAAAACAAAGCAAAGAGAGAAAGAATCCACCCGATTCCCTCCTGAAAGGAAAGCCAAATGAACAGTCCCAGGAGTGTCATAGCTAATACTCAAACATCCCACATAGATGAAAAAATAAAAAAATGCTGCAAACATCTAAAAAGCACTTCAAGTATCAAGAAACTAATGAAAGAATCACGTAAGAACTTGCAGCCTGAACTAAAAATGAAAGGAGATCTATGAACACAGTATTATCAAAGGGAAAAAAAAGGATACATCCTACAAAGTTGCTTATGATTCTTGGGTGAGGGGAAATGGAATAGTACACTTTCAAGCATTTCTGATGAAAAGATCAGAGATGAATAGGAAACTTCTTGATGTTGAAGGGGGTATTAAAAGAGAAGGAAAAAGAAAATAATTAAAATCTAAATAATAAGAAAATAATTATTTTGTTTGCCTTAGGCAATAGGAAAATGGCTGAACAAAATGTGATATTGAGCCTTAGGAAATTATGAAAGAGACAATTGCAGAAAATCCTGGATAGTATAATCTGAAATATCGTGAAATAAAACTAGGAGAATAATTTATTTAAGTAGAGTAATACTGCAAATAAAAACAACTGAAAGATTTAAGAACTCTGACCAAAGCAATGACCAAACGTCTCCAGAGAACCTATGATGAAGCATGTTACTCACCTCCTGAAAGAGATTTGACGGACAAAAGATGTAGAAAGAGACAGGCATTTTGGGGCACAACAAACATTTAGATTTGTTTTTCTTGACTATATTTATTGTTACAATGTTTGTTTTTTTTCTTTCTGTTTTTAATTTAGCAATAGTGACATATTTTTAAATGCAAAACAGAAGAAAACAGAAGAAAGTACAGAAGGAAGCACACACAAGCAGAAAAATTTAAAAATAACTTGCAAAATTTATTATATACTTTTTTAATGCAAAAAGTATAAAGTAGAGATTTTCAGTTTTATGTGGAATTCTCTTCTTGTGTTTTGCTGTGAATATGGGAATCCTTTTTTTGTATATGTTTAGAATTTTGTAAAGTTGCATCCAAATGTAATCATAGTATGTAATCATAGCAGAACACTATGCCCAAAGTTGGAGAAATACTACTAAACCATTTTTTTTTCTTTTAACTGACTCAAGAGAAATTGCTTTGTAATGTGTAACATTCAAGGGGACATTTCCCTTTGACTCTGTAAATGATGAAATCCTAGCAAAATGTACTCTGAAATAGAAAAGGGATTTGTTATTGTTTTTGTTTTTTGGCAAAGGTACCAGATATTTGAGTTATTAGTACAGAAACTTCTCAGTGAAGAAAGTCTCTCTATCAATGCAGACATGCACTTGCTTTTCAGTTTACAGTCTTATAGAGCTATTTGGAAAATGAGAGTTAAGTGGTTGCCCTGGATCATATAAGTCAGAGATGAGACTTGAACCCAGGTTTTCCTGACCCAGAGTCCCATGCTCTTATGCAGAGCTAATATAGCCTCTCTAGGGAAAAAAAAAATAAAAAGATGACTGGCTTTCATTTCAAAATTATTTCTCTGGGAATTAGAACAATATTTTATTTGAAGTGTTGCCATCATCATAATGTGACCAGATCTCTAGTTTCTGTGCTTCTAAGCAGGCTAAAATAGTTTTATTTTTTCTTTACTATATAATGATGTGACTAAAAGCTTTAATTTAGCTCTCATTACCTGACATGTTGAAATATCCACATATATTATAAGGAACATTCTTTTTCAGCTTAGTTATTTGGCTGGCACTGTGGTCATAACTTATGACATTTGAAAATGTTATGGCAATTATTATATTGACAACGATGACTGTGTCAAAAAAGAAAAATAAAACAGTTTTATTGGGGATTAGTAACAGTGAACCTCATGCTGAAATTTCAGTTAGTCACAGTACCATAAAGTCATACCGTAAAAAGTATTCTTCAAAAATGTTTTATCTTTTTTTTTATGAACATACTGATGCACGAGTCTTCTTCTGGGTTATAGCAACATATGGAATGCCATATCTGTCCTCTATCATTTACAGTTTTTATGCTTTCTACTGTCTTCCTTTAAAGTAACATATCAAACTTTATTTACTAGATTTGTTTGGAAAGAGGGTGGCTGGTTGGTGGTGGGGGTGAGGGAAAGGGGGCAGGCTGTTCTGATTGTGAAACCTCTGTGACTTTCTCTTCAAGTTTCATAGCATATTAAGTTTGTAAAAGCTCTTTCCTCATACACTATTTTGGTGTACCATTTATTACTCCAATCTATTAATTTTCTGAATTTCTTGTCCTTTATGTACACTTCAGCCATTGTGTAATACTTTGAACAATGATTCACCTAATATTAAGCTTTTTGACAATGATGCCCAAAGTGCTGCTTCTGCAAATAGATTTGCTGAAGAAACTTACCCACTTACTGTGCCAGCATTACTGAGAGAATGAAACAAGAAGACAATGGGATTTTAACTTCCCAATCCCTTTCCTTAGAGATTAATAGAATCATACATTATTAGAACTAGTAAGAAACCAGTTCACCTAGTACAGCAAAATCTTTCTTTTGCTTTTTAAATGAAGACAGTAAGGCCCAAGATTCTGAAGTTAATATCCCAGGGTTATACAACTAGCCATTGGAATAAATGAAATTGAAAAGTGGAACCAGTCTCCTTATTCCTAACCAGCCCTTTGGCTCTTTCTTCTACACTCTACTGCCTTCCATGACTGAACACAAATGGAAATCCTGGAAATAAAAGCATAAGTTCACTGGATAGTTATTGGATAACTATCTCATTAGTATAGAATCCCCAGGTGAAGGTTGGCACCTTGTTGGCAACTTGAAGGCTTAGAGAGTTTTCCTAGAGTACATAGTAGTTAAGTGAACTGTCCAGTGTCACATAGTCAGTATGGTCAGAGTGTAACTTGAAATAACATCTCCCTGCTTCTCAGGCCAGCTCTCAATTCACTACTTCAAACGTCTGCTTGTACTGACTTTGGCATAATCATTAAATGACTATGTACAAAGTGAGTTATATAATTATGTTCCCTAATTAAAATCGGATGTGTTAAATTTAAATCAATGCAAAGGATTACAGGACTTCATAATATACACAAACTATTGCATGATGCATTTGTCTGATAGTCTTAACTTTTCAAAACACTTTGACACTGCTATGTGTATATTGTTAACCTCAAAGACAATGCTCCTTTTATGGTAACACTCTAAATGTGCTTATAAATGACACAACTCATGAATAGCTAATAGACCATCTCACTTTGCACATGTGAAGATTGTTCTTTGCCTGTCTTGTCATTCACAGTTTCACCTGAAATTCTATCTCTTATATTTGGCAGTTACTTGAATCTTCAGGTCAAAAAACTCTTAGGAATTCATGCCAGACTTATCTACCTGTTTTTGTTATTTCCCTGAAGTCTACAAGCTTTGTCAAATACTGTAGGCTGTGCCTCAGAATGTTTTAAGAACAGTTCTTTTGCTCTCTTTTGTTTCTGGTTATTTTATCTTCCCATATCACAAGAACTTGAAAATAGGGAGATTTTGCTTTTCTCAGTTATTTCCTGAAATACTGTAACAATGAATCTTGCTCCAGGACTTGCGGCCCATTAAAGTACCACCCAGGAATTGTGATGTCACATTTATAAATGTGTGTTGCACTTACAAAATTGTTTCAAAAATGGAATTGACATCCTAGGTGGGTCCATGTATCAAAACTATAAGGAGTTTAAATAGAACCACTATTCCTTAAACTTTAAACTTGAATTGGAGTATGCCATGCTAGTGCCAAAATCTAACTTCTGGAATAAAAAAAATCCAATCAAGGTCAGATGTTTGAAGTAGTTTAGTGTCAATTGAGGCATAGTCACATGATCACCACTATGATGAATTGAAGCCAGTTTAAGACTATTGCTTGTCCCAAGTAATTCACATGTATGTGACAATCCTGTTATAATTCTACTGTAGGGAAAACAGCATGTGCAAAGATTAGTTAATAGAAAATATATACACAGTAAATTGATGGGCAACCCAGTAGAGTGGATCAAGTACTAATCTCAGCGTCATTATGACCTTTGTTTAAGTGTCATTTTTGGCATATTCTGGCTGTGTGAAGTTAAATAAATGACTTTACTTCTCAGTACTGTAGACAACTCTCTAAGAATGTTTTGCCTGCTAGTTGTTGATTTGAATTCATAGACAGAATTTTCTCACCAGGAAGCTTCCTATACTGATGAAAGATATTTTGTTGATCTGTTTCCCTAAAACTATATCTCATGAACTCTCATCAATGTATTTTCCTTTGAACAGTAAGCCAAAGGACAAAAGGAAAGGCATCTACTGAAAGACCATAGTGGGAAACGTAGCAACAGAACATGAAGCTGGGTCTTACTCTTTCACAAGTACACCCAGCATCATTGAGGAAAATGAAGACACAAAATACATATCATCAGAGGGCACACAGGGAAAGATGTACATGTAGGAAACATGCAGCCAAGGTATGTGCAAGAACATATAACTCAGGCTTTTGTGTTGTGGTGCTGCAGATATATTCCTGACTCCTATGCACTTGGTCCTGGAGTCTTGTCCAGATGCTACTGTGACATTCAAGGCTCTACTAGGAGCTTCAAGATTTTTTTTGGGGGGGGAGGACTGGATATTACTGGATTCAGATTTGCTCTACTCTCAACCATCTCCAGATCCAGGCTCAGCTGAAATCTTTGTGCAGGGAATTTTCCTTCAGAAAGAGCAGGAATGGGGCAGCTAGTTGTGCAGTGGATAGAGCCACTGGAGTGAGGAGGAATTGAATTCAAATCTGGCCTCAGACACATAACACTCAATAGTGGTGTGACTCTGAGCAAGTCATTTAACCCTAATTGCCTCACCAGAGAGAGAGAGAGAGAGAGACAGAGAGAGACAGAGAGAGACAGAGAGAGACAGAGAGAGAGAGAGACAGAACAGGAATGTTTATATCAGTTTCCACTCAAAGTAAGTTAATATGTAGGAACCATGTAGGTTTCTCCAAGGAGAAGGATAAATCAGTAAATTCTCTCTCACTAGAAATTTAGTCCCCATGACTCTTAAACTCACAAAGTCTTGGACTTGGTGTTATTTCAGAGGGAACTTTTAAAGTTGATGCTACACCAGAAATCTCTTTTCTCTCTTACAATGCTAGATTCTAGAATATTTCTATCTAGGAAATTAAAAATCTTCCCTCCTCTGTCCAGAAGGTTGGGATTCAAAAAGCAATATTCATGAGTTCTCCACTCAGCCTGCACACAAACAGGAATCTTCCATGGCCATATGTTTCTGCAATATCACCATCACTGCTTGGGTTTTTTGGGGTTTTTTGGAGGGGGTGGTGGTAGAGGGGGACAGTGGAGTAAGAAATCCCCACCCTATAACCTTCTTCCCTTTCTCTTTTCAAAGGAAGAAAGGATGAGAACTGAAAGTATGACCATAATTAAACAATCTTGCTTTTTTATAGGCCATGATCAGTGTAGCTGATTCTTCATCACTCAGTAAATAACTAAGAATTCTCTTTGACCCAAATTTGTCTGGTGGGGTTCACATTAATATCACAGGTATATTAAGGAACTTTTTCAATTTAGTTAGTGACTAACAGTGACCCACATCTAATTATGTTCTCAGGTTATTTAGGAAATACCTTAATTTGATCAGGGACTTCCTTGGTCTGCCACTTTTACTTTAATAATAAAACAAGAAAATTACATTAATTTAATGTTTTCACTGTTTAATTTCAAATTTCTAATAAATTGGAACTCTTTGAGACTTGGGTTTGGGAAAACAGTACTAGACTGAACTTTCAGAATAGCTATTATACCAGGCTTTGCCTGCATTTGTTTTGTATGACATATCTAAATATGTGCAAGGAAAACCACTGAGAAATTATGAATCTTATAAGTATATATTTAAAACTATTATTAAAATAGTTAAGTGAGATAATTAATTTGTTTATACATCTAAATAAAATAATTAAATAAGTTATATCGGTGAAATGACTTCTTGCTTTTTAAAAGTACAAGAGTTGAGAAAGTGCTGATTAAAATATAGAAGTATCATTCAGCTCCACCTGAATATATAAATCCCCATGCAAAATTAAATAAATATCTCTAGATCTGAAAAAAATAACATTTTAACACAAACACCCCCCACATTAGAATTACAGCTGCAGAACATGCTTGCTAAATATTTGTTTATGCATATTTTTTACAAACTGTTTGCACAACACAGAACAAAAAACCAAATCACTTAGAAATGTTTATACTCATTCCTACCATATACTGTCATTTCAGACTATTAGTGCATCATTTAAGCGAGTTATGTTTAATTTTAAATGCCATCGCCATGCCGTGCACATTAAGTACAATATAAATATTCTGATACCATTAGTGGCATTGTTGATGGCACTCCACAGATTAAGTGATGTCAGCATTTTCTTGCAGAAGCTGTTTTGAACGGGGACCAACACAGCTGTATGCTGTCTTTTCTTGAGAACCCTTTTAACCATTTCAAAACAGTTTAGCAACTTCCATATCCAACGGATAAAATAACAAGTGAAAGTTGTTTGAGGACATATTTACACAGTTATTAAGTCTAGGAAGCTAGAAATATTCTTATTAGTAAATTCATTAATAATCCAATTTCTTTAGACCAATCCCCAATACGCCCGAAGAACTACAAAACCAAAACCTATTGGCAAAGGCATTCCTCAGACTCCAAAGGATACGCAGGATTTTTGCTAGAGGTTCATCTTATATAAGAGAAGATCAAATATTCTAATAAGTTAACACCAAAGTTATCACTTTCCCACTCTGCATAAAAGACAACTAGCCAAGATATACAGTATTAACTCTAAGGAAAATGTTATGGGAAGAGAGAGCTATTACTATTCACCATCTCCCTCTGGACTTCCCTCTTTTTTATGTATGCTTTTCCATTTATTCTCATGCTCCAGTATTCTCAAAGAAGCTAAGAAACTCCAATTATTTTGACTCCCTTTTGTCTGACATCATTGATGAAAACCCCCTGCCTCTACCCTCCCCCACTCCTTCAAACTTAGAATCATAACATTTTTAAGCAAATGGAATTTTAGAGATCATTTAGCCCCAAACTTTCATTTTGCAGATAAGAACCTGAAATTGACTGGAGAAAAGAATGTTTGTCAAGATCACAGACCTACTTACAGTTTAGAACCCATTTCTCCTGACTCCCTAATTAGTTCTTTCTCAACAGATGCCTCCTAAATTGCCTTGTATGTAGGGAAGCAAGGTGACACAGTGGATCGAGTGCCAGGCCTGGAGTCAGGAAAACCTGAGTTCAAATCTGGCCTGAGACATTTACTAGCTGTATGAGCCTCAGCAAATAACTTACCTTTGTTTACGTCAGCTTCCTCATCTGTAAATGGGGATAATAATAGCACTACTTTCCAGGGTTGTTGTGAGGGTCAAATGAGATAATAAGAATAAATAAGTATAAAGAACTTAGCACAGTGTCTGGCTGTGTAAGTAAGCACAGAGTAAGTAAACATTATATAAATGTTAGTTGTTGCTGTTATTATTATTAGTGATGTCATTTCCCATTATCTCAGGGTAATGTTAGAAAACTTAAGAAACTAGACAAAGGCAATCCTGCCTATATAATAGTGCCTATTGGAATGTCATCCTGAGCAAGCTTTGAACTCTCTTCCCTATGAACATTCACATAAAGTTATTCAAGTTTTCAAAATCCTTTAGAGCATTCTATTTCAGCTTAGAGCTGTGAAATGAAGTTTTGAGAAGATCCCTGTCACAGTAGGTTACAGATCAAATACACATGCACACAAATACAAGGGCGTAAATTCTACTACAAAATGAAGCAATTTTAAAAAGTACACTAATTGGCATTCCCACTAATCTTTCCTCTTGGTAAGCAGGGGTTTATGCCCTACTGTTCACAAGCTTTTTCCCTGAGCAGTCAGCTCACTAACCATTTTGAGTCTTTAGAGAAGCAATACATGGTTTCCCCTACTAATTAAGATGAAAACCTTTGGTAAGATGAGCACTTTCCTGAGTAATAGCAGGAGAAAACTTCCATTGCTTCCATATCTATTATTGCTGTGGTTTCCATAGCAACCAGTGGCTGATTTATCCCAGAAAGAGCTGCGCTGCAACTACAACTTAGTGTGGGAAAAGGGAGGCATGGTAAAGACATTTTGACAGACTCATCAGGGCAACAATTTGTCAGATCACTGGACTGGGAAATATCTACAAGTCTACTCTGTCTCTATCTTAGTTTCATAAACTGTAGAATAAATAAATATGTCTATAACACATAGATTGTAGCATTGAAAATTGAGCATGGGAAGTGCATTATCTCTACCTTGGAACAGAATGAACTGTTGTACCTACATTACTATACAGAAATTAGAAGGCTAATTGATAGTGACAAGAATAACTATTAAAAAATTAGCAAAAGAAAAAAATGTTCCCTTTCATTTGCTATCTCATCTCATGAGAAACTACAAATGGATTTTAGACATCTTCCATAAAAGTAAATCACCTGTCCTTAGCCAGTTGTATCCAACTGGATTCACATTTTATATCTGTGCAATTACTACACTTTCCAAAACAAAAATTTAGGCACAGGATCTAACAATAGATGTTCCTTATGAAAGGATTTTTTTAAGTACACTTTCTTTTCTTCAAATCAGCACTGTTCCATATTTGGAGAATTGTTATCTCCAGGATATATCTAGGAAAATGACACTGTAAGCAATTTCTCCAAACTAACTCAGTAGGTCTATATTTTTTTCTAGACATAAAGCTACTCCTCTTCCTCTTTTTCTTTTTCTCATTTTCTCTCCTCTCTCTCTTTTAATCCCTTTCTCCTCTCTTTTACTGTCTCTCTCATTCTCTCTCATCTCTCTTTCTCATTCTCTCACTCCCTTTCTCTCTCTTCTGTTATCTCACCTCTTTCCATCTTTTTCCCCTCTCATTCTCTCTCTGTCTCTTACCATTCTCTCTTTCTGTCTCTCATTCTTTCTGTCTCTCTCACACACACATATGCGTACACACAAATGCTTGGATATCATACACATATACACTCTCCACTTATTTGTAATTCAGTGTACTGGTTCTCTCTGAAAAATTAATAATATGATTTTTAAAGTGAAAAATTTCCACAAATATAGTAAATAATTGATTGTTTTCTACACCATATAATCCTTAAAATCAAACTAATGACAGGTAGTATCTACTTTTGGCATTTTCT
This sequence comes from Vombatus ursinus, assembly GCF_900497805.2. Classification (NCBI taxonomy): domain Eukaryota; kingdom Metazoa; phylum Chordata; class Mammalia; order Diprotodontia; family Vombatidae; genus Vombatus; species Vombatus ursinus. The sequence continues at coordinate 70,923,340 of NW_020954590.1, read as the reverse complement.
CTTATGTTACAGCACCATGCTACTGCTCCAATCTGGAAAGACAACAACTTAAATGCTAAGTTATTTTTGGACAAGAGTCATAGCTTTTTAAGAATAACTTCTTTCTTTAAGGGTCAAATGGAAGAAAAGGACTGTGTATTCAAAACTTGATAGAAAAACTATTATTTATTTGTGTTTTTATTTTCCTGTCTTGCATAATGTACATATACAATTGGAACAGAGGGGATCCTAATAGCTCTTTTAACAAAAAATGTTGCTTCCAAAGAAACATCCTCCACATTGAAATTCCAAGGCAATCACTAATTTTTTTTTTACCTCATGATGAGCTTTCTAAGGGGGAAAACAAAACCTAGCCTTTAAACAACATAAAAAAATGTTTCATTATAGTTTTGATGAAATTAAAAATAGCATGTGGATGTTTGCTAAGTATGTTGCCAAAGGATATTAAACTACTATTTTGCTTGTCTTTTAACATCATGTCCCTATGAAAGAGAAATATTTGAATTATTATACATATATCACACAGGTTTTTGACTATTTTTGGAACAAAAAGTTTACCTTTCCTAATTGTCACAATGCTAAAGGCATTTTTCTCTCATTTCCTCTAATTTTTTTAATAGTACTTTATTGTGACACAGTTAGTTACTCTAGAACAACAGACTAAATAAGAAATGATTCAAAATAAGTCATGTATTACAGGCCCAACTATGTTGTTTAACCTAGAGGATTATCTCCAGTTTTTTTTTTTGTTTTGTTTTGTTTCGCTTTTTTTTTCTTTCCAATGGTAACCTTGAGAAAAGGAAACTATGGATTATGTGGGGGTATGATAGTAGTCTTCAAAGTACCTGAAGTGCTGTTATATAGAGGTAGACTTGATTTCAGCAAAAACTTCTTTAAGCTTTTGTTTAGTATTTTATTTTCCCCAGTTGCATGTAAAAACAATTTTAATATTCATTTTAAAACTTTGAGTTCCAAATTCTCTCCCTTCCTCCCTCTCCATCTCAATCCCACCTCACTGAGTAGGCAAGCAATTCAATCTAGGTTATACATGTATAGTCATGCAAAATATATCCATAATAGTCAAGAAAAAAAATAAAATTTTTAAAAAATGCTTAAATCTGTATTCAGACCCCATCAATTCTTTCTCTAGGGATGGATAGCATATTTCATCATAAGTCCTGTAGAACTGTCTTGGATTGTTGTATTGCTAAGAATAGCTAAGTCATTCATAGCTGATCATCTTACAATATTGCTGTTACTTTATACAAGGTACATTTCACTTTGCATTAGCCCATGCAAGTCTTTCCATGTTTTTTCCTAAGAGCATCCTGCTCGTCATTGCTTATAGTACAATCATATTCCTTCATAATCATATACCACAACTTGTTTGGCCATTCCCAATTGATGGGCATCCCCTTGACTTCTAATTCTTTACTACCAAAAAAAAAAAAGCTGCTATACATATTTTGGTACATATAGGTCCTTCTTCCTTTTTGTTTTTTATCTCTTTTGGGATATTGACCTAGTAGTGGTATTGCTAGGTCAAAGGGTTTACATGGTTTTATAGCCCTTTGGGCATAGTTCCAAATTGCTCTACAGAACAATTAAGTCAGTTCACAACTCCACCAACAATGCTAATTAGAAATCTGTAGTTAGACAAATGTTTTCACAGATATAAGAATACAGTGGTTAAAAAAAAAAGCTTGAATCTCATAGAACATTTAAATAGAGAAAAAGCAGAAGAAGTTATGAGGGAGAAGTTAGGGACCTGTATAATATATAAAATAATGAAGATGAAATACTATCACACCAAAGAAAATGAATTATATAGAGGGAGGATGAAATTAAGTTGAGACAGCTGTTCAAGAAATTTGTTTCCAAATGGTAAATATATTGCCTTGGAGTCCTATCTGTCATTGCTTGAACATTTTAGGATAGGTGAAAAGAGGTATATTAACAGTAGGTTATCCTCCAGGGTAAATATTTGGAGTTGAGATAAATAAAACCTGAAACTCCTATATGGATAATCCAGGAAGTTAGCCAAGAATGACTGGAAAATAAGGATAAAGATTTGCTTAAATGTCAATGAAAGGAAAATGTGTGTGTTGGAGGCAATAGTAGAGAAAGGTAAATCATCTTCTAGATTAATTTGATTCCTTATTGTGTATGTGATCTTACTGATTTAGTACATGTCATACTGGTGCAGATGTGAACCCAACCATGAGTCATTTTTGCAGAAATCTTCCACAGATAACTACCCAAATATTGGAGGCCTTCCAATTCTAGTAATATAGAGGATATTAATGTGACCCTCAGTCTATTCTTCCCTCATCCTTATTATGTGGCAGGACCCACTGTCCTCTCCAGATAAATAATATTTTATGCTACTATTGTCAACTTTTGTCATATGGCATTTCATCTTACTTAGACCTACTGTGGGCCTGTTTCTTGGCCTCTGGTTGTGTAGAATTTTGACTCAGAATTCTGAGATTATGGGTTTCCCTGATTCATTGTTAGACAGTAGTACTCCATGAAGATTTTGACTAAAACAATGGACCTTTGGGATGTGGGTAACTCAGGAGCTCTGTAAATACAGAAATGCTTCCGCAAATGTAATCTAGGCTTATTGCCTCCTATTTAATGAAAAGACTTTCAAAAACTCTTCATGTTTATGAATGTTCATTAAAATTGAAATTTGCTCATTAAATTAAATTAAATTAAAATTAAATTTGCTCATTTTTCCAGGATACTTTTAGTTTACCCATCCATAGTGTTTTTCTTCTGAGATGATAGTTTTCCAATGAAAGGTAGTATCTAATATCTCTTTGTGGTAGAGATCAATAGTATGGATACCCTATGATTAAAAAAATCTGTTTAATTTTCTCCACTTCTAAAACATTTATTCTAATAATTTTCATGTTTTCTTTGAAAAAAGTCTCTCCATTTTGTGTGCTTCACAAAGAGAGTCATGGAGTCTGATTTCTTCTCAGCTCAGTGAAATACGTTCCACATTCTAGCATTTTAGTTTAATCCTTTGTTGTTCCAAGCTGCTGAATTTAATTTCATTCATTGAGACTAGTGGGTATTGAGCAATTAAGTGGTTCACTGTGTGAGTCAGTTGTGTTGGTATTTCCTGTCTTTAGCCAGTAGCATAGCAAAGAGTTTCTCCTCTAAATTTCTACTTTTTTTGTGATTGTTATTTTTGTTGTTGTCTGTTCATGGAACATTCATGGGAGGTGGAGAAGTGCCAGAAGCTACCTGACCTTGTGTGTGATGTTCTGTGGCATCAACCAACCAGGGAGGCTGGTGGGAAAGAAAGAGAGGGCTGGAAAATTCTGACCTTTCTATAAAGGGAGGCTCCAGGAGGAGTTTTTGTTCCTCCAAACATGGAGAAGAAGCAATTGAGGATACTGAGGAAGTGTTCAGTATTAAAGCTGAAGTGATCTCCATGATGATGAGATTTCTGGGTGATGAGCTTATCCTAAGGGAATCATGGTATTTATAGAGTGAAGCCCACACTCCCTTCATTTCCTACCACACTAAATCTTTCTTATCTAAAACTTGAATATGACTTATAATTAGTTATATATGTTTAGAATATATCAGCTGTATTTTTTCCCCTTTCTAAATACTGTGCCATTACATAACAGTTTTACTGCTCTGAGGAAGATTGACATTTGGTACAGAATACTGAGGCATCACACTAATTTTGCCAAGAAGTCCAACAATCCAGGGAGATCTATGTGTAGGATAGCTATTATAGAATTCAATTTACAGTAAATAAATAAACAGCTAGACAGATAATAAATGGATGAACAAATAGGTAAATGGATAAATAAATGTACCATTTATATAGCACTTCAAGGTCTATAAAGTGCTTTCCATGTTATCTTATTTGATCCTTACGACTATATTTGATCCTTATGACTATATTTTATCCCCATTTTACAGACAAGGAAACCTACAGAGATTAAGTGACCTGCCTAGGATCATTGAGTTAACAAACATCTGAAGCAGGATTTAAAATCAGGTGTTCTGAATTCCAATCCCAGCACTATATCCTCTAGTCTAACTAACATAAAGTACACTAAGGACTTATAGTACCAGGCTTTAACAGGTCTTTGGCTTCTGAAATCTTCTGTTTTAATTAGGTCAGTGTTTTTGTTCTCTACTTTATATACTCTCCTCCTCCCTGGCCTTAGTGCATCCTACCAACAAGCCCTTCAGATACAACCAAATAGCCCTTATAGAAAAAGTGGGGAAAGACAGGTTTTTGGCTATTGCTGAGGTATCTAACTGAGATATACAGTGAAAGTAAGTACTTCTAGGGTTTACTTGCTCAATTATTTTCTACTTCCTCCAAAATACACAACTGGTATATCAAGGCCAGAGTTATTAGGAGTGAAGGGGTGATGAAGCTTTTATTTTCCTTCTTTTTCCCCAGAGTTTCAAATGTCCTTTGTTGTAATAAGGCAGGAAAGCTTGTACTTATGAAGCAGAATTTGTGACAGTGTTAAATTGACTACAGAAAAGCTAGCCCTGTTCCAGGAGGAACACTGGGGAATTCAGTGACAGACCAGGTCAGAGATGAGGTGGGGTAGGGAGAGAGTGAAAAGCAGTCAAGGGTTGAAAGATAGGATCAGTTCTGTGAGCAAACTAGAAAGACTATGAAAAAAAAATAATAGCCAAGCAAACAAACTTAACTATATACTAGACTACTCTAGGTGGAGAATCTTAAAACTAGACAGAAGCTTAGATATCATTTAGTTTGCTCTCCTCATTTTATATGTAACACTAGTGGATGTGGGTGTCATTACAGAAGGTGCAGGTGACCAGCAGTTGTCATCAATATACTTTCCTCCTAAATTTTTTGAATGTAGAGATATAACCATCTCTACCCTGCTGCAATAATTAGATCAATTTTTATCTTGAGGTAATACAATGACCACTCAGGCCAACATAGTTTCCTCCTCTTCTGCTTTAAAAATTTATATTAAATGAAAAGTTAAGAGTATAATCACAATTCATATGAAGGAACAAGCTATGGAGATTCTGAGGTTCTAGAAGCAGAGAGATAGGAATGGGGATATAGAGGTGATCCAAGAACCAGTAACCACAGGCCAACCAAAAAAGAGAAAGGAAAGGTAGGACAGAGCAGTGCCTGAGAAGGATAACATGGAGGAAGGCCACCAACTATTATAACACCACTCTACTAACCAACTCAAGGATTGAGGGAAGTCCAGAGAAAAGGTGTGCTCTTTCTCTAACTTCCTGTCCTCATACCTCTCCAGAAACACTGCTGTTTCCTCACTCAATTTTTTTCCAGTAACTTGAATTTTGCCTCACCTACAGTGAAATAAGTGGTTGACTAGAGATGGCTGTAAAGGCAAGTTTAGTTAGGGGTGGAGAGGAGCAGACAACCAATCTACTTCTATCTAAATGTTGATTGAATTTATAAGTTTGTGCTTAAAATAAATAAGCCAAAATCACCAAAGAGAGAACTATGTGGACTTAAGGGGCTATTATATTGTCCATTGCCTTAAAATCAGTCAGACACACAATAAGTCAGTAGACATTTATTAGGTCCCTACTATATTTGAAATACTGAGGATACAAAGAAAGGCAGCAGAGTCCCAACTCTCAAGCAACTCACAGTCTAGTGTGGGAGAAAATGATCAAACAATTTTTTACCAACAAACTATATGTTGGAAAAATTGGAACTAATCAACAAAAGGAAGGCATTAGGATAAAGAAGTATTATTGTAATAGGGTGCTATACATTTATGATGGGTTTCAACATGTCCATTATCAGCCTCATCCTTTGTGTTATTTATCATTTTGATCCTTTTACAATCATTACAGTCATAGAACATGATTAGAAAAATAGAGATATTAAAAAGATGCCATTTTATATCAAGGGGAAAAAGAGTTATTAAAAGCATTGTATAAATCCCCAAATATATTTCAACCTAGTTTTCTCTTTTCAAGTTCTCTTTTAATTTCTTGTCAAAGAAATGGACTAATGAATAAATTCTTCAGGTTGTCTGTACAAGTATTACATACTGATGTTAGGACTGTATATATTTTTCACCCATTTTGATTTTACAGTTTGAATGCTTAGGTCAAACTTTTTCCTTATACATATAAGAAATAAAATAACTTTATTGACTGGCCTTACTGCTGAAATAAGTTGAAGAAAATAAAATTTTAAAAATGTTCTTCTTTTAATGAGACAAAATGAATTGAACTATTCTTTTTTGTTTTGTCATGAGGGGTTCAAGGCATGATATTAAAAAAAAAGACTTGTCTATTTTTCAGATATTTTTTAGTATCTCATCATAGGAGATCTACTAAGGTTATATTAAGAAATATCACAATGATTCTAATAAATAGCTGTTTTATTGAAGTTTAACTCAAGATTTTGCTTTCAGTCTCCCAGTTTTCATAAAAAAATCAATGATACAGGATCAAATCAAATGACTCCCTCTTCTCGCTATTTTCTGGCTGAATTAGTATGGACTTACATCAGTGATGACAAAATGTTTAATTAAAGGTGGATAAATTCATCAAGGATGGTGCATTTAGCATACTTGGGGTTGTTAAACATGGAGTAGAGTGCTTGGATACATCTCCTGAGTTTTGTTAATTAGTCAGTTAATAAGTATTATGTGCCAGGTGCTATACTCAGTGCTTTGATTCTCACAACAATCATGAGAATGAGGTGCTGTTATTATCTTCAATTTGTAGTTGAGGAAACTGAGTCAGACAAAGGTTAAGTGACTTGCCCAGGATCACACACTTAGTAAATATCTGATACAGATTTGAACTCAGGTCTTCCTGATTCCAGACCCAGTGTGCCCCACTTACCATACTACCTAGTTATCTCCCTCCTAATCAGAAAATTAGTGAGAAAGGAGCAAGAAGAAAATGAGTTCAGTTTTGGACTGTTGATTTTAATGTTATTATTTTGTTGGTGCTTTTTATTTTATGAGTGTGTAATGCTCACAAAAGAAGCAAAAGGAATTTTTTTAATATAATAGGCTTTGCAGATACCTATAAAACAGTCACCAGTTTCTTGGTATGATTCAGCTTACCACAGGATCATATACATAGTTTAAAAGGAACTTGTATGCAATCTACTTTAACACCTTATTTCACAGATGAGGGAACTGAGACACCAGTAGTTTAAGTGACTTCCCAAGGTCATAAAAGGGGTAAATGTTTGAGTGTTTAATGTAATCTAAGTTTGCTAACTCTAAAAGCAGTGTTTTTTTTTCCCCACTGTATCATCCTCATCCACACCATCATTATCTTCATCCTCATCTTCACATCAAGAAAACAATAACATATCACCTTTATAGAGCACTTTATCATTTCCAAGGCATTTTAAATGTATATTACTCTATTTTTATCCTCACTAAAATCCTTTTAGTTAAGTATGTAACAGGGAAAGTATTGAGGTATTTTAAAATTGAAGAAATTGAGTCTCAGAGAAAATAAGTGGCTTATGCAAAAACATAAGGATAGTCAGTGGAAAGCCCTATATTGGAAGCTACTGCTTCTTCTCTATTATCAATTTAGTAGAGGAAAGTATGAATTACATTAATTCTATAGCCTTCCTTCATGAAAGGCACAGTTCAAGCTCATTTATTTTCATTTATGACAAGAAATCTGCTGGGTAAAAGGTTAAATTTCCTTTATTCACATGTAAAATTAGCTACATTAAGGTTATTCGAAGTTATTTATTAAACCTCCTTCCCCTTCCCACCCCTCAAACACTTGTAGAAGGATGCTACTGAACTAAGCTTGATAAACAGCTGCACACTTGAACTATAGTCATTGGAATCAGATGAGAATCTCAGAAGTGCTGTGAAAATTCCAGTGGCATTATCTTAAATATTGTATCATATTTCCAGTACTTAAGTTGAAGAATTGGTTGTACTTGAAAATTTCAGTGTAGAACAAGTGTTCTTTTATCAAGCTCACTGCCAAGCCAATCAACACTGAAAAATGAAAGATGTGGTCTACATTTAGATCAGTGTCTGTGCATTAGCATCTATTTATGTTCAAAACATACCCATGACCATTTATTGATGCGTTGATTCTTGTGCACCACAAGACTGCAAATAGGTGTCTTATTTATATGGCAGCATAGTATAGTGGATAAAAGCTGTCCTTGAAATCAGTAAAAACTGGGTTCAAGTCCTGTCCCTAACACATCCTGGCAGAGTGACCAGAACAAGTCATTAACCTCTCAGTGTTCCAGGACACTTTCTAAAACAAAGTTGTAGAAAAGATGTTGACTTGTATTGGCAGAAGTAATTTCCTCATTTGGAGATTCCTTAAACCCATGAAATCACAGATCCCCTCCTGATCTCCCATTTAGACTGACATCCTGGTATAGTGTAAAGACCACTGAACTTAGAATCCAAATATCTGGATTTGATTCCCTTACTACTTACTAGATCTGTGACCTTCATCTAATCACTTAACATTTCTGAATTTTCTGTTTCCCTACGCATAAAATGGAGATAATAAATAATTCTATTGTTGTAAGTCTTGGAACACTGCATAGAGGCATAGAGGGTGTCATCAGTGATATATATGGGAGAAAATGGACTGGTCATATGGCAAGAATGAGGAATAACTAATGGATAAACTTAATGCTACTTTGGCATCCTTGTGATGTTAGGAGGCTTCACAAAAGTTTAGGTGGATCTTGTATTGTGAACTTACATGAGGGCAGGAACCAAAATAGCACCATTACTCTCTATATAGTTGAGTTGATAGATTCATTTTTGGAGGATCCACATTGTGGCATCAGAGATCCATTGAACTCCTGGCTTGTGAGGATAAAATGAAATAATGAATGGGAAATATTCTATAATTGTGAGGTTCAACATTAATACAATTGCTAGTACTATCCAATATGTGCTGTCTACTTTGTCCCTTTAAAGTAAATATATTTTTTTTTCAAATTAAATTAACTTTTTTGCCTTCCATAATCCCTGTTATGAACATGGAGTCAATAAAACAAATTTTCTATATTGGCCATGGACAGTAAAAAAAAAGTATGTCTCAGCATGTATTCCACATCCATAGCTTGTTTCATCAGGAGTCCTTTGGATTAATGTTTGGTCATTACATTGACCAGTGTTTCCAAGTCTTTAAGATATTTGTCTTTACAATATTGTTATCATATAAATTATTCTCCTGGATCTAAACATTTCATTATGCATCAGCTCATAAAACCATTCCAAGTTTCTCTGAAACCCTCCTCTTCATCATTTCTTACGTCACAATACTATTTCATTACATTCACGTAAACATAACTTGCTCAATCATTCCAATTCATATGTCTCTCTCATTAAAATGCAGGTTCTTTCAAAACAGTCTGTCATACCTTTCTATTTGTATCACATGTGCTTAGCAAAGTGCTTTACACATACAAAATATTTAATAAACACTTTATTCTTTCATTTATTCATTGATTTGCAAGAAAATTTAATTAAACCCTTTTGCAATTAGCATGTTAGAGGGTGTATACATAAAAATGCTTTACACATTAAAAAAAACTTCATTCTTTTATTCATTCATTGACTTGCAAAGAAAACTTAATTGAACCCTTTTGAGATTAGCATCCAACAGGATATGGAGGAAAGAAGAAGGCCCCATACTGAGCCTTGGGTTAGCCCTATGGTTAGGAAACCAGGTAAAGTTAATGATAGAGCAAAGGACACTGAACAATTAAATGTCAAACAGGTGGGGCTGGAGAGAAGAGAAAAGAATCACAAAATCCCCAATAGGAGAGTGCAAAGAAAGATGGGGTGGTGAACAGCATCAAGTGCTCTGGAAAAGTCAAGAAGGATGAGAATTAAAATTTAAATCAAATTGGAAATTAAGAGATGATCAGTAATTTTGTAGAGAGCAATTGCAGTTGAATGTCATGGTAGATCATTACAATATAATGAATTTAGGACTGGGAGAACTGAAAGCAATAAGCCTACAGAATATAGATAAAGGTTTCTAGCAGTTTGCCTGTGAATGGGTGGAAAGGAATAGGATGATCACTCATAATTCTACACCAAATATCTTTTCGTCATCCTCTCTGCTCACTCCTTTTACCATCTAAATTACCAATTGTTGCTATTCAACCTGTTGCTACATCCTTCAGACCACTAACTCTTGCCATTCACCTAGTTCCTATATCCTCCAGCCCATAAATCATGACATGAGGGATGTAACCTTCTGAAGCTCTGAAACTACCATCCTGATTTCACAAACTGCTCTCAGTCCCTTTCCTATATTTCATACATTCATTTTTACATTTGAAGTGAATTAAAATTAATTCATTTTAATAATTTTGCAAATTCCTGAGATAATTAAAGATATGTGGGAATTTTAAAAATAAAGGCTGGGAGCTACTGGATTGAAAAGTTTGTTCATTACACCTCTGGATGACATTACATAAATTTAACAGGAAAATAATATTGACCTTATGTTTAATAATACTATAAAAGGTTTTTGAAACATTGAAAAATCTTTGCACTAATATATAAGAAAGGTAAATAGATTCCTCTGTCCTATGAAACCAATACATTTTTAGGACCAGAGAGAGACAGGCACGAAAATTTGGGAACTCCGCCACCAGATATCAAGAATACTGGCTTCCCTTGTCTTGAGAGTGCAGTCAGGCAGAGATGCTTATATATGAAGTATGGCAATATCTAATAATAATTAGATATTCATATTGAGCATCAGGTTTAACAACAATAACTGTCATCTATATAGCGCTTTAAAGTTTGTAAAGCATTTTTGATATATTATTTATTGTTAGTCTCACAAGAACTCAGTGAGATAAGTACCATTTTATAAATTTGTCCTCATTTATAAATTTGGAAGCAGAAGATTAGAATAGCTTTCTAGGGTAATATACTCAATAAGTATCATACGAAATATTTGAACCCAGGTCTTTCTTTTTTAAAGTCTAGTATATTAGTATACTACGCCACACTGCCCTCTCAGTACTTTACTGAACACTTTTCCTACAATAACTCTTTGAGATGGATATTTAAGCATAATTATCCTCACTTTGCAGATTAGGAAACTGAGCCTCACAAAAGTTCACTGCATGATGACACAGGTGATGTCAAAGCTAAAAAATAAAGTTTTCTCCTGATCTCAAGCATAGCAGACAATCAATAAACATTACAGCCTCTCTCTAAATGTGTAATTTAAATGTAACCTTTTAAATATTTGTTGCTATAGTACAACATATGTTTTATCTAACCACAAGTGTGTACTGACCATTATGCTCACATAGAAAAATTATCTTTAAGATAGAGTTATCAACCCCTTTATTTTGAATGGTCCTAAAAACATGATTAGCTCTCATTCAGTTTTAGTTGATCTCAAGATTGTATGCTTCCTCTTTTAAATCATGTATGAACTTCCTTATGTCAGCACCTCTCACTTTTCCCACTCGTGCCCTTTAACTAATTCTAACATTCACCTCTTCTTCTATAGCTCTTCTTGCAATATCAGTACTGTAGATTTAAAAAGATTTTTCATTCTCTCCTGCCATCTTAACACATCTTATCATAGCTCTCTGTCAGCCTGTCTGACCTTTAATCTCTTTTTTTCAAATCTCAAGTCATATCTCCTTATTACATTGCAAAATAAAAGTGAAAATAGCCATCTCTAAAAATGTCACATTAATCTCTACTTTCATAATATAGTTTTCAAATCAAAATTATGCAAGATGGTGAGATAAAATGTATTTTTACACATATCAAAGCAAATACAATCTCAAATGTCTTCCTGCCTTTGTTGAATCCATAATGGGATGCCACATCTCTGAAGAGGATTTTTCCCTCTCCTTCCTTGAAAGTTTATTAGAAAACTAAGATGTCTGAGTAGTCAAAAAGGAATAGTAAATAAGCAGAGTATGTAAAAATATTTCTTCAAAATTCATAGGGAAACATATCCCAAGTATGATACTTGTTGATAAGAACATTAACTAGATTCAGAAAACCTAAGTTTAAATCCTGCTTCTAATGCTTATTACCTGTTTGATCTTGTTCAAGTCTTTTAACCTCCTTGAGCCCTCAGTTTCCTCATTTGGAAAATAATGTGGTTGGACTGGATGACTTCTGAGGTCCCTTCACTCTTGAGAGCAATAATCCTATCATCTCTGAATGATTTAAATGACACTATCTAGTATCTTTGCCAAGAAAACCCCAAATGGGGGGCAAAGCCAAGATGGCGGAGTGAAAGCAGTGACTTGCTTGAGCTCTCCCCCAAACCCCTCCAAATACCTGTAAAAAAATGACTCTAAACAAATTCTAAAGCCACAGAACCCACAAAAAGACAGAGTGAAACAAATTTCCAGCCCAAGACAACCTGGATGATTGATCAGAAAGGTATATCATGCTGGGTGGGGAGAGGAGCGCAGTGTGGTGTGGCGCGCAGGCCACAGTCAACCTGGAGCAGGCGTCTAAGGACTGAATCATGGTCAGTTGTGGCAGTTTCCAGGCTTCTCAACCCATGAAGGCCAAAGACAGCTTAGAAGGTCAGTGGGAAAAGTCTGTGACTGTGGTGAGAGAAGGAGCTGGGTCTCAGCCACAAGGCCCGAGCAAGGCCCCTCGGGCGGTGGCTGACTCCTAAGCTTCTGGCTCACACACTGAATGGGAATTGAGTGGCGGATAAGAGGGGATTGCAGGGATCTCTTTGCCAGTGCTGAGGCAGGAATCTCTTGCTCTGCCCGTGGTTGGATCTGGGTCACAGTTCTGAGGGGGGGTTCTGGGGTGAGGAGGAGTGCTGGCATGGTGGAACTTGTTGTGCCGGTGGAGAGGAAACACCTCGCCCCTTTATCATACCACCTTGGAAGAATTGAAAATTTACATGTCCCTAGAAGTATCTCTGAAAACAACTGTACAAACCCCTGAAGCTTAGGACAGTACATTCTCCACATTGGAAGCAGACTCTTACCTTAACAAAGAGTTTAAAACTCAAGTAATTGGCCGGGATCATGAGTAAGCAGCACAAAAAGAGTCAGACTGTATTATCTTACTTTGGTGACAAAGAAGATCAAAACATGTAACCAGAAGAAGACAACAAAGTCAAAGCTCCTACATCCAAAGCCTCCAAGAAAAATATGAATCAGTCCCAGGCCTTGGAAGAGCTCAAAAGGGATTTTGAGAAGCAAGTAAGAGAAGTAGAGGAAAAACTGGGAAGAGAAATGAGAGTGATGCAAGAAAATCATAAAAAACAAGTCAACAGCTTGCTAAAGGAGACCCAAAAAAATACTGAAGAAAATAACACCTTAAAAAATAGCCTAACCCAAATGGCAAAAGAGGTCCAAAAAGCCAATGAGGAGAAGAATGCCCTAAAAAGCAAAATTGGCCAAATGGAAAAGGAAGTCCAAAAGATTACTGAAGAAAATACTTCCTTAAAAATTAGAGTAGAGCAATTGGAAGCTAGTGACTTTATGAGAAATAAGACACTGTAAAACAGTCTTGTAAAACAAATCCAAAAGAATGAAAAATTAGAAAACAATGTGAACTATCTCATTGGAAAAACAACTGACCTGGAAAATAGATCCAGAACAAAGAATTTAGAAATTATTGGACTATCTGAAAGTCATGATCAAAAAAAGAGCCAAGACATCATCTTTCAAGAAATGAGCAAGGAAAACTGCCCTGATATTTTAGGACCAGAAGGCAAAATAGAAATTGAAAGAATCCACCGATCTCCTCCTGAAAGAGATCTCCAAAGGAAAACTCCTAGGAATACTGTAGCCAAATTCCAGAGTTCCCAGGTTAAGGAGAAAATATTGCAAGCAGCTAGAAAGAAACAATTCAAATATTATGGAAACACAATCAGGATAACACAAGATTTAGCAGCTTCTACATTAAGAGACTGCAGGGCATGGAATATAATATTCCAGAGGGCAAAGGAGATAGGATTACAACCAAGAATCACCTACCCAGCAAAACTGAGTATAATCTTTCGGGGGGAAATGATCATTCAGTGAAATAGAGGACTTTCAAGCATTCTTGATGAAAAGACCAGAGCTGAATAGAAAATTTGACTTTCAAATACAAGACTCAAGTGGAACATAAAGAGGTAAACAGGAAAGAGAAATAATAAGAGACTTATTAAGGTTGAACTGTTTACATTCCTGCATGGAAAGATGATATTTGTAACTCATGAGACCTTTGTCACTGTTAGGGTAGTTGGAGGGAAAAAATTATATGTATGTATATATAGATAGATAGAGGGCACAGGGTGAGTTGAAGATGAAGGGATCATATCTGGAGAATAAAATTAAGGGGTGAGAAAAGATTATACTAGGAGATGGAGAAAAGGAGAGGTAGAACAGGGTAAATTATGTCACAACAGAAAAAACATGGCTCTTACAGTGGAGGGGAAATGGGGGAAGGTGAGAGGGAACAAGTGAATATTATTCTCATAGGATTTGACTTAAGGAGGGAGTAACATACACACTCAATTGGGTATGGAAATCTGTCTTACCCTACAGGAAAATAGGGGAGAAAGGGGAAAAGAGAGTAGGGGGATGATAAAGAGGAGGACAGATTGGGGAAGGGGGTAATCAGAAGCAAATACTTCTGAGGAGGGACAGGGTCAGAAGAAAGAGTAGAATAAATGGGGGGGCAGGATAGGATTAAGGGAAATAGAGTTAGTTTTTCACAGCATGTCTACTATGGAAGTGCTTTCCATAACTGCACATATATAACTCTGTTGAGTTGCTTGACTTTTCAATAAGGGTGGGTGGTGAAGAAGGAAGGGAGAAAATTTGGAACTCAAAGTTTTAAAAACACATGTTTAAAAAAAATGTTTTCACATGCAACTGGGAAATAAGAAACAGGAAATGGGGTACAGAAATCTATACTGCCCTACAGAAAAATAGAAGGGGAAGGGGATAAGAGAAGGGGGGGAGAGATAGAAGGGAAGGCTGACTAAGGGAAGGGGTATTCAGAATGCATGCCATCTTGGGGTGGGGGGAAGGGCAAGATTGAGTGAAAATTTGAAACTCAAAATCTTGTGGAAGTAAATGTTGAAAACTAAAAATAAATAAATTTATTAATAAAAAGATACCCAAATGGGCCAAGAAGAGTTGGACACAACTGAAATGACTGAACAACAATAAAAACAACTACAATACAATTAAACTGCACCAGAATCTCACGTTGTATAACCAGCTAGTTACTTGAAGGATGCTAACTAAGGACCTTGCAGGCAAAGCATCAAACCATGTCACCAAACAATACTTTGCATTTTTATTGTAGTCATCTATTGACTTCCTTTTGTGTGTGTCTGTGACTTAATTTCAGGACCCAGAGTTGTCCTATCCTATCTTTCACCACTGCAGAATCCTACCTTAAGAAATTGTGAACTAGAATGGATCTCAGGGATCATTGAGCCCATGTCCCTCATTGCACGGGTAAAGAACTGAACCCCAAGAAGTGGAAGTGTCTTTTTCAAGGTCACATAGATATTCAGTATCCAAGTTCAGATTTAAACCTAGAGTCTTTGTCTCAAAACCTAGTGCATTTTCTACTATATTATGTTGATCATATTTCTAATAAACAAATCACAATTCTTAGATACTCTCATTTCCAAGGATCTCAATTTAATTCCACTTAAATCATCATTTGAAGGCATAACCACATTGTAGAACTGATAATCAATTGATATACTTCCCAAGGTCCTAAAATCAAGAAATTGACCTTTCTAATTATAATACCTTGCCTTTCATCTTAACCTCTCCTTTTCCAGACTGTGTTCTTTGCACTTATCATCTCCAGTCCTTGAAACCTTTCTAATGTTGCATATTAATATTTAACCTTGATCTCAAAGCCAGCCATTTCACTTCTAATTTGTCACACTTACTTGTGCTATTCATTCCGTCTCTAGCCTCCTGTCTGCCTTGGAGACTTTCCACTTTGCATCCACAGCTCTGCATCTGTATCTGCCCCTTCCTGTCCCTCAGGATAAGCTAATTATCTCTATTCTTAATACCACTAGCTAACTCAGAATTGGATACCAAACACTTCCCTGCTCCCTTAGCCGCCTCAGAGGACTGGAGGGTGGAGCACTTAACTCTTCCCAAAGGTTTCCTTTATATAAGGAGGGAATTAGACTTCCAGATGACTCCACTTTCCATCTGAAGCTTCCCTGAGTTTTTAACTCCATAGAGTAAAATGGACTGGTTTCCTCGTTTCCACTTTCCTTTTGCATGTTGTCTTTCCCCATTAGACTGAAAGCTCCTTGAGGGTAGTGACTCTTTCTTATCCTTATTTGTATATCCAGTGCTTAGCACAGTACCCAGAATATAGTAGGCACTTAATAAATATTTATCAAATTGAATTGAATCTGTATTTTTTTATCTCTACTTTTTTTTTGTTTCTTTAATCTTTCTCTCTTTATTGGTTCTTTCCCCTTTCTCCCAAACTCACTCAAGTCTCTCCTTCCGTAATACCTATTCAAGTTACTAATTCATCTCTTTTTCCATGTCCTGGCAGGCTTTTTGAAAGTATTTTCATCTTTCTGCTTCTACTTTCCTACCACCCATCCAATCTTGTAATTTAGCTTTCATCTCTATTACTTTACTACTAGAACTACTCACTTAAATGTCACTGATGACTTTTTGAGTTTTGAGTAGTGTCAAATGAATTCATCACTCCATCCCCTTTCTGGAAAATTTAACCTAATCTTTCATGTTAAATATTCCTTTTTGACCTGACCAAGAAGATAGAGTGAGAATAGGAATGGAGTATGGACTGAGAGTTTTCTATCACATAAGCTCAAATGACTTAGGGTTGATGGACAGGTAAAAATGTGGCAAAAATGGCCCAAGTGAAGGGGCAGCAGCATCAGATTGATTGGTTAGTTAAAGCTAGAATTGGTTGCTAAGGATATTGATGCTATGTCAAGCTTCAAAAGTTGTTGGTGTCTAAAGGGAAGAGTCAAATGGATATTATGTAGGGAGTAAATAGTTAGGCTAAGGTATTCAATATCAAGATAACAGATAACTTGAGTTCTACACTGAGCATATCTATACAATTTGCACTCATTTTCTTACATGCATGTATGTATATATTTATGCCTGTCTATTCCTCCCTTCCAATGCCCCCCAAATTAGTTATAGCTAGAGAGTTTCCACTGTTATCAGCAGTTTTATTCTCTATGGAAAGAACCATTTCTTAGAGGCAATGAATTGTTTGCAGAATTGAATTTGTTACTTTGAAAAGAATAACTCTTTAAGTAACACCCACAGCACACTAATAAAAGAAACATAAGTATTTATAAAGGACTAAGATCTTGGTTTTATTGCTCAAATCATGGTTTATTAACAAATAATGGCTTCTAACAATATGACTTTGAACATACATTCCCAAAATAACCAGGCCATAGTAAACCTTAAATAATTTCATGCATGATTTCTTTCAGTGGTAGTACATGCAAAGGAAAACAAATGTTCTGTAATGATTAGTCCTCTTTAAGAACGTATTTCTCAATTAGATTTTGAAAACCTATTTCCAAAATACTGAAAACAATGTAATATTTACAAATTAAGCAAAATGTGATTTGTAAGTCAATGATATTTCAACAACTTTTAAAAATCTAAATGATTTCCTTGCCAAATCTATACCTCTAGTCTGTTCCCCTGTGACTCATAAAATCCCCAATGTTTTTCCAACACATACCATTTATGCTGTATTATTATTGTAGTGGTTTTTCCTTCCAATTTAAAACTCAGAGAAAGTATTTTGGACTTTATGCACAGGTTTTATATTGAATATAAATTATACACAATTAAAATGTCACTGTTTAGCATTTACCCACAGTTTGCTAAAAAGGGAAATATTTTGTTTTCATGGTTAGAATGTTATTATATCTTCTCAAATAACTCTGCTGCTTTTTCTGCTTTGTTCTTGCAAAGACTTATAGAGCTCGGTGATAGCCATTTACTTTAGTACTCATTGGAAGATCATGACTTCAGAATTAGAGTAATAATTATTGGTATTTTCTGTAGACCCACTGGGAAATCCCAATGCCTTTAGATCCACACTACTTAGGAAGCACTGCTAGAGTCTTTAGAAGACAAAACTAAGGAATATCCATTACAAGAATTATTGAATTAATACCTGGCACCAAAATTAAATTTAAACATTCTCACAGATTGCTATCTTTGCTTTTATATCACCTAAATGTCCCAATACCTTTCCTTCTCTACATGTTCACAGAGAGCCATCCCACATAACAAAGAATCTTTTTAAAGAGAAAAAAGACATAAAAAGGAAGAAAATCATCCCAAATGATCAAACAATCAAATTGAAAAAAAATTACAAACTCATGGACCTCCTCCCTCTGCAAATTAGTGTTCAGTCTTCTCAGCTTTTCTTTGGGACTATGCTTGTTCTTTGTAATTCTGCAATAATGACTTTCAGTTGTTTTGTGATTGTTTTTCTTTCCATATATATTTCTGTAGTCATTGTGTATATTGTTTTCTTGACTTTGTTTACTTCATTTTGCATTACTTCAGGTAAGTCTTTCATTGGATCTCTGTATTCATCATTTCTTACAGCATAACAATATTGCATTATATTCATCTACCACAATTTACTTTACCATGTCCTTATTAATTGTCACCTATTTTCTTCTAATTCTTTGCTACAATAAAAAGTACTGCTATAAATATTTTGGTACATATGGGGACTTTCTTCTTATCAATGACTTCTTTGAATCATATCCCTGGCAGTAGAATTTCTGGGTTAAAGGAAATGGATATTTTAATAATTTTATTCATATAATTTGAAATTTGTATCCAAAATGGTGGCACTGATTCATATCACCACTAACAATATTCTAGTATGGAAATCTTCACATAATGATGACAATATTGACTTTTGTCACTTTTTGACAATTAGGTGTATATAAATTATAAACTCCAGATTGTTTGGATTTGAAATTCTCTTATTAGTGATTCGGTGCTTTCTTTTAAAAGATTATTAAAAGTTTGTGATTATCCTTTAGAGAATGATTTATTATTATCATCTGGCCATTTGTCTATTAGGGGATGAGTTTTAGTTACAAAGATATAGATGTTAGATTATATATAGATATCTACCTCTAAGTATAGATATTGATAAATATAATATACATATAAATAGATAATAATACAGATGATAAAAGTATAAATGATATAGATCTATGATCTACATTAGTTGGTTAGTTGGTGATGAAAATAGCAAAGGAAGACACTCTCTTTCTCTCTCTCTCTCTGGCACAGTTCACATTCTAATGGGATAGATTGTATCAGTTTCTGGTGTTGAATCATTTGACAATGTCAAAAGTCTTTGATGACAAGGGCCTTCTTTTCTTTTGATGACAAGGGCCTTCAACTGATGTGGCTATATCATCTGCAGAAGCTATTGCTATGCTGCACATCTATGTGAATCGCTTTCCAGGATGATGGCTTTGGACACAGTAGTGGAAGCAATGCTATTCCAAAGTCTCTTGGGTTCTGGGTCGTGGCCTGTCTCCCTCAGGGTATGAGGTGTGAAGATGGTAGTCAAGGCTGTAGTGGCATTGGTTTTACTTGCTTGGCATAAGGTGCATCTTATGCTTTCCTCAGGATGTCTTTATGCTTCAGCTACACTGGTTTACCTGTCTTGTGTGTGACATATGGTTGGCAGTAGGTGAGAATGGTTGGCCCCCTTTCCATTGGTGTTGCTTCCTTGGATAATGGCTGTGGGGGCCGGAAAGTAGGTAGGAATAAGGGGATGTTGTCACTATAGGGTCTTATGATCATTTCCCTCTTGTTGGCAGTTATTATCAGTTGTTGCTGGTGGTTATATGGAAGTTAGGTCTGTTTTACACAATGGTTTTCCTCCTCAATGATGGCCACAGGGGCAAGGCTGGAAGCAGGGGTTAGTGGTCTGGGAGACACTGCTATCCTCAAGTATTGAACAGTGTGGCTGAGTTCCATTGTTTTTATCCTCCCTCATCTACTCTGTTATTTTTTATCTTTCTCTCTTAATTAATCAGTACCAAATGGTACTGCTGTTATAGATTTTACATGGTCATAATGAATGATTTCTTGGATGAATTGCTATAGTCTGTTTAACAGAATTTTACTAAACATTTTTAATTGATTGTCTTTAACGACCTTGATTCTCTTTTTTGGCTATATACTTCCTATATCTGGTTTAGGTTTTAGATCTAGATTTGCCTCTTAAAAGGCGTGCAGTATATTTTTCCCCTCAAATTTAAAGGATAATTTGTATAGTACTGGTATTGATTGTTCTTTAAAAGTCTGATAGGATTCTTCTGTTAATACATTAGTAACATGAGTTGTTTTTCTACATCTGTGGTAGCTACTTTATGTAGCTATCGCAGAGATTGGATTATATTTCTATTTAATCTTAGAGTATTTTATAGTTCTGAATGTCTTTATCTATTTTGCCATCTGTTCAAATCTATCATCTATGTATTTATCTATCTAACTAGGTTCTAATAATACTTTTTTATTTCTTCTAGTTTTATTGTGAATTCATCTTATACATTTGCTACTTTGATTTGACTTTCTATCCTGTTTAAAAAAAAGTTGGCTAAAGGTTTATCCTTTTTTGTCTTTTCAAAAAATAAAATTTTAGTTTTGTTTATCATTTCTAGTCTTCATTGCATTTTTGTGTTCTAATTTATCTTTCTCCTCTAATTTTCAGTATCTCCCTTTTGGTGCTGATTTGGGGCTTATTTGTTAGATTTCAAAGTTTTACGTATATATTAAGTTTGTTCATCCTTTTCTTTCCATTTTGTTAAGGAATGGTTTGGAGGATTTATTTTTTCCTTCAGGAACTGCTGTTCCTGAAGCTGTTTCCCAGAAATTTTGATAAGTTGTTTCATCATTGTCATTTTGAATATAACCCCTCTCCCAAGACCCATTGCTATGGAATTTTCTCCTTAGTCATGTTGGATACTCTGTTCTGGTGGGGGCTGGGGAAGACTTGATGAGAGCAGGAGAGTTCCAGCCTTTTTCACTCTTCTTCAGGGCTCTTCAAGTTTCAAGTTACATCAGGCGCTTCCAGCTTCCAGCTTCAAGAAGGAAGGTAGAAGACTAGAAGGGAAGGGTCAACCCCACCTCAGGTCGCTGAAAGAAAAGACTCTGGGGTTCATGAGAGGAGTTGTGAGTCTCCATCATGTCTTTATTTCTAGCTTTCTAGATTAGGTACTTTGGGAAACTTCCCCTTGGGTGAAATCTAGAAGTCTTTGTCCTGGCTAAACTAAGTTATCTCATTCCTAAGGGACAGCTTGATTACTCTGTATTGTGTGGTGTGTTTTCTCCTATATACCTTCTCAGATTTCCATTTTGCTACTATTTCTTCACTATTTTTTATGTGTGCTCATTGTGGAGCTACTATTTGGTGGAAAGGGTAAGTCAGATATAAAGCTTGGAGTCCTCCTTCCCCCAATAATGAAATAATGAAAATTGATTAGAAGTTAAATTAAACCCAATCAAATCAGACAGATATAATTCTAGCCCAGTACCCCCTCTCTCTGAGCAGAATAGTGTCCTCTGACCCTAAATTTCTGCTCCTCCTACTGGAAATAATGAGTCTCCCTTGGAGAAGGGCAGAGGAAAAGAGGCTAGAGATAATTATGTTGTTTCCTTCAAGCCACATATGGACAACTGTTGCAGGGGATGTGGGGGGCACAGGCCCTCACCCTAAGTGGGCCTTGCTACACATGTCGTCTCCTTATGTTTACATTTAAAATTTTTATTAAATTTTATTGTTATATTTTGTTTTTCATATCAACAGAATTTCTCCCAGAACTCTTTTCCCCTTCCCAGAGAGCCATTCCACATGGTAAATATTTTATTTTTAACGAAAAAGGAGAGGGGGAAAAAATCAGGAAAACTCATCAATACACTGAAAAAGTCTAAAAATACATTCCACATGTATGAAGCTCCCTAGTCTATAAAGGAGTGAACAGTTGTTTTCTTTGTTTTTTTTTTTGGGGGGGGTTGTCTTTTAACATCTCTTCTTTGGGGCTATTGTAGAAACAAAATCCTAGCCTTTCCCCTATGAAAGTGAGGTTAGTTTTTTGTTTGTTTATTTTTTCCTTAAAAGGCATTGAGCCATTCCTCAGGAGTTTGATGGCTCAGGGTACTAAAGGCTCAAATTGTTGATGTCACTTCACTACATTACAAATCAGCCAGAGGGAGCTAGAGCGTGTCACGGATGCTTTTGGTTGGTGAATGTAATGGAAGCTTCGCTCGGGGGAAACTGTACAAGCATTTCTCATCACGTACCCTCAGTGAATATTCTTCAGCAGTGGCTAAGCAAATTTTTTTAATTAACTCTTGAATGACCCGCAAGGGTCTCATTTTGTTACAGTACTGTACCTGAATTATGAGGGAGGGGCCTGGTCTAAGTCAAACCCAGACTAGATGTTGCAATTTTGCAACATTCTCATTTGATTGTTTTGTGGTTGTTCTTTCCTTTTGCACTATTGTAGCCACTGTGTATATTGTTTTCATAGCTCTCCTTGATTTATTCTGCTTCAGATCATATAAATATTTCCATTCTTCTCTGTATTATTCACATTCTTTTATTTTTTAGAGATCTTTATTTATGTTGTGAAATTTTGCTTTTGCTTTTCTTATACCATGATTGTAACTCCCACTTTTTTGGATTCACCTAACACATAGTAAATTTCATTTCAATCCTTTATTTTTATTCTTTGCTTGTCTTTGTTTTGCTTAGCTATGTTTCTTATAAGCAACAGATTACAAGATTTTGTTATCTTATCCAATCTGTAACTTTTGTTTTTTGGATTTTTAATCCATTTCCATTTAAAAAGATGTGTGTTAGGTAAACGTTTAACAACTGGTTTTCTGGGGGAGAATGTGCCCAGGACAGAGTTTTAAGTTTAATTTCCATCATTAACTTTTTCTCCATCACTTTCTTATGTCTGGACAATCAACAAAAAAGAATCAAGTCCTGATTTATAGCATTTTCTGATTTTCCAGCAATAAATGCTTGCACTGGAAATTAACAATCAGTTTTTTCAAGTCAGTTCAAGCCAGCCTTAGCATACATGAATATATGCGTATGTGTGTTTCCATGAATATGCATCCCTAGCATGTCTGGCAATGCTGCGAAAAATAGCAAATTATTGTTTAAAAAAATAGAATAGTTTTGTGTAAAACTATTTCTTAAACTAGATATCTTTTTGGATCATTGACTTTGAATAAGAAATGCAATGTCCAAGAAGCCTTTTCTAAAATATCTCTATATGGTGAACAGTGTGCCTTTTCTTATTTCTGTCCATGGTGGCCTAGTCTTAAAAGTTCGATAAACATCATAGCCCCACTGAGGGAAATTATCTATTTGTTTATGTAATAATCAGGGAAGACTTAATGAAAATGCAGGTAGGTCAGTATTGGAAAGTCATAGATCACAAATACGTAAGTATAGTAGCACCTGCATTGCTGAGCTGTTATACTTAGTGGAGGTTAAAAAAAAAAAGAGTATGCTTCAGAGGATCACATATCATTTGTAACATACTCCCAGATTCCGTTTCTCTGAAACAGAATGAGCCCAGCAAGTCTTATTATTAGTGTATTCTAATCTTTTATACTTAACTAATCTGTTTCATCACAATTTTTCTAACCATGCTATCTACATCTGAAGAACAAATTGCAAACACTATTCCATCTAACAGCATGTGGTTTTAAAACAGATCTGACTTTTCCCCCCTCCTGAATAATGAGTATAAAGCCTCTTTGTACTTACAGCACAGAATAAAGTTTTTCTTTTTAAAAAACTTATGTGGTTCTATTAAAATTTTACACATAAACAGAAACAGGAATTAAGTTTGGTTGGCCATGTGAAATTCTTTTCTTTTGCTTCTATGTGCAAAAGGAAGAGTTATCTATATTATTCCTAAGAACTGATAAAGAGTAGATAGAACACTTACTTTGGAATCAGGAAGACCTATTTGGCTTCAAGGGCAGCTACCTGGCAAGTGCAGGGCCTGGAGTCAGGAAGATTCATCTTCCTGAGTTCAAATCTGGCCTCAAACACTTACTAGCTATTGACCCTGGGCAAGTCACTTAATTCTGTTTGCCTCAGTTCCTCATCTGTAAAATGAGTTGGGGAAGGAAATGACAAACCACTCCAGTATCTTTGCCAAGAAAATCCCAAATGGGTTTGCAAACTGTCAGACATAACTGGCTGTGTAATCCCAACAAGTGACTTCACCTCTCACTAGTCCCAGGTAACTCTGTCAGACCATTAATTAAATAGTGCATGCCAATCTGCATTAATAGAGGGAGTTGCTTACCAAGAGCATCATATATTGATAAAATGAGAGTCTGGTAAGAAAAAATTATAATTGAATTTCTTTTATTTTATTATCATCATTAAATTTAATTTAATGGTCTTAATTAGAATGTAGTAGTAAGGTTAAATCACCTTTATAGAACATGTGGCAAATATTAAGGTTTGATTTTTTTTTTTCTAATATCTGTTTGTTCTTCCCCAGGAGATAAAGTAGTTTTCTTAAAAGGTGATATTCTTATACAAATAGATTAGTAGAACTCTTCCCCAAACATATTCTAAGATCTACTTGGAGGTAATGCACCCTGTAACAAATTGGGTCTGTTTTTGTTGAATTCCCAGGGAGTCTACCCTTTGAAGGTAATGACTTCCTACCAGCATTTCATATAACCAGAAATTCCTGATTCTGCCACTGGGCTATAGTCAGCATAAATGACCACTCTGACAGTTTTTGTTTCTCCAATTCTTCTCCAATTCTTCCATTCAATGTCTAGACCTTAGGTTGGGAGCTAGAAGGAATCTCTAAGGCTATTTAGCCCAGCCTTCTCATTTTGTTGTTGTTCAGTCATTCAGTAGTATCTGACTCTTTGTGACCCTGTGGACTGTACCGTCCATGGGGTTTTCTTGGCAAAGATACTAGAATGATTTGCCATTTCCTTCTCCAGTGGATTAAGGCAAACCGAAGTTAAGTGATTTGTCCAGGGTCACACAACTGATAAGTAAGTGACTGAGGCTTCATTTGAACTTACGTCTTCTTGACTCCAGGCCTTGTGCTCAGGCACATTGAGGTATCTAGCTGTCTCCTCTTCTCCTTTTTTTTTTTTTTTGTACTTGTGGTTGTTCAGTCATATTTCAGTTATATTTAAATTTTTGTGAACTCATTTGGAGTCTTCTTGGTAGAGATACTGGAGTAGTTTCCCATTTTCTTCTTCAGTTCATTTTACAGATGAGGAAACTGACTTGCCCAGGGTCACATAGCTAGTAAGTGTCTGAGAGCAGGTTTGAACTCAGGAAGATGAGTTTTCCTGACTACAGGCCCATCACTCTATCCAGTTCCTTTGCCACCTAGCTGTTCATTTTACAGAAAAGGAAATTTAGATCCAGAGAGGTTAAATTAAGTGCATACATTCACACAAGTAAAAAGACAACAAAGGCATTTTCAAACACAGACCCTCTGGCTCCAGTCAATGCTTTTTCTACCGTAATACTATCTGCTTCTTCTAACAAAAGCAGCACTTTTAACTCAATTTACATGATAGTATTCCCTAATCATTCCATTAGCTTTGTGAGCTAGGCTAAACCACAGCATGAACCTCCTGCCCTCCCTATACACACCAAAAGAACCAACAGGAAGCTTTAACCTCTTATGCCTGAAGGTATGCCTTACCCCACTTCTGCCTAAATCTGTAACTAGCAGAGATTTCTGACAGTCTTAGATAACATAAATAATCTCACTCAGGTTCCAAAGAGATCTAATGAGGGAGGAGAACTATTAGAGTGTTTTATAGATTCCTGAAAAAAATAGTGATGTTCCCTCCAGGAAGTTATCACAGCATCATGAATTCCGAACAGGGAGGGGCATCAGAGGTAAACCCATCTAATGTCCTCATTTTACAAATGAGGAAACTCTGAGCAGGGAAATTATGTGACTTTAGAAGGTCACAAAGATAATATGTATCAGAAGCAGGATCTGAACTCAGGTCTCCAAATTCAGTGCTATAGAGGATATAACTATCTCTACTTCTTCCATGTTTTGGAGGACATCAGTTTTTGTGCTCACCATATTTTAACTTGTAGATGTGATAAGGACTCCTCTGAAACTAGAGAAAAAGGAGACAGTGTCAAAAAGGTGTGGCATGTTCAGAGGCTGAGAAGAAAAAGAAGAGCTTACATAGGTAGAAAGAAGAGGAAAATGCCATAGAACGCTTTTTTTTCTGCTTTCCAACTATCTTTAACTAAGTAGGGAGAAAGGATCTAAGCCTTATATACTTTTATGCCTTCCATGAATATGACATCATTTGGGATTGATGTTGTAAAAAGGGATAGGTCTGAGCTGTTTATGCTAATGAAGTCAGAGGACCTGGGTTCAAATTCTAGGTGACACACTTACTTTATCTGTGACCATAAATATGGTATACAACTCTCTCAATTTCAGTGTCATCATATGTTCAATAAGGGGGTTAAACTAGATAACTTTCAAGATGCATTCCAGTTCTAAGGCTATGATTCCAAGGTCCCATGAAGTCTGAAGTTCCTTCCAGACATAAATCAGGTAGTTTTATAAGACCTATAGTAGGTCTGATACTAAATTACTAGAGATGTAGTCAGAGGCATATTGTTAAATGTTTAACAACCAAGTCTCTTCCAAACTGAAAAACACCCTTATGTATAAACTGTATTGTTAATATTTCTTTTTCCTCCACCACCATCTTAGGTCTAGTAACAAGCAACAAAATAAATGAAGCCTTTATTTGTAGCATTTGAGGATTTCCAAGGTGTAAATGCTTACGCTGAAAATTTATCAATCAGGAGGCAAACTCCAGCATATCCCTACATAGACTCAGGGGATAACCATATCTCCTGACAAAGAACTCAAGGCATTTTTTTTTCCTTAGGAAGAGAAAACAAAACAAAACAAAACACCACTACCCAAAGACAGAGCAAATTTTGCACCACCAAAGTGTTTGTGAGGGAGGGGAACTGGTTAAGGAGAATTCCATGATTGAGCCTTTTGGGTAAAAGAGAACTTCAGAAGGAATCACAATGCTACTGTTAGCAGAGTACAGGAAGGTAACATAATGAAATAGGGAGCTTGTCTCAAAAAACAAAGAGTACCAGGCCTATTTCCTGATTTTTATGTGAACCAAGATCAAAGAAGAAAATCCCTAAATTCTACCAGGGCCCTTCTTTTCACTCAAATCTCTGAGAGAAGGGTTACAGACATGTATTTTATATAGAACATCAATTTGTTAATAGGTAATAACATATAATGTATGTTAACATATATAATACATAATATTATATGTAATTGCATATAAGCTCCTTTTTTTTACATTCTTATATTGATTACCACGGGAATACAAAGATGTGAGAATTAATTCTTGCAGCTGAGCAGTTTTACCCACAATTCCTAAATGCTTGTGATGTTGAATTTCGCAGGTGGAAAAATCTAGGATGGTATGACCTGAGATCATTTGTCCAGGTGCTGACCCTGGCCATTATATAGCTCCCACCTTGGACAACCTAAGCTGTGACTACATCTTCTATACCATTCCAGCCATGCTTCTGCCTCTCTCACCTACATGACCAGACAAGATGGATAGATCCTAATGATCCTGTCTCTGTGTCCTCATCTAATACCAAATTAAACTTATTAGAAACTCTGGGGGCAGAAATGTTTGGCTTCCAGAGTTGCTTACTGCATTTCACTTTCCCCTAGTAATGACTATGAGAATGTCATGATTATGAGGTGTGGTGGTGCATTCATATAAACATATAGAGAGAGCGTGAGATAGAGAAGACTTATATTTAAAATATTTGTCTATTTGTCTCATTTTGTTTATAAAGTTTCAACAGCAAGAACTGTGTCCACCCTATGATACAAACAAACAAAACAAAACCCCCAAAACCTCAAATGTTAGTGACATCATCAGTAGCTTTTTGATCACTGCATAAATATCAGCTGGTAAAGAATAGCTCTCATTCAGCAAGAGGTAAATAATGGTTGATGAACATAAGAAAAATGAAACAAATGTTCACAATAAACAACTCCAAGATTTAATTTTAAAAACTAGCCATAGGGGCAGTTGGATGGCCCAGTAGATAGAGCACAGGCCCTGACGTCAGGAAGACCTGAGTTCAAATCTGGCCTCAGACCAAACACTTGACACTTACTAGTTGTGTGACCCAAGGCAAGTCACAACCCCAATTGCCTAAAAAACAAAAAAACAAAACAAAAAAAAAAAAACAACTAGCCATATACTTCATTTGAGAGTACACCAATTTAGATCAGGGCAGAAAAAAAAATTATGAAAAACATCCTTGCAGAATGTAGGTTTGGCCAAGACATTAGACAAATGCCACATCTCTTCTGAACATAAAGAAATTGCTTCAGTAATGCATCAAACACCTTTTTACACAAATGTTCCTTCATTAAGAAAAATAAAAGCAAGCTTACCACTTCTTCATGTCTGCATTTTCTCACATTAATTCCATTAATCTGCAATGGAAAAAAAAAATTGTCTTGCTTCACACCTTGTAAAGTGAGTTTGTATTTTTCTTTTAAGGGTAAACTGTGCCAAAAATATATACCTACTATGTTTACATACCTGAAGAATGGCATCCCCTATAAAGAGTAGTCCAGAAAGTTCCGCTACAAAATAGAGAAAAACAAATTATTCCTGCATTTTTGCCTGGGTGAATTAAAGTTTTGACAATAGGATCATACATCCAGTGCTAGAAAACAAAACAAATCAAAATTCAGAATCCATATGATCCAATCCTCTTATTTTATAAATGAAGAAACCGAGGGACAGAGATGTGGTGGGACTTGCAAAAGGTCACACAGATAGTAAGTGGCAAAGCCAGGGTTCAAGCCTAAGTTCTATGACTTCAAATCCACTATTCTTTTCACAGCAACACCATGAATGCCAAATATAATGGAGCCAAAATAATCCTCATTAAATGGAACTAAAGTTTTCTAACTAAAATATACATTTAGAAAATGTTTTCCCAAATATGAAATACGCATATAGACATTTTATGTGTATTTATGTATCTCCTACTTCAGCTCAACAGAGCATTACAACACCCTCCACAAAGTCATTAAAATAGAAAATGATATTTTGACAATTCCCTTTGGATGGAAAAATCAAGTTCTCTGCCTCCTTTGTAATTCTTAAGAGGTCTTATCTATGTAGATTTCTGACACTCATATTTCTAATACATTGACTAGAGAATTAGCTTCAATATTTCTTTTTAGACATCATTTAATTTCACTGATTTTCAATTTAAGGCAGCAAAATAGTTTTCAAAGTATGTCTAAATATATAATACCTAAACTTTGTTTTGAAAAATAAGCATTAATTAGGATTAAGGGTTAAGAAGGCTTATCTAAACTTTATATATTCAAAATCAGCCCCCAAAATGGATTGGGCTTATTCATGTAGTACATTGTTCTCCATCACTGAAATTCTCCAAATGAAGCCAGGATGACCATATTTTTGAAGACATTCACATCCAGGTATTAGTCAGATTAGATGACCTCTGTGGTACCTTTTAACACTGAGATTCTGCAAATAACATTCATGTTTATTTTTTGAATGACACAAGATATGTGAAAGTTCTTGGAAATCATAAAGTGCTCCATTAATGTAACTGAATTACGTGAGAGTTTTATGTAGTGGGAAAAGCCTTGAACTTGCGCTCAAAAGACATGGCCTTGAGTCTTGCCTCTGCCGTTTTGTAGCTATGTACTTATTTATTAACTAGGGAAAAATCACTTGCCCAATAAGGATCTCAGGTTCCTCATCTATGATATAGTGTCTTTGGACAAATTAACTTCAAAAGTCCCTTCTAGACCTAACATTAAATGAGCTCTAAAGAGGCACTTTTCATTGGCTTTTTGTGAAATAATTTGCTTGCCATCAAACTTTTGTGTTGTGTCCTTATATCTCACCTCTTTTTCTCCAAATTAGTTCATTTCTTTTTTTTTTTTTTTGGTCTAGGCAATGGGGTTAAGTGACTTGCCCAGAGTCACACAGCCAGTAAGTGTTATGTGTCTGAGACCAGATTTAAACTCAGGTCCTCCTGACTCCAGGGATGGTGCTCTATCCACTGCGCTACCTAGCTGCCCCCAAATAAGTTTATTTAAAAGTGTTGAAAAAAATGAGATTTGAAAATTAAGAAGAAAAAAAAAGAAAAGAAAAAGAAAACAGGGGCAGCTAGGTGGTGTAGTGGATGAAGCACTGGCCCTGGAGTCAGGGGTACCTGAGTTCAAATCTGGCCTCAGACACCTACTAGCTATGTAACCCTGGGCAAGTCACTTAACCCCATTTGGGAAGGAAGGAAGAAAAAGAAAGAAAGAAAGAAAGAAAGAAAGAAA
>NW_020954590.1:70888009-70892763 GCF_900497805.2 Vombatus ursinus | reverse complement strand
AAGAAAGAAAGAAAGAAAGAAAGAAAGAAAGAAAGAAAGAAAGAAAGGAAGGAAGAAAGAAAGGAAGAAAGAAAAAGGAAGGAAAGAAGGAAGGAAGGAAGGAAGGAAGGAAAAAAGGAAGAAAGGAAGGAAGGAAGAAAGAAAGAAGGAAAATTAAGGACTTCTCCATTTTCAAAGAAGAGACAAATGCAAGACACACTTGCAGGATTTCTGTATACTTACATGATAATGGGACCAGGAAACAAAAACAAAAACAAAAAAAAATGCAAATACAATGGAAAGAGGACTAGCCCTGGAGTCGCGGCATGTAAATTCAAATCCTGTCTCATGACTACTGCCTCTATGACACTGGAGAAATCACTTAATCTTCTTGCACCCAAGTTTCTTTATCCGTGAAATGAATGTCTAGACTAGAGACTAAATGGCCTCTGAAATCTCCTCCAGTTTTAGATCTTCACTCTTTTACAGTTAAGTGGTATATCAGATAGAGTTTTGCAAATGGAGTTAGGAAGTCTTGAGTTTGAATCCTTCCTAAAACTTTTACTAGCTGTGAAAGAAACCCAGACAAATCACTTAAGTTCTTTCAGTCTCAGTTTCCCCAGCTGTAGAATATGGATGATAATAACACTAACAAGATGGTGAGGATCAAATGAGATAATATATGTCAAGTGCTTTGCAAAACCTAAATGCCATATATACTTAATCTATTATTACAAAAATATAATTTTCTCCCCAAGTGGTTTGCTGGTTGACCTTTCTTTCTTTACACTATCTCCAGCAGTGCCTTATTTAAATGAATATGTTATCTGAGAAGAATAAAAACTACATGCTATGTACATAGCTCTTGTGAATTTGCAAAAGAAGGCAACAGAGGTCTCTAATATAGGGTGATGCTGGGAAGGGAAAAAATAATGGCTGTTTCCTTGGGTTGCCAGAAAAATATGAAAAAGGCACTTGACACTTTGATTATGAAGGAGGGAGCTTGTTCAAGTGGAAAAGGGCTTTGTTAAAAATGGGGAAAGTGAAGATCTAAGTAAGTCCAGTGATTTAGGGGAATGGAAAATGAGCTCATATTTATGGTATTATCTATAAATTTTATAACCTCTATTGTTAAAAGAAGACATGCATATTTAACTTTGATTCTCATTTTTTTTCCCACCATACTATAAAAGCTACTTAGAAAGCAGTTACAGTTGCTTTATAATGCTATGTCAACACATACCTCTTTGTTCTTTGGAAATTTTTGAAATTACAACTGGAATGTTATGTTCTGCTCCTCCCTGGAAAATAATTAAAAATAATTTAAGTGATTGTTTAAAGGTTAAAAATACATTTATAGCTAAGAAAATTAGCAATTAGTTCACAAAATCCATTTACCGTGTTTTCAATAAGCAAGTGGGGAATGAAACAACAAAAATTGTCCTCCATATTTCATGAATAGACATTAATAAAATTACTTTTATATAATATCAGATAGAATCAAAATAGCATGCTAAATGGAGACTGTGCATATTTTGATACAGCAATATAAATTATTTTTCCTATAGTTGCCTGTCATTTCCTCTTAATAAATTAATTGCTTAAGAAGGTACATTAACTAATTTAAACTATAAGATTACTGTATTCATTTTTGAATGAATTAACATTGATTGTTTTTTAAAAAGTTTCACGGTTCATCTGAATTTCATGACTAATTGCTTTAACATTTCAATATATGTATATACACTGTAAAATCATATGAAAATAAAATAAATGTTTTATGATCAAAATAGCAAAAGAGAGATGTTTAACAAATTAAAAGCAAAAAAAAATATCTGAAAGCTAATTTTTAAAAATTAAATTCTCTTACTGTACTTCTACTGGTCAGTTATAATTAGGATGTTGAAAACAAAAGCTGATCGAAACAGATCATATTACATAAGGGTAAAAATCAGGGTTATAAAAAACAGTTGAAACATTTAACAGAGGAAGGTTGAAATTAATCATTTACAAAATGGGATTTTTGCTATCTTCCAGAATTTGAGAGGATGCTAAATACTGTTTTCCTCCAAAATAAAAACACTCTAAAAACAAATGTTTCTTCTTTAATAGAAGCAATAGGACAAACATCTGGCAATGTGTTCACATCTCACTTTATTAAGCTTTATGCATGAAACTCCCTCTCATAAGCAGGAAAGAATTCCTGAAGGGCTCAGTTTCTTTTAATAAACCCCTTAAGAATTACGTATGGAATGAATTGGAAAAATTTGCCATAAGACCTTCTCTTTGCAGAAATTCCTTCCTCAGGGTACACAGGTGCTTCACAATTCCATTAACTCAATAACTGAATTGAAATTTAGAGCATTACAAGGAAAATTTATGCAATGCTGCCTAAGCATCCTGAAATCACCTCCCCAAAACATCAAGCATATGTTCAGAAGGAAATCTTGATGATGGGTTATTACTCCTTCCTGATACGCTTGATAATGGTATTTTCCAAAATAATCTGGAAGAGATTCATCACTAAAATTCACTTTCCACTGAATTCCAATAATTCATGACACTAAGTGCCTGACTTTACTTTGCTGTTATTTCTTACATAAATTAAGGTAGTCACCAAGTTATGGGTTGTATTCTAAGAGTCCATTTGTAATTAGAGGTTTTAAATCTTAGAACCCATTATATCTATAGAAACAATATAATAAAGTCATTGCATTCACAAGCCAGACTAGAAATACAATTTTAATGCTAAATAATACAGCAGTATAGAACTATCAGATTATTAGTCTGATACTAGGAGCTCACTAGGGTTATTAATAATACCTTATGTTGGGAGTGATGGCCAATACAGTGTCAGATAGATGAAGAGTTGAAGGAGAAGGAAAAAAAGGGGAAGATATAGAGGCAAGAGAGGAAAAATAAGAACAAGATAAGAAAGCTGAAGGGAGAATGCTTCTTCCTCTTCCTTTGAGTATAGGGATAGCACTAGACAAATTTTTAAAATATAACTAGCTCCTTATTAATGTGAAAAATATGAATTGGTCACATTTGCACCATATATTTCCAAGGGGCTGGAACCAATTACCATAACTGCTTAATTATAACTTTGAATAGTGTGAATGTGAACATATTCAACCACTTTATGAGATTAATTTTTTGTACAAATTGCTACTGAGTTATATGTTTTTCTCATTCCTACCTCTTTTTTTTTTCAGTTTCTCCCCTATTTCTTAAAGCTCCCACTCCCTATGACAATAGTGTCTTCATGTCACTCAAAGTGTCTCACTGAGAGTATCCTCCTATTCCTGCCTCACCCATCAACGTACTCCTTGTCCTAAAATCATCTGCTTTCCCTAACCCAACCAGCCCTCAATGTAAGCTGGTATAGTAGCTGGCCTTGGAATAAGAAAGCAAGGTAAGAACCCCACATTATCAGCCATTTATTACTTAGTAGCCAAGTGACCCTGGGTGACAAATTTTGCTACTCTGAACCTCAGTTCCCCCACTTCTAAGATAGAAATACTATCTACTTATCTGGGTTATTATGAGAAAAATATTTTTAAAGCACTTTATAAATGTCAGCTATTGCTATCATTCCCTCAGCACAGTTTATATACACTAGCTTCTAGGAGGAAAACTGTTAGATGCAACTAATTTATACTACTCAGTGAATGACTGATCCCACACAAAAGAGACCAACAGTTACATCAATATTAGTAGACATTCTGCTCCTATGTTTTTATCACTCTGCTACTGGACAGTAGTTTATAGGACCACAAACTGCTGTATGTGTATGTGTGTGTGTTTTCTGTTTTATAAGGTGATGTTACCAAAAATCAAAAACAAATACTGATCACTCTAGGGTCAATCTGGTAATTATCCTCTCAGTACTTGAATGGGCTGATCCTCAAACAAAAGATACAAAGATTATTCTTATATCTGCATTTGAAGCAATTCCAGCTTTTATATGGTCTACCAGAGCTTTTCCTCTACTGACATAGCATTTAGATGAAGTTTTGGAAAAGGACTTTAATGGAAATTATCTCCACTATGATATCTATTCCTGATTTTCAAAAGCTTCCTTGCATCTTCTACCTCTGATTCCATATATTTTTCTAAGAAAAATAAGTTATAAGTTTACAGGATAATAGATTTAAAGCTGGAAAGAACCTTAGAGGTCAATTATTCCGACCCTGTCATTTTACAAATTAGGAAACTGGGAGCCTGAAATGTTACATGATTTGTCAAAGGTCACACACATAGTAAGTTGTAATACTTGGATTTGAATGCAAGTTCTGCATTTCCCATGGTGGAGGAAAAGGAGGGTGGAGGGAGCAGCAGTCATTGTTTATGTGTGTATATATCATTTGTAAATTGAAAAGTACTTTTTTGTTTTACTTGTTGATTTATTTTAGGTGAATCTTATTTTTCATTGACTTCCATTATAAAACAGCATGAAATATTTTAGAACTTTGTTTTAACTTCCTCAAATTGTTGGCCTCTTCATACCCATCCCAGGTATCAGTCATGCCTACTGATATCATAAAACATGACTTTCCTCCTATTCACCTATATATGACATCAGAGATTGTCCTCTACTGACACAGCCTTTAGATGAAGTATTGGAGAAGGGCTTTAATGGAAATTATCTCCACTATAATAGATATTCTTGATTTTCAAAGGCTTCTTTGTATCTTCTACCATTCACATATGGATGGTAGAAGATACAGATAGATAGATAGATAGATAGATAGATAGATAGATAGATAGATAGA
>NW_020954590.1:70838451-70887999 GCF_900497805.2 Vombatus ursinus | reverse complement strand
AGATAGATAGATAGATAGATAGATAGATAGATAGATAGATAGATAGATAGATAGATCTATCTAAATGCTAGGCTACTATAGCATGCTTCCAAATAGATGCTACCATATGGTACAAAATCATTATCATACTAAAAACCACCACAAGGTTAATGGTTAGGACTCTGCAAAATAATAATGTCCCATTTGGTTATTTCTGTATGCTTAGAATCCCATAAAACCTTGTGAGAGAGGACCGATAATTTCTCAAAATATTTTAGAAATAGTCTTTTCACATGAATAGTCTTGATGTTATTATAAGACAAACTATTGAACAGTAAAGTTTTTTCACATTTTATATATGAAATGAATACTGTATAGATTATTTTAAGAAGCACACATGTATATACATATATTTATACATATGTATGTAAAATATAGTTATTGGTCAGCTTTAATACATTAACCAACTTGTTTAATAAAAGGTAATGCTTTTATTTGTAGTTTCACACACAAATCCCATACCACTTATATTTGCCCACATCTGTACCATTAATGCAATTGACTTTTTTTTTTTTTTTTTTTTTGCAATTGACATTAAGTAATTCCTATTTTGACTCATTTACTTCCATCATTGTAATTCGCCTTGATTATATGACACTAAATCCATTTCTTGGTGCTTGGTTATCACAACTAGCATAGCAATGCAGTAACACTGTGCACTGATGATGCTATATTGAGGAACCTCTCTTTTTCCATCTATTTTACTTAACAGCAAGATATGAACATAAGATATAGTGCACCCCGTCATCAGAAAGGATTACTTAAAGAATGAGGATGTAGTTGATCAAGTTAAATGAATAAATAGTACATTCCTATCTAAACCTCTGATGGCTATTCTAAGTAATCTGTCAATCTTATCACCTTAATTATTAAGAAATATTTATTTTGAACCTGTTTTGTGCATTACATTATGAGGGAGAGAAAATAATGAATTAGGTTCTAAGTCCTTATCCAAGAAGAGGCAGTTTGGTTCCTCATGGACAAAAATATACATCCAGGCAGGACATATTAGCAGAACAGTAAGCTATGGAGTAGAGCAAATGAAATTATAGCTGAACCTGCATATCTTCCTATATACTACTTCATAACATATAATTGCCATACAGTCCAGATTTTCCAGGACTGTCTTGATTTTCAGAGGCACAGAATATTAGAGCTAGAAAGGATCTTAGAGATAATCTAGCCCAGCTCCTTTAAAATGAAGAAATTGAGGACTATTGAGCTGAAAGGTCACATAGCTAGTTAAGGGGCAGGGGGAAGGAAGATTCAAAGCCAGGTCTTTTGATGAAAGGTTCAGTACATGCTTTTCGCTGCACTACACTGCTTATAGAAGAAAAAAATGTACTTTCAGCGAATCTCTATAATAGTAATAATACATATCAAACCATGTGTTCTGAATTTGGATTCATAAAGTTCAGTCACCATACTATCTGCTCTATGCCTCAGTTTTCTGTTTTTGTTGACATTTATTTTGTTGTTTAGATTTCAAGCCACTAAAAAATAGAGATTTTTTCCACAGATTGGTTTCTATTGGAATTGATTGAAAATTGACCAACACAAAATAGTGATGATAATAAAGGTACACAGCATCTTCAGTTCCTCAGTGACTGGAGTGCCATCTAATTAAGATAAAAGATAAGAGCAATCTACTCACTCCTACCAATGTATAGGTCTCATCACTAGCATCCCCATATTTCTTCCCTTCCCATCTCCTTATGTTCCCCATTGGGAATCTACTCCTGAAATCCCATAAAAAATTTCTGAAAGGAAGATATGTGATGTTGAGCTTCATTTAAAGATGTAGATGAAGGGAGGAAATGGAAATTATTGGAAGGGGCTTTCTGTGTGGAGAGAAAAGTGATGCAAGAGAACTAGTTCTGGGGCATCTAGATAACTCAGTGGATAGAGCTCCAGCCTTGGAGTCAGGAGGACCTGAGTTCAAATCTGGCATCAGACACTTGACACTTACTAGCTGTGTGACTCACTTAACCCCAATTGCCTCACCAAAAAGAAAAAAGAGAGAGAACTAGTCCTGACATTCAAATAATCAAAAAATTGGGTAGATATCTCAAGAACAGAGATGAAGATAGTGTTGCTGAAGAAGACTAAGATCTAGCTCCTCTTATATAACCATGACTATCAAAATTAACAATTTTGAAGTCTTTGTGAAACTTTTGAACTTCCACTTTTAAAAATGTTTTTGTTCTCTGTTTCTGCAAATGTTGCTAGTAGGAAAATCCTTAGAATTTTTTTTAAAGCTCTATGAGTTTGCTTCAGGAACAGAAAAAGGAAGTTGTAAGTCTGTGTTTTATTGCATGAGTGGAGAAACCTGAATTGGGAACAGCGGATAGTGACAGTAGAAAGAGATAAGATTAGTCCACGGAAGAAAAGAAAATAACTTCCTGGGGAGCCAGCCAGGACTGGAACTTGTTTCTTTTGGAAAACACATTGACAAATTTCAAACAACTGACTTACAAATAAACCTTTGAAATATGTTATTTATAAATTGGGGCCTGCATACAAAGTTTTTTTTCCCAATTTGTTAGAGAACTTGCATGCATTCAATGAAAACGTTTAGCTATTGTAATATTAACCCACACACACCCACAAAAATCTATATTACAAAGTGATAATAATGTTAATATCTTATAGCCCACAGGACATCAAAAAACTGCCAACATTATTGCTTTGCACAGAAAAAAAGATGTATCAAATTATTTTTTTTAAAACACTAGAATGGATATTCTTCAATTCTTCAAGCTGAATTTTTTTAGTGAAAATTTATTAGTTCCTCTAGTGGTCTTTTTACTCATTCATCAGTGGACAATGCATCATGTTTAGTAGTAAAAAACAAAGTTAATGTTTATAGACTATCTAAATATGGTCTATAGGGTTCTAGGTGGCACAGTGGCTACAGCATTAGCTCTGGAATCAGGAGCACTTGAGTTCAAATCCATCCTGAGACAATTACTAACTGTGTGACCCTAGGCAAGTCACTTTACCCTATTTGCCTCAGTTCCTTATCTGTAAAATGAGCTGGAGAAGGAAATGGCAAACCATTCCTGTATCTCTGCCAAGAAAACTCAAAAAGGGGTCACAAAGAGTAAGAAATGATTGAAAACAACTAAACAGCAACAAAATATGGTGTACTTCTTAGGAATTTCAATATCTTTTTTGTCATTCTGCCTCCATTGCAAAAGCAGAAGGGAGCCACAGAGGAAAGTGGGTTATTTTGTGTTTTTTTTTTCCTTTATTTCTTCATTAAGTGATATTATTTCAAATGGAAGCCTACTGGTAATGAGTCTTTCCCTACTGGGTTATTTTGTGTTTTTTTTTCTTTATTTCTTCATTAAGTGATATTATTTCAAATGGAAGCCTACTGGTAATGAGTCACCCAAGAAAAGCAGTTATGGGTGGGTTGAGATTTGCATTGTTGAAGGAAATACTGATTACATGTGGGATCAGAGTTACTGAAGTATCACTGTATGAACTTAACTATACTTTGTATTTGAATGGTTCAAATAGGTGTTTTATTCATTCTTACAACACATTCATCATTGAGAGTTGAGAACAAGGATTATGAACAGAACTGTAGTAGGATATTCAATATTTTAAGAAAATACTTCTACCTAAATTATATTTGCTTTTATTTTAACATTGCACAAAATCTTAAAATCTCAAAACAAAATCAATTCATGTAGACTTATAGATATGTTAAATCCAAACAGTTCTATTCCCATTTCTTCATTTTACATACTCCTTTCTCTGTCTCTGATTCTGTCTTTTGTTCTCTCTGTCGCTCTGTCCCTCTCTGTCACTATCTCCATCTCTTCTCTGTCTCTGTCTCTCTGTCTGTCTCTGTCTGTCTCTCTCTCACACACATGTACATACGCACACACACACACACATCTGAGTGATCTACTTAGTACACTGGATTTTCTTTTTTCTTGCAATGATCAAACAAACAAATGTTGGTATCTTGGGACTTGAATTCAAAATCCTGTTATCTTAGAGAGAGTCACAATCATTGCAAAGAACCTCTGAATCAAATATTTTAGAGAATGAAAGAAAATAATATAGGGAAGGGAAGAAAAGTAGCTAGTTTTGATGACTGTTAAAAGGGAAGGAGTGGTGAATTTAGTTTAAAATTTCCTTATGTCCTTTACCATTAAAAAAAAATGAAACAAAACTAAACTTTAGGTCTAATGATGAAATTTTTTTTCACCTTTACCTGTCTTCATTTATACCTTACCAAATTTATTTATTTGTATAAAAATATGGACATATTTTCTTTTTATGTCACCCACATTTCCAAATATACACCTCCTTTCTTCTCTCCATAGAGAGTCATCTCTTATAATGAAAAATTAAAAAGAAAGAAAAACAAAAAGTATTTCAGGAAAACTAAGCATCATATTGATAGTTACTGGCAGTCTATACATTCTTCCACACTCATAATCATCAACCTATTCAAAGAAATAAGGCATGACAAGATGCAATGTGGCATGGTAGAAACTAGAGGTTGAGGACCCTGGTTCATATCCCATTTCTGGCACTTAGACCTGTGTAATCTTGAAAAATTCATTCTACTTCCTTGGGGCTTAGTTTCCTCCTCTGTAAAATGAGGGAGTTGGGGTAGGGAACCTATGAATCTCCTTTTGGTCCCAGATCTATGATCCTATTAAAAGGTGAATATTCTCATTGCTCCTTTGGAGCCAGGGTTCCTTTTTTTTTTTTAAAGAACTCAGAATATTAAGTACATTTTGGTTTCCCTTGATTAATATGGTTATGGGAAAAGATGTCTATATTTCTTTAAATAATTTGGAAAATATTAAACTTATTTTTGAAGGATGAAAGAA
Source organism: Vombatus ursinus (assembly GCF_900497805.2). Classification (NCBI taxonomy): domain Eukaryota; kingdom Metazoa; phylum Chordata; class Mammalia; order Diprotodontia; family Vombatidae; genus Vombatus; species Vombatus ursinus. Next base: position 70,883,101 of record NW_020954590.1, on the reverse strand, counting down.
AAAATATAATGCAGTGTATTTTAATAGTGGCAAAAATCTGCAATATGTATGAAAGTTGTAGCTCTTTTCCTGCATACTTTTAAACAATCCCACAATCCACCTTTTCTTTCATATCACTTTATTTCCACAATAAAAAATTGCAGTCTTTTATTAATAATGCTTGCTGTCATACTGTCTAAGAAATGACAATTGTAATTACTTATCTGGTGAGAGTAAGAAGAAAATAAAAGAAAGAAAAATCATATCGTAGATGTTAATTCAGATTGCTTGAAGCAGTAATAAATGTCTCCATGCCAAAAAAAAAAAAAGCTAATAAGACTTTAAGATTAGAATACTTTAAAAAAGTAAAAGTGTTTTAATCACAAATGACTTTATGTTTGGACTTAAAGAAAAATGCCCATAATAGTGAGGTACTGCATGCAAGTCACTTATGTAGAGTCCACAGCAACAAGGTTAAGGAAGGACCACATTTGTTCCATGTTAAGAATAGCTTAAGAAACTGTCTAGCCTGAGAATCAGAACCCTGGGGAAGAGAATGCAACCATAGCTGGCTTCAATGACTTCAAGAATTGTCATGTGGAAAATGTCATGTTGGCGGCTAGGTGGCACAATGGATAGAATCCAGGGCCTGGAGTTAGGAAGTCTCATCTCCCTGAGTTCAAATCTGGCATCAGATATTAGCTGTGTGACCTTGGGCAAGTCACTTAACTCTGTTTGCCTGAGTTTCCTTATGGGTAAAATGAGCTGGAGATGGAAATGGCAAACTATACCAGTATCTCTGCTAAGAAAATGCCAAATGGGGTCACAAAGAGTCAGACATGACTGAAACGACTAAACAATAACAGTATGTGAAAAAGGGTTTAGGCATGTTCAGTCTGATGCTAGAAGATATAGCTAGCAAAAGTGTGTAGACACTGAAAAGTGGCAACTTTAAGGCTGATATAAGGAAAAACTTCTTTACAATTAGAGCTAAGACTGTAATGGGCTGCTTGGGAAGATGGTGACTTTACTTGATGACTTTAAACAAAGACTAAATAGACATATCAGGTATGTTTTGACATTCAACCTTTTGCAGATATGGGTTGGACTAAAATACCTCTGGTGTGCCTTCTAACACTAAAAGTCCCATAATTCTCAAGTAACTGTATCAGAGGGCAAGCAAGCCTATTCCTGGCTCCTCATTGCCACTTGTAGACTTTTCCTCAATTAACATCACTAAGCAACCCCTCCTCCTTTGAGGTTCACTCTTTCTGAATTTAATACCCAATCCAGACCTTGGTAGCTGTTTTCTACCAGCCCCCAAAATATTCTCCTTCTTTTCTCAATAAGTTCAGTGCCTATTTTTCATTCTCCATCTCTATTCTAACTCCTGGTTTTATGCTAAGGAACTTCAGAATATATGCTGATGTACCAATTAACACCCTAACTAATCACTTCCTAAATCTACTCAACTCTTACGACCTATTCTTTTCCACCTCAGTGACACACAGTGATGATTATACCTGTCACCCAAAAGTGTTTCAGTCTCATGATCATGAATTATTCCTCCTAAATCAATTCTTTGTCCTCACTATGCCCTCCACACTCTATCTACCACTCAGCGCTTTCCCAGGCCATCACATATATTCTGGCTACAATCTCTTTTCTTTCTCTACCTCAGCACCCAATTTAACTTTGTCCTATCTTCTGTTCTTGGATCTCTTGTCCTCCTTTTCAGTAAATGCTCACATCTTGCCAAAACCTGATGCTGGACTGCTCCTAGTCTTCTACCCCCTGCCACGTCTGCTACTACTTATGTGCTGTTGAATGGACTGAAGGAAGTCATGCAACTATCTTAGTTATACCATAAATGCATATTATCTAATCATATGTGACTAGAGTCCCCACTGTAAATCATTCCTTTTTTTCTTCCCAAATTAATTCTATATCTGACTCACTTCAACAACTGTTCCAAGCTGCTCCATATACTTTAAATCTTCTGTACCATCTCTCTCCAAGTCTCACAATTGAGAATTTTTCCAAGGAAATAGAAACTATTCAGGATGAACTCCCTCTTCTCCTCTTTGCTTCATATCACAACAACTTCACATCATTCTCCAATATCTCTTCCTTTACTCTGGTTTCTGAAAAGTTGCCCTTTGTTTTTTTTTTTTTTTTTTAACATAGTCTACCCCTCTACATGTACTCTTGAACACATACTTCCCACATTTTCAGCCAGATTGGTTGGTTCTTCTATCATCTCAAATCTTCAATCTCTTTCTATCTAGTCACTTCCTACTGCTTAAAAACACACCCAACTCTCTCTTATCCTTTAAAAAAAAACCCTCAACTAAATCCTAATATCCTCATTAGCTATTATGATTTATCTCTCCTTCATTTCTCAGCCAAATTCCTTGAAAAAAAGTTGTCTACACTCATTGATCTATTGCTCTTCTCCCACCCTTTTTTAAGACCTCAGCTTTATGACTTCCAACCTCATAACTCAGCTTCAACTACTCTTTTCAAAATTACCAAAATGCATTGTCTTTTCTCAATTCTCATCTTTCTTGACCTTTCAGTTGTATTTGAAACTGTTCAACATCCTTGTTTCCTGAATAGTATCTCTTCCCTAGGTTTTCATGACAATGCTTTCTCTTGACTCTTTTCCCTGAACAACTCTTCTCAGTTTCCTTGGATTTATTATTATCTAATTCATATCCACAAATTGAGGCTGTACCTCCAAACTTAGTCCTGGCTCTTTTCTTTTTTCATTCTTTATTATCTCACTCAGGGACCTTATCAGTTGACATGGGTTCAATTATTACTTCTATTCAAATGATTTCATATCTATACATCCAACCCTAGTGTCTCTTCTGAATTCAAAAACCTACATTACCATTTCAAACTGGATATCCTGTAGACATCTCAAACAACATTGTCTAAATAGAACTAATTTTATTTCCCCTCAAACCTACAACTTTCCCAAACTTCTCTATTACTACTGAGAGTACCAATATACTTCCAACCACATTAGCTCACAACTTCTATATTGTCTTCAATTCCTCACTTATAATTGACCCCAGAGACCCAAGCTGTTGTCAATCTTAGTCATTTTTACCACCCCAACATTTTTAGTAATACACAGAACCTTTTCTATCTATTACCCTAGTTCAGGCCCTTGTTACCTCTCACCTTCAGGATTGCAAAATGTTTCTAATAATAGTTTCCCTGCCTCTAATCTCTCCCTCTACACAGCTGACAAAATGATTTTTTCTAAAGCACAGGCCTGACTATGTCATTCCTACCTCCCTACTACTCAATACAAACTAATGGCTGCCTGATACCTAGAGGATCAAAAATAAATTCCTCTATTTGGTCTTTATAATCTGTCTTCAACCTACCTTTCCATATCTCTTACACTTTATTCCCCTTAATGCCTATGATTCTGTGACCAGTGAATATCTCTGAAAGTTAGCTGACTGATCCTGGGATTAAAAGTTTAATAGCATAGTATAACTGGTGCAGAATCTAAGGGAACAGTGACATATTCAGTTGTAATACTAAAGGAAATTTAGTATGGTTTTCATACATGTTACACAAGACCCAAATGGGCTTTCTTTGCCTAATTTGAGGTTTCAAAATAACCTTATAATGATCATTCTTTTCCTAGTTGGTGAAGAATTTGCATATAAATCAGCATTTTAAAAATAGAAGCCATTAATAAAAGCTATTGCCTTGACCAAGAGAAATAATAATTATTTACCTGAAAATGTGGCAAGGTTGTAGGGTGTGTGTGGGGGGGTATTATTGTTTCATTTTTAACAATCATTTAGCCTGAATATTAAATAAAAAGAAAAATTGAAGGACAGAACTTAAATGTATTTAAAAATGATCATTTATTTACCCCCAAAATAGTACAGTAATGTTTTCAATTCCTTGATCCAGAATCATACTGCCACACCTACTTTTAAGAAAATATCTTATGTTTGCTTGACTTGAAATCAGGAAAATATGAGTTCAACTAATGAGTCTAATAATATTAAATTTATGAGCTTTTGAAAGCCTCAATTTCTTGTAAAATGTCCTTCCTTATCTGTAAAATGAGACTGATAATATATCTATTGCCACTACTTTATAGAGTTGTTCTAGGCTCAAATTAGATAATGCCCCCCAAACCTAAAAACACTATATAAAGTTTAATAATAACAATAACAATAATAATAATAATAATAATAATAATAATAATGGCATGGTACTGTGGATTACATTACCTCTAGACTTAAAGGACATGAGTTCTAATCTCACTTGTTATTTTTATTGCCTGTGTGACTTTTGACAAGTCTCTTTCCTCTCTTTCCTCAGCTACAAAATGAGGAAATTGAACTAGATGACCTTCAAAGTCCCTTATAGCTCCAAATCTATGAACTGTGTATCACACACACACACCTCAGGCTTGACATGGTACATAGAAGGAGATAGAATTCCTGATTGTCTAAGAGAATACCGAGCATGACACTACATACCTGAATAAGAGGGGATACATGGAAAACACAGTAAGGTTGATGAAGACTATGACAGAGGTGGTCGAGAGAAGCAAGCATAGGCTTTTGAATAGCTACTGGAAAGCTTCAAGTTGCAGACATTTAGGAGAAACTACTTCCCTTCCTACCCTCAAATGTGCTCGCACACTCACACACACACACACACACACACGCGCCCGCACACATACACACACACTCATTATGTTCCTTAAGTTCTAATGCTTGTAACCATAGAGATAGCTGAAAGCAGACCCCCAACCCTCCCTTAGTAAAGTCACTTCCTCCCTTCTTGGTTGAGATGAAGTGTTTTATCTTGTTCCTAGCGAAAGAGCTCTTTTGCTATTATATATTTTTTGGTGTATTTTATCTGTATTCTAATCATGACTGCCCCAGCTTTTTCATTTTCACCTCACCATTTTCTGTGCAAGTCTGTTATCTACAACATGATATTGGAGGAATGATTCACATTATTCCCCCACCATATAATGTGAAAGTAGAGTAGTGAAAAACACTTTTTCATATGCTATATTTCCTGCTATGTATAGTATGAGGAACCAGCATGATCCTGATATGTGTGGACCATTGATTTTAAAACACACAAAATTACATGCAGTACATGTTATTGATTCTTGAGATATGGATTGACACAAGAAGTACAATTGAAAGGTGTGTGTGTGTGTGTGTGTGTATGTGTAGTGTGTGTGTGTGTGAGAGAGAGAGACAGAAACAGAGACAGAGACAGAGATAGAGAGAGACAGAGATAGAGAGAGACAGAGAGAGACAGAGAAGGAGGAAGAGGAGGAGAAATGGAAGAGGGAGAGACACAAGTTTTATAGGTTATATAGTGAATGTGAGGATACTTTTCTAACTTAAATCTACAGAGGTCAGACTCTCAATATTTGACACAGATACCATTTCTCACTAGATTCCCAAGTCTGATTATATGTCATGTGACTTGAATACATTTTTTTAAAATTAAGCTTTAAAAAATACTGAACTATAAAAACTCTACTGTAAAATGTTCAGTACATTTAAAAAACATTTTAAATTAAATTTAATTAAAAAATGCCTTGGTTAACTTTTACATTGTTTCACTTAATGTTTAGTTTTTTACAATAATAAAGTTATTCTGAGATTCTATGAGACCTGTGTTAAAGCGGGCACCTTAAATTTAAAAAAAAGAATAACATTCCCAAGTGGTGTGCATATTATGATAGCTTCACTAGGTAAAGTGGGAAGAATGCCAGGGCCCAGAGAATTACTCTTCAAAAACAAGTCAATCATTCCCACAGAATTTTATATGGTGACTCAAAAATTAAGTTGTTTATTCTTTTCATATACTGCCTAAGTGCCCCCTCAACCTTCTTAAAAAGATTTGAGCATATCAGGGCAATTAAAATACATATCTTTTCTACATAAAAAAGACTTTCTTGTCCTTAGCTTGACTTAATTCTTAAGAAAATCTGAACAGAATGTAATTATTTATTTCTCAAGAATAGAAGATAACTGTTATATCAAAAAAGAAAGTCAGATTAAAAATAATTTCACCAGACAATTTTCTTATCACGGGCAACACAAGGCAACTCCATATTAATCTTTTCTGAGTCACTTTTACAAGGTCAGTTAAAATCATATATTCACACAAATAGTAGTTTCACTTTGCATGCATACCTTGAATCTTTTTTTTTAATGCCTTGAGATATAGCCTTAGTTTTTACCTACTGCTATCATAATGTGAAGATGGCTATGCTAATTGACAAGTTGGGAAATTAATTTCTTAGGAATGATTGTTAGTTTTCTCTCTCCTCAAATTTATCATGCATATATTTACCTGTTTACATACTACTTGCCCTTAGGAGAATGTAAATTGCCTGAAGGTAGGAGTTATTTGTTTAATCTTTGTATCCCCAGCAAGAAATATAAAGGCACTAGACTTTCAATAGGATAGGGGCTTAAGAAATGTTTTCTTTCTTTCTTTCTTTCTTTCTTTCTTTCTTTCTTTCTTTCTTTCTTTCTTTCTTTCTTTCTTTCTTTCTTTCTTTCTCTCTCTCTCTCTCTCTCTCTCTCTCTCTCTCTCTCTCTCTCTCTTTCTTTCTTTCTTTCCTTCCTTCCTTCCTTTCCCCTTCCTTTTCTTTTTTTTTTGAGGGAAATGAATTGGACACAAAGTATCTGATTTTGCTTTTTTTAATTACAATATTAATACAATGCTACTACTTGTTAATTTTTTTTCTGAAGAAAAAGGACATAATAAACTACATTGATGGTTATATCTTTACTAAATGAATATCAGAGAAACAACACATTCAGTTTTATTAATGAATGAAAATGAATGAGTAAATGAGAGTCATCTGATCAAATGTGATATTTATAAAGCACTTAGCATAATGCCTAGCACATAGGAGGCACTATATAAATGAAAGCCACTTCCCTCCCCCTTCTGTTACCCTTCTCTTCATATTTATCAGAGAGCTGTTACCAAACTCTGACTCTCCTATGCTTTGCCTCTGTAAGATAAAATTTTAATGAACTTCAAACCCATAATGAAAATGAATACAAGAAAAGTAGCCAAATACAATTTCATTTCCATATCTTAATAGATATAGAGCTTATTGGAGATATCCACCCCTTGTTTCCCCCACCGATAGGCACAACCTTTGGTATATTCATTGACTACAAAAATAATTTATAAAATGCTCTGGGATTTAGAGCAAAAAACAAAGATGGAATCCCATGCCAGAGAGAGGTACAAATCCCAACTATTTTTTTTTTCTCAACTCACTCAATAAGAAGAGATACTTTATCTGATACTTTGGAATGTCCAGCCAATTTGATCCCTAAGCCAAATAGGAGGGGGAGCTTCATAGCCCTCTCATCTGCTTTCTTCTTTATTCACAAAAATAAAATGCATGATAAGGCAGGCACTATAGCATGGCCTATGCGATGATAGACTGAAATGACATGCTACCTTTATGCTTAATCCAAATCCTCCTACAGTTTGTCTTCTAATGGTCACCGTTCTTTCCTGAAAGAGAGGGTTTTTTTTAAAGTGGTTAGTAGATTCTAATACTGTACTTACATTCACATTTCCATTCTTTCTCTTGGTTATTTGATCATAATAACATCATATTTTAGATTCTTACAAATAAAAAGATTAATTTTTAAAGTTAGAATAAAGCTAATAACCTAAATCTCAAATTACTGAAAAAATGATTAAATTGTTATACTTTATAATGAAGGAAAAATTAAGCTTTGTTCAGACCATTTATGCTCATGTTTCAAAACTTAAAGCTTCTCAAGCCTCTCATTATGTCATATTATTCTACTTTCATGATAAACAGGGACTAAGAGGCTCATTTTTGCATACAATCAGCTATTGGTTATCCACAGCAAAGACTGCTTATCAACCAAGGATACCTTATCTACCACTATTTGATCAGGTTTCAACTTTGGATGGTAAAGGTGAGTCAAAAAAGAGTCAAGCCCAGGAGTAGAAGTAGTTGAGGAAAATGCTTTTATATTTCCAAATGCATTTCTGTATTGTATGTATTGTAGAGTTATAGGATGTTAGAAATATAAAGGGGAATTTTAGGTGCAACTCCAGAATTTTAAACAGTAAGGAACTGAAATCTAATGCTGTTAAGTGATTTGCTTAAAGTCAATTATCTATAGTATGGGTAGAATAATTTCTTATTGAAAAAATAGTCATGAATCTCTAACTCAATTTTAAACCTAACTAAAAATGATTTTTGAATCTGTTTTTTAAATTATGTAGGCATCCTCATCCTTCAAAAGGCAAGCAAACATTAACTGTATACTTGAATTCATACCATCACAGGTAATATATGGTCCTAAATAAATATGAACATACTTCTACCTATATATCTAAGCTCTCTTAAACAAATTGTGTATTAGAAAGTCTAAGGACAGGCTGCTAGGAGTTTTGTAACTTCTGACATTCTGAGTTATTGAGTCACTATAGCTATGAAGAGAACATGGGGAATTGAAATCTCCTTCCATCTGAGGACAGTTTGAAGCCTCTTCATCTGTTCATCCTTGATCTCCCAAATGAACTTTCTTGTTTGGTAAGTGTATCCAATTTAGTTCTAGATGTTACATAGTCTTAAGCATTTTCCTCTATTTCAGCAAGAATTTTTTTCTCTCTCATTGTAGTCCTTATTCTACAAGCACTTTCAGAATAGATAACATTCAAAGAGAGGAACCAAGAAAAAACAAAAGAGACTTTTGTTTTCTGTAGCTCAGGAGCACAGGCTACTTATTCATTGTATTTTGGCAGATTTGCAGGTTTTTTTAAACATAAACTAAGCTACTTAGTTTCCATTAAAAAAATGAATAAGGCTTTAAGGACAAGGTTATCATATTTGAAAGTAAATTTTCTTAAATCTTACAAAATTTATATTCAAACAAGACAACTATCCCAATTTTTATACAAAACTTCATTTCTCCTTGGCATAAGACATAAAAGATAAAGAGGTAGATTTTTAATCACAAATTATTTGTTAAATAGAAAACATTCATCATTACGTATGTCTGGCCTTTTAGAAACTATCCTATGAAACACAATCTTAAAAATAACTTCTTTATTTTCAGAATTACTGTTTTATCATGACTTGCTTAATGAATTCATCTCAAGCCCCTCTTTGTAAATGCAGTTATAAAAAATTAATATGAATAAAAGTAAGAAATAAGATTAAAACTTTTTTTAAATTATAAATAATTTTACACACTGCCATGTAGTTCTTTATCTAAACTGTGATTTTTAGCTCAGCCTATGTGTGAGCATGGTTGTAGGTATATAAAAAAATACTTTTTTTGTTGTAAAATTCCATGTATATAAAATGTATCTAGACACACCTCAAATAGAAAATAATTAAATATTATATACATATATATGTATGTGTATATATGTATTTTCTAGTACAATTTAAAGTAATTATATATTTATTATGAAGTACCTTTACATTTAATGTTAGACATGAATTCAAGGCAGACAAGGCACAGAATGCATTTAAAGAAATTATCTTGGGGCAGCTATGTGGTGCAGTGGATAGAGCACCGGCCCTGGATTCAGGAGGACCTGAGTTCAAATCCAGCCTCAGACACATAACACTTACTAGCTGTGTGACTCTGGGCAAGTCACTTAACCCCAACTGCCTTGCCAAAAAAAAAAAAAGAAAGAAATTATCTTTGATTTAATCTGATCATGAATGCATGAAGTAGTATACACAAGAAGTAGTATAATCTATATCCAACAGACATAAAAACAGAAAAAGAGGTGGATCAGTTATGAAGTAAAAATGTGGGATAAACAACAGACTGATCATGTATTGTGCTGGTTCTCATGTTAATTGTTCAATCCACAAGCATTTTTTTTTTTGGGAGGGTGAGGTAATTGGGGTTAAGTGACTTGCCCAGGATCACACAGCCAGTAAGTATCAAATATCTTGAGATCAGATTTGAACTCAGGTCCTTCTGACTCCAGAGCCAGTGCCATATCCACTATGCCACGTAGCTGCCCCCTCATCTAGCATTTATTGTGTTCATACTATATGCCAAGTGCAGAGAATACAAAGAAAGACAAAACACCATCCCTGCTCTCAAAGAACTTATTTTTGAATGAAGAACATAATATGTAAATAGCTAGTCACATTCAAGAAATATTCAGAGTATATGGAAGCGAAGGCCCTAACAGCTAAGGTGGATCAAGAAAAGGCATTTGAAGGTTTTATCTAGATAAGCCTTGAAAGCAGTCAGAGAAACTAAAAGTTGAGATGGGAAGGAGCAGAGAATACCAAGAATAGGAGATAGCTAGAGCAAAGAAACGGAGATGGAGTGTCATGATCAAGGAACCCTAAGTAGGAGCTGAAAATTAAAGTATGTGGAAAGCAGAAAAGAGTAAGAAGACTAGAAAGATAGAAAGGGTACAGGTTATGAAGAACTTTAAATGCCAAAAAAGGTAAGTTTATATTTGGTCCTTCAGAAAATAGGGAGCCACTAGAGGTCACTGAGCAGAGACCTACTCTTTAGACAAAATCATTTTGGCAATTACTTGGATGACAGCTTAAAGTAACGACACTTGAAACAAGGTGACTCTTTAGAATATTATTGTAACAGCTCAGACAGGGGGCAATGAAGCCCTGAACTATAATAGCAGCTCTGTGAATGGAGAGAAAGGAAAATATATGGCAGATGACTTAGAGGCAAAAAGGATGAATGAGAGTGATTGGTTGTAGATGATATCAAATGTTGGGACCCCAACTCCATGACTGGGTTGATGATGGTACTATAAGCAATAATAAGGAAGTACAGAAGAAGGGAAAGTGTGGAGGGAAAGATCATGAATTTTATTAAGGGAAATCCAGTCTGAGATGTCCAATTGGCAGAACTGAACCTAGGGAAAGAGACCAGGGCTTACTATATAGAAGTGGGAGTTGTCAGAATAGAGATAATAATTGAAGCCATTAAGAGTTAATGAGAACATTAAGTGAGATAACATTGAGGGGAAAAAAGGAGAGTTCAGAACAAAGCCTTGAGTACCATTCAAGGATAGTAGGCATAATATGATACCTTAGGCATGATAGATACCCAACAGGAAAACCAAGAAATAACACTATATAACACACACACACACACGCATAAAGGAAAGAATATATAGGAGAAAAATTATTGGCTGTGTCAAAGAGTTTAAGGAGGATGACAATTGGGAAAACAGCATTATATTGAGAATCAATTAAATGTTCATTAGCAGCTTTGGAGAGGGCAGTTTCTGTTGGTTGATGAGATCAGAGGCCAGATTGCAAAGACTTTGGAATATAGTAAGAGAAGGTAAGGACACTGATTATTGATGGCTTCCTAAAGGAATTAAGCCATGAAGGAGAATCAAAATACAGGATAATAGCTAGTGGGGATGGCAGGATAGAGTTAGCTTTTTGTTTGGTTTTGGTTTCTTAAAGATGGGGAAGCATGCTTGGAATTTTAGGTAGGAGGGAAAGTGCCCATAAATAGAGAAAGACTGGAAATAAAGAAGAGTAGAGAAGAGAGTGAATGTGGGGAAATTGGAAGGGGATGGGATCAAGGGTATTTATTGGGGATTGACTTTGGCAAGAAGATCAGCCAGTACTTCATCTGAGATTGGAGTGAAGAAGGAGACATCTGAGTGATATAAGACAAAGATTTGGAAAAAGAGGAATTGAAGGTTACTGTGGATGGCTTGAAGAGAGACAAGAAAGTTTGAAAGTACCTATCAGGGAAGAACATAATTTTAGAGTAGAGGATAGTGTAAGGTTAAATTTGATCACAAAGAGGTAGAAACAGGGAAGAGAGGAGAATATAACCAAGTTCAGGGATGATGGAAGTGCTGCGGAAGAACTAGTAGAGGGAATAGAGGTGTAATATACACATTATACTAATTTTTCCTTTGTTGCAGGAAAATACTGGGTTCATTCACTGCTGGGCTAGGTCAAGTAGGTTGCTCCTCAGTGCTGGCTTCTTACTAGACTCAGCCACTGCAGTCACTGACAGACTGCTATCAACTCTAGTTGCTGGACTTCTGATGGCTCTTCTAATCCTTCAAAGGTCAGAAAGTAATAACCTAGTCCAATCCATCTCTGTACACTCATTCACCCATCGTGTAGAAATAAATATAAGGGATAAAAGAAACAGGCACCATGCTCTTACAATCAAATGACAGCTTGAGTGGGGAAATAAAGCACTTAAAATCCTTGCTATTGTCCCTCTCTCACCTGAAGGCACTCAATAGTTTTTGCTATGTTTATTGCTAGGCAGGGAAAAAAAAATGACAAAAGGGCCGAAGGAGAAGCATATTGAATCTTTTGAATGAAAAAACAGTTCCAGTTCCACCATCAATCCTTTAAGCTCCAAAGCCAACCATAAAACTCCTTGTCACCTCATAGCATCATAATTCCTCATTGCCCAGTCTATATATATTGGATAGAAACTAAAAGGAAATAGTGTGTGTGCTCCATATAACACATCAGGAAGAGCATATATTCGCATGCTCTCAGGACTGGACCTTCATTGTCTAGTCCTCCATTATACATGGACCTGTAAATACTGATTTTTAGGAGTTTAAAGTGATTTAATAAAGAAAATGGGCTTTCCTACACAGTATATATATTCATTCTTTTAATCAACAAATATTAATTGAGAACTTAAGAGTTGCAAAGAACTCTACTTAGCATTGTGGGAGATATTAAAAAAAAAAGTAAGACATGGCCCTGGCATTGACAGAGTTTATAACCAATAAATACTTGTGTAACTATGATTCTATTAGATGAAAATTGTTAGCACTTTCATGTTTCTATTGGTTCCAAACTACAGTTTCATTGGTCTAGAGAATATTGGGTAAAGAAACTCTGGCAATAAAAATGTAAAACTTATAGTCTGAGAGCTTCCTGGAGTATTAAGAGGTTGAGAGACGTGTCCAGTGTCACAAAGCCAGTACGTGTCAAATGCGGGACTTGACCCATGTCTTTTTGATACCAATTTATACTCCAACAATTCCTAAAAATTACAGAAAGGAGTACCCTAAGTAGGAGAGAGAAACTAGCTTAGTGCCTGGTGAGCTAACTAGTCATTTTTATTCTCTTGAAACTGGCAAGAACTCTTCTCTCAGAAAAATTCCTTATCCACTAATAGCTACTCTTGGGCTGCATGAACTATTTTCTTAGCTCTTGTTCTGTGGATAATAAATAAATGATTGCTTAAAATAGAACCAAGCCCAGTGGTGCAGTCAGCTCAGGCAGAGGTATCAAGATGGAGTTTTCAATCTGTCAGAGAAAAATGCATCTTAATTAGCCAATGTCATCACCCAAATTACCTAGAACATCTTGCATAGCAATAATTAGCATTGAACACATCTTGGTCAGTTAGTTTTGTTCCACAGCTGATTTTGTGCTGGCACATCGATTTCCTTGGATGGCAGCCAGCAAGCATACCAGGGTTACCAAAGACCTTTCTTCAATGCTCCTTCTCATTTCCTATAATCCTGGCTCCAAAATCTCAGGGCAGAGAACATTTAGAACATGTTCCAAATACAATACAAAAGAACTGATCCAGATTGTCTAGTAGAGACTGTAGAGAGTCAGCAAAAACTGTTGAGACTATCAGAAGCAGCACTTATTTCAATGTTTAAAAAAAGCATATAAACCTACTCCCATTCATGTTCTACAGCTTCAAGACATACATAAAGCATGGATTTAAATCAGATCATACTTGTTGATTTATAAAACATTTAAAAAAATCCTTCCATTTAAACATAATCATTTTTTTAAAATAATTATGAAATATAAAATAAATCTCAAATACCTCCCTCAAGATCAATTCTTCTCTAATGATCCTAAACAAATTATATCAGTTTCCCAAATTCTGCTTTGTATTTCATGTCTGATTTCTTTGTGCTCAGTGAGTGTGTGTTAGTGTTAGATCACTGAAGGACCAAAGTATGTCTCTAACCCCTTCATACTCACCTCTTCTCATTCCTTTCTGTTTTCCAAGGAGAAAGGAAAAAAAAAAAGGAGTTTCTAACATTTTCTATGTTGCCCAACTCATCAATCAGTCTATGCCTGGGAGCAGGATTGGAATTGTGTTTAGTTAACACATGTAGGATACTGTAAGAACTGTTGCCTGGTAACAAGCCACATAGTATTTTGGGAAGCCAAGGTCTAGGGTCTATCTATACTTTAATGTTTCATCACAAGTTCAAGCTAAGGGTACAAAGCACATGTTGTATATATAAATAAGAGAATTTACTATAATCCTTTTGTACTTCTTAGAATGAGAAGGTTTGAATTCAAGAGGACTATTATCATATAATATTCTTTTAGATCATAACATCCCAGAATGGTAAAAACAACACTGGAGACCTAGGTCACATCTTAGTTTACTCATCCCTAAAATGGGTAAGATAATACCCTTCAACTTCCTTGTAAGACTGTTGTGAAGATCAAATGAAATAATCTATGTGGAAACACTCCGCAAATTGTAAAGTACCTATCTGAATGTAAAATGCCTATATGAACTATCACATCTGTGTTCTTATTCCTCATAACTAAAATATTTATTGTCCTTAATCACACTTATGGTTTTTCTTGGTACTATACTAACAGCATTACATTCCAGACCATATTCTTTTATTTTAGGAGTGTGTGATCCTAATGGACACCACTGATGCAATAGACATCACAGGTGTAAAATATGCACAGTACAGCCTATCAATCTATATTTAATCTATATTTCATTAGTCAGTTTTCTTAGATATAAGATAAAAGTCATAAACTCATAATCTTCAGTATATCCCTAGACTCCTTAACTCTAATGCTATATTAGGAGCACTTCAATCATAAGCAATAAGCATGAAAAATTCTTTGCATTCACAGTACATACCTGATGAGGTATCATTTCCTAATTTTAACAAAAAATAAATTATTAATGTACTTTGCATTTCTCAGGTATAATAATCACTAAAGAGTTCTTGTCTCTGATTCTGTGTATACATAGTGGAAACAGAAAGGAGCAATTAACCAGGCCATTTATTCTTTCATTCAACAAACACTTATTTGAATGTCTTACATTTTTCAGGCAATGGGATAGTCAGTGTGAGCTGCTCTGCTACTTAAAAGCTGAGTGATCTCGGGGCAAATCACTTCATCTCTTGGACTCAGTGTTATCATCTATAAAAGAGGTTGGAGTGAATTATCACTGACATTCCTTTGAATGTCTAAAGCTGTGAACCTTGTTCCTATGCACACCAACCTCCTTGTATGAACAGGAAATGTTCTAAAAATACACCTAAATCAATAGTCACATTTTAAAAAATGCTTTAATCACTGACGATGAGAGAAATGAACATTAAAGCAACTTTAAGATTCCTCCTCATACCATTGACAGGTAACAAGAACTTAAAAAGACACATGTTTGGAGGGACATAACCTGCTGAAACTGAAACAATCCTTCATTGTTTGTAAATTGTGGCTCTGCCAAGCTGTCCTTGCTACAAACTATGACAGAAATTTGTCTATAAACTGTTGTTTCCAAGTATTTTTAACACAGTTTGATAGTATTATGCAGGTATTTCTTTTAAAAAGTTATTATTTTTAGCTGAAGAAGCAGTAAACTCAAACCAGTGATGTTATTGCCCTGAAATGAATTGTGAATGACTTATAAATAAACCTATCCTGCTCACAGAAAGACAATTCAGATGCATTCCAGTCAAGGCATATCCTGTCAGTACTAGCTGATGTTCATTAGTGAACCAATACTGTGTGGGCAGAACAGGCTTGAAAAAGACAGCCCCCAGCAGTCCAGAAGCAAATGAAGCACTGTGTACAAGCCTCATAGAGCCCATGCCTATCCTGCTGAATTGCCAGGTTTGCTTGGCCCTCACTAGGTTAATTGATTAATGCTTTGGGTCTGATTCTTTCTCATCACTTTTCACCAGTGTTCCTTTCCCCTACTTTTATGGTTTGATTCTTGTCAAAAGGCTAGGAATTTGACCTCTCAGTGACCTTCCCTTCCTACCAACCCACAACCCGAGATTTGCCAGGTCCTTACATCCCATCTCATACAAAATTGTACCCCAAAGAGTTTCTGTTGTAGTGCTACTATTTGCCAATGTCCCCTCATTCTCCTGCAGCATGGATTGAGCTAGTAATAGATGAAGCCCTGAGTCATTGGTTCATCACAAGGAATCAATCCACTACTAGAGGTTCTCCCTACTGTCACCAGTGGATACAAAGAAGGGTCCCTGACTGAAGATGCTGGTCCATCACACTTATGCCTATTAACATGCTGCCTCCACTAGAATATCCGTTATGAAAGCCAGAATAATCATTGTAGCAACAGCTACTGGGCTTTGCAGGGTGGCTGCCATCACTGCTGGAGTCTGTGCATTGTCAGTTCTAATAACTGCCCTAGAGGTGATAGCTCTGGCTGCTTCAACAAAGAGTTGATAAAGAGTGGACAGAAAGGTGATTTAGTAGCATCTCATAGACTTAGGAATCTTGTCAATCAAAACAAGCAGAGACTTATTTTCTCTCCAGTTCCTAAACTGATTTCTGTGTATGGCTAGTTTTCATCTAATTAAATAATAGTTCACATTTCTAAAACATTTTTCTTACACAATATCCTCACATCCATTATATGAATGAGGGAAATGGCTTAAAAAGGATACCAGAATCACAAAATTTCAGAACCAGAAGGGATCTCAATGGCCATCTCATACAATTCTATCTGAAAAACAGTTCCTTCTGTCAATAGTTAAAACAGCTTCCATTTACGTAGCGCTTTATGGTCTGTAAAAATACTTCATATATACAGACCATCCGCAAAATCTTAGTGCAGTTTTAAGATTTAATAGCTTTAAATTGCACTACAATTTTTAGAACACTATGTATTATATCATTTGAACCTTATAATATTTTTTGAGGTTAAGCACTATTATTATCTTCATTCTTTAGATGAGGAAACTGGAGCTGAGAGAGGTTAAGTGACATTTCCAGAATCACAAAAGAGTCTAAGTTCAATCAATGTTCTTTTCACAAGGCAGAAAACTTTCATAGCAGTCTTCACCTTGATAATAAATTCCTACCTATACAAAAATTTCTCATTTTATAGACTACTCATGTCTACTGGAAGGTAAATATACTTTGGAGTTTATGTACAGGCATCTGCTCTTCTATCAGACCTTTACTGCTGGAATCACTCACATGGAGAGCCATGGTGGAAGGGGTAGAAAGTTTCTGATCATCTGAATTTTATATTACTCAGGAGCTATCCCTAGAAGCTTGCACTTTCTAAAACACCCTACTTTTTTTGGCAAGAAGCCCAGATTCCAAGACTCTCTTACTTAGTAAGATAACTACTGGTTGTTGCAATAACTCAAGGTGGGTGCTACATAAATGTTCCTTCTTCAGTTAAAAAACAGATCATGAGATCTCATTGAGTAGAAAAGTTGTATTTCCCTTTCCTTAACAAAGGAAATTGGGATTCAGAGCCTTGTTTTAGTATTATATAATGGAAAGAGCACACATTTTATAGTAAGATGACCTGGGTTTGAATCCAAGCTTGGCGTTATGTGACCTCGGACAAGTTCTTTCATCTCTTTCTGTACCTCTCTCATATGTAAAATGAAGAGGTTGGACTTAATGAATTCATCTTTGAGGCCACACAGATGTCTACTTCGGTTTCTTACCTCAGTTGCAGAAACTGTACCATTATCCAGATTCCTGATATCTTTTAAGCTGGAAAAGTTTACTATCATGTCTCTTCTATACTTAGCAGCCCTTACAATAGTACCTGACATAGAATTGGCAACTAATAAATGTTTACTGACTCACCAACTTACTCTCTGCTGAGTGGTCAAGAAAGCTGTGGGGCAGGAAATGCGCAATTTCTCCTGCATTATCTCCTTTTGACAAGAACACAGGCCTTTTCTACCAAGCTCTGTTCTGTCCTAAGAAAAGGCAAATGTTAAAAAGAAAAGAAAAGAAAAAAGAAAAAGGAAGAAAATAAAAGAAAGGGAAGGAAATAGCATTCAGTACCTAACTTTCTTTTATAGGTTAGCATAAAGCAGGAAAGAGGCTTTGCATCCTTCTGAGTCCTAAACAATCATGCTAAAAGTACCCCAGTCCTTGGACCTCCTTAAAAGCCCCCCCCCGTCAGCAAAACACAGAATATGATCACTGTTTTCATTGGGAGGTGCCCATCAGATATCACCAAGCCCAACCACTTCATAAGTCTAGCAAACTGATTGATCATAAAATTAATCAATGAATTCCCTGATTCCCCTGATCAACCCACTTTACTCTCTCTCACATATATGTCATTTTATATATCTATATATGTCATACATATCATATATGCATGTACATATGTATACTTATGCAATATAACAGACATTGCAGATGGAAAATGGCAACAAAATTGAATAGCAAGAGGACATCTAACTTGATTGTCTTTGGAGTAAAAATTTCAAAGTGCTTTTAATTTTCTCAGGCTGCTCTTTTCATAAAGCCTATCCTTTTATTTTTATTCTTTTTATTTCTTTCTTTTTGGGAGGGGGGGCTAGGCAATGGGGTTAGTGACTTGCCAAAGTTCACACAGCTAGTAAGTATAATGGGAACTCAGGTCCTCCTGACTCCAGGGCCGGTGCTCTATTCACTGTGCCACCAAGCTGCCCCTCCTATCCTTTTCAATACATTTTTTTTTCTGTATTACTGTATGCTTGTGAATTTTGAAACACTATTATCTCCAAAGAATGAAAATTTCAGTGAACCAAAAGTCAATGGAGAGATACAAATTGGGCATGAGTAGACTGCATATTTCCGATGATGATCTATGAACAAGAAAAGATGGAATATATACATATACATATATATATGCTTATGTATTATTATATATTTGTATATCTATAAGTTGGGTAAGTAACAAGATTGAAGAACAAGAGATAAGCAGCCTGAGTAGCACTTCTGTGCTCTCAAAATGTAAAAAAAAGGCCCAAAAAGTTTCTTGTATTTGAGGTTAATCCTCTATGGAGATTTTATGGAATAACATGGGCAAGCATTGCTCAAAATAAGAGAGTGGAAATACATTGTGATTTTCAGTAATAGGATTACCTGCTCTGATGAGATAATGGATTCTTTGAATTGTTGAAGTGTTAAAGGGAAATCCAAAAATTTGTTGATTAAGGATAATGAGGCTGTTAGGTAACTGATCAGTTAAGTGTAGTGGAAGGTTCATTGGACTCGGAGTCAGAAGACTAGACCTTACGTACCATGTGACTCTTCCACTCGGTAGTCAAACAGGTTGGGAAAGTCACCTAAGTATTATGAGCCTCATTCCCCCTATCTATTAATAGGGAATATTAAGATTACACTATATAGGGACTGTTATGAGGGGAATGCTGTGTAAATTCTAAAGATTCTAAATTTATTATTAGTTATTATTATAGCTAATGTTGTTATTTGGGCATATTTAATTAACAGAGACCCAGATCTTACTTTTGGATGATAATCAGTAGCCTGTCTGGTACTCTGTTAACTTGAGCAAATCACTTCATTTCTCTAGCCCTCAGTTTCCTGTTTTGTAAAATGAGGGAGTTGAGTTAAAAGATTTGTAAGGCATATTCCAGCTCTAAATTCTACAAACCAGTAAGTTCTACCCTTAGCTCTATTAATACCTACCTTTTAAAAAACATTATCTCTTATTTGTTGTATCCATCATGTAATGGTCTGGAAATAGCTGAACTACCCTGTCTTATGCCATCTACTATAAAGCAGTAGTACCTCCTGACTAATAAAATTCAAAACAAATGTTACCTCCCCTTAAATTTCCCTCTGTTTACT
Source organism: Vombatus ursinus (assembly GCF_900497805.2). NCBI lineage: Eukaryota > Metazoa > Chordata > Mammalia > Diprotodontia > Vombatidae > Vombatus > Vombatus ursinus. The sequence continues at coordinate 70,863,201 of NW_020954590.1, read as the reverse complement.
TTTCCTGTCATATAATTATAATCAAAATTCATATGTTTTGTCCCACAATGCTAATTATCAAAGACATATTGGGTTTTTAACCAAATCCATTTCTAGAACTTTAGGGCAATTTTCCTTAAGAATTTCTTGTAATATTGTATCCACATTTTTTTTAATCATAACTTTCAGGTCTGACAATTCTTGTATTATCTTTCCTCAATTTATTTTCCAAATGAGATATTTCAGATTCTTTTCTATTTTCTCTAGTTTTATTATTTCTTGGTGTCTTATAACGTCATTTGATTTCACTTACTCAGTTCTAGTTTTCAAGGAGTTACTTTCTTCCTTAAGATTCTGTATCTTTTTTTCCAACTGGTTAACTTTCTTTTCATAATTTTCTTACATTGCTTTTATTTTTCCCCTAATTTTTCCTCACTCTCTCTTATTTTATTTTTTAATTCCTTTTTAAGTTCTTCCAAGTAGTCTTTTTGGGCTTGTGACCACTTGACATTACTTTTTGGGATAGGAGTGGCTTTTTTTTTAACCTCATTATCTTCCTCTGTATATGAACCCAGATCTTTATATCTATCTATGGTCTGGTTCTTTTTCCTTTGCTTAATCATTAACTTGCTTTATTTTATTTTTAGCTGCTTATCATTATCATTAAATTTTAATTTTGAGTTGTGGGTAATATACCTTAGGCCTCAGGTCCTCCTTACTGCTATTTTCAGAAATCTGTCCAGGGGCTCAACCTCAAGGACTCCTCTCCTTTCCTAAGTCACATTTAGGACCCCCAGCCAAACTGTCCCCAAAATGTCCTTGCTCCCTGCAATACTGCCTTCACTGGACACTCTTCCTTGCCCACAGCCACAGCCCAGGATTACATTTGGTCAGCACTGCTAAGCCTGGCTTCCAGAAACAGCAGCCAGTCCTTCAGCCTTCCCTCACTCAGCATCTACTGGTCTTCAGATGAAAGTTTGTGAGGTAAAAGTTCACGAAGGTGAAATTTCTTGAGGCTTTGAGTGAAGTGAAAGTTGAGGCGAAATTTCCCAAAGTCTTCAACTTCCTGACAGAGCTGCTCCAGGATCAGCTTTTTGTTAATTCAGTGGAATTGACCTGGAAGTGTCTATACCTCACTCGGGCCAAACCTCAGCCCCTGAAGGTCCTGTCTTTTCTGAGGTCCTCTCAAGTTGTCTTAGAGGGCAGCTGCTTTATCCCTTTATTTTTGTTGCTCTATGTTCATTTCATAGCAATTTCCTTTTTGTTTGTGGAGGAAATCTGGAGATCCTGGAAATTTCTGACCTATTCCACCATCTTTCCAGAATGCCTCTATAACATCTGGAATGCTTCTGCACATTTTTTTGGTGTTATTTAATACACGTATGGGGCAGCTGGTGGCACAGCAGATTAAATTCCTGGTCTGAAGTCAGGAAGACTCATCTTTGTGAGTTCAAATTTGGCCTCAGACACTTACTGTGTGACCCTGAGCAAGTCACTTAACCCTATTTGCCTCAGTTTTTTCATCTGTAAAATGAGCTGGAGAAGGAAATGGCAAACCACTCCGGTATCTTTGCTAAGAAAACCCCAAATGGGGTCATGAATAATTGGACATAACTTAAAAAATGACTGAACAACAACATTATAGGCATTACATGTGAAACTAGTAAAGTTTCCTCATATAATGGTTTTATAACCTTCACATTACACAACAGTGAAATAGTAAGCACCATGCTTGATTCTGATTTTAATCACATAGCCCTTCTATAAATACTTTGCCACAGTACACATAGAGTATCACTAGTTTTTATTACTTGAACAGTTATTTCTTCTTTAAGAGGAACATTGAAAGAAATGGTACCTTGATGACAAAAGTTATTCATATCTTTCCACAAGCTGACTGAATTATTAGGGCAGGGACAGAGGAGGTTCACTTTCTGACCATCAGAACAAAGAGAAGCATATCTTGAGCAAATGGACCTGACCTGAGACAGTGGAAGACGTGCTGGTGTTGGAGGCAGAGCTGGAATCTTGACTACACTTGGTACATATTTCATTGACTAAATCATTTCTCTTAGTTCCTTGTGATATACACATTAGATGTCTTCATAGATGACCACTTATCAGTCCTTTTGACAGGTTGATGCATAGGCTGTATAGGTTTAAGAGTTTTGGAACTAGCTCAAAATGGATGCCCTGAAGAGCAAGGAGCGATCTTTGTCAGTGACCTTTGGAGCCCAGCCAAGTGGTAAATGAGACAAGTATTCAACCAGCTGCAATGCTGCCTTTAGATGTCAACTTAGTGGTATTAATACTATGTATCAAATGGGCTAAATTTATGTCAACTTTCCCAAGAGACCAAAGGTAGCATAGGAGAGAGTACACCCACAAGATATTGGGGGGAAATGTTTGTACTTTTATTCTTGCCTATGGCTTTGAAGTAAATATTTCTTTGTAAAAACTAATGGATGCTAGATAGTTAAATGGAATTAGGGCACTAGTCATTGATAACTAACTGTGGGGGAGAAATCCATTCACAGAGTACTTAAGTTAAAGGCAGTAGAAAAATACCCACAAATCCTTCAGGGAAGGTAATAAGTATATATTAAGCACTTACAACTACATAATAGAAATTGTGCTAACTGCTGGGATACAAATGCACACAAAAAGAAAGGTAGTTTTTGCCTTCAAGGAGCCAGGAAGCATCACTACACACACACACATACACACACACACATACACACACACACATACACACACACACACACACACACGCACACACACACACACATACTCTCTCTCCCTGTCTCTCTTTCTTTCTCTCTCTCTCTCTCTCTCTCTCTCCTTCTTTCCCTACCTCTCTCTCTCTCAAGCACCCTATAGGAAACATATACCTAGCTTGACTCTGAAATAGTAGGCCAGAGCATACTTGCTCTATAGGTGTGTATGTGCTCATGGGCATGCTGGACCTATGATTTCAATTGCCTCTCAAGACAGAGAAGATAATATAGTGAATAAAAAGCCCTGCTCAAACTCAAGCAATTCTTGGTTCAAGTCCTGCCTCAGACACATATTTAATGGCTCAATGCTGCAGGTAATTCTGCTAATCCATAAGGTCCAGAAAATGTATTGATCTCTACTGATAGAAAGTTTCCCCATTAGGAATTCCATCTAACAAAAAAAAAGTCACAAGAACAATCCAAAATCTAATCCAATAAACATTTATTAAGCACATATGATGTTCTAGGAACTGTGTTAAGCTCTGGGGAGAAAATTAATAAAAAGAAAGATCGTCTCTACTCTGAATGAGCTACAATCTAAAGGGGAGACAGCACACAAAAAGAGATAGGAAGGCGGAGGGGGTGTTGGGAGGATGTGCTATGATCCACTGAGTTGAAAACAGGTGGAGCAGTTAGAGGGTACAGTGGATAAAATGCCAAGCCTGAAGTCTTCTTCCTGAGTTCCAATCTGGCCTTAGACATCTACTAGCTGTATGACCTTGGGCAAATCACTTAACTCTGTTTGTCTCAATTTCTTCATCTGCAAAATGAGCTGGAGAAGGAAATGACAAACTACTTTAATATCTTTGCCAAGAAAACACCAAATGGGGTCACAAATAGTCAGAAGTGACTGAAAATGACTCAAAAACAGGGCAGCAGATACAAGATGAAGTGATCTGAGAGTTCAGTTTCTGCCCTCTATAAAGGAAGGCGTTGGGAAGCATTTGTTACTCTGCTCTCCAGGCATGCCAAGAAAGGGGAGAGAAAGCTGAGGGAGGTGTAATCAATCTTAGCTATCTATTTGTTTATCTACCTATCTACCTATCTATCTATCTATCTACTTATTTATTTTTGCCATAAGTAGCATTCAATATCTTTTCCTCTTCAAATTCCTAATATCACTTTGCCTAGATCTCTTTTCAATATTTCAGGTTTAATTTATTTGTCTTTTCCTCATTAGACGTAAGTGCCTTGATATCAGGGGTGTGGCATAACTATCTTTTTAAAGTTACTGACTATCACAGTGTCTGGGACACGGAATGATTTGTAGTTCTAGGGACTGTTCCTTCATAAAATGAATTATGTTCATAAATTTTTAGAAGATTTTTATTGCAAGATTTCATATATGTATAGATGAGATGTGCAGAGTTAGTTAACCTGGTTAAATCCATAAACATAATCTCCAAATCTAGGCATTCTTCTGAGCCTTTCTGATGACAGATGACAGTAGTATACATTAACGGTAATTTCCATTTGCACAGGTATCTTTGGACTAGTAGAAGTGTACAAGTAATGGGTATATGAAATTCTGGGTTTATATTGCCATTTCTTTCTTATTAAAATGACTTCTGCAGTAGCTGAGTTATGGCTATCTGTATAGATTCACCAGTACCAGATGTTCTACCAGATGAGAGTGGCTATAAAGCACAAAATATTTCAGTTTCTGGGATAGCACCAATCCTACAACACTAACATAAGTCACCTTTAACTTCAAGAGCATAGTAAGGTCATAGAGGTCAAACTGAGATGACTGATTAAGTGCTATATAAAAGTGCATTGCCCATAATTCTGGGATTGCCAGATGTTCAATGGTCATCTTTGCTGAGTAGGGAAGCAATGACTGAATACCATGGCCCATCGATTGTTTTTAAGACCCCGGAGAACTATTTCATGTCATCATTCTGAAGCTTGCTGAAACCCAGTTGCCAATTCCACCCACCATATTGCTTATATAGATTACATGCCAACTTCTTATCATTCCATTATCAATCCAGGTCAAGTATCTGTCATATATACCACTCTAGTTTATCACGTAGTACCATCGTTTCTGTGAAACAGATCCTGGTATCTCTGCCTCTTTTAGCTAAGTTTATTGAACAATATAGATGTGTAATAGATTGAACAATTCCCCAGCTTGGTAGCTCTTTAAGTGGATTTAGAGTTTGATACCTTGCCATCACTGTATTCTGACACCTGGCCTCATAAAGACATGCAGACCAGAACCGAGGGAGGCCCTGAGGGAATATGGTATTAGATGGGTCATTTTTAATAGGTGCAATAAAGCGAAGTAAGTAAAGCTAGGTGGCAAAGTAGATAGAGTGCCAGAGCTGAGTCAGGAAGACCTAAGTTCAAATCTGACCTCATACACTTAATAGCTGTGAGACTCTGAGCAAGTCACTTAACCCTATTTGCTTCAGTTTCCTCATTTGTAAAATGAGCTGGAGGGGGAAATAGCAAACCAGTCCAGTATCTTTGCCAAGAAAGCTCTAAATACGATAATGAAGAGTTGGACATGACTTAAACAACTGAAGAATAATAACAAAAAAGTCCCAGATTCTCAGTAATCACTTATGTAAGGGATTATTTGAGTATGAGAGCACTAAGGGCACAAAAAGGGGTAGAGAGAGTTGAAATGAAGAATCAAGAATGACAATTTTTGCCTCTTTCCTAGCTATGCTGAAAGTTATTGAAAAGTAGTTAATTAATACTAGTTTTACAAAAATAGAGCCTAGATGAATCTTGGTACTGAACTTGGTTTTAATTTCTATTTCTTTGCCTATCTGGTTATCATATCATTTTAATGACACCTTTCAGCTTTGAGGTTCAAAGAAAGTCACTGGCTACATGTTTGGTTACTCTTAGTGTGGAGTGGGGACATTTAGTATTCTTTAGCAAGATAAGTAGTATATACCTCTGTGATGACTCTACCAAATAGTTTGTGATCTCATATATATCATATATGCATATATGATGTGCTTATATACATATATACACAATACACAATAAGCATATGCATATATTTACATACATGTATGTATATATGCGTATGTGTGCCTATCTATATATGTGTATATGTAATGAATATATATACTACACATAATCACATATATAGTATATATTCTGAGGCTGCAGTCATCAGTATATAGTAGCTTTAGAAAAATCCTCAGTCTTCTAACATTTATAAGCTGAAAGGATTCCTCAAAGGACCAAGATAGTAAATATCAAATTTCAAGGTCATCATTCTGTCAGGAAACTTCAAAAATGGATAGAATGATGTGGACCTTTACTCTATCTCCCTTAATCATAGTTGCAATGGAAGGCAGTAGAGGTAACAGAATGCCATCTCTTGGTGCTCTAGCATGGCTTCAGTTTGCCAGGGCCTTCTCTGGCCATCCACATCTATTTTGTAGCCTCAGGGGTCTGATAGTATCAATGATTTGGGAGGGCAAAGAAAAGAGTATAGAGCTCTTGATATAAACAGTTGAGATAGCTTTTCCTATAAGTGTCTTTTCTCTGATCTTCTCCTGTTTATGTCAGGAAGAGGAAAGTATGTCTGCTGTGCAGTAGTGAATGAGGAGCTTACAGTCCCACACCTGATGCTATCATTGTTCAAAGAGAGAGGAAAAAGTGCAATATCTTGAGCTATTGATTTGATACTTTACAAACATAACAGGTTGACTTTTCTGTCATGACTTTTGATCTAAGTTTCCTCTGTCATTCTGAGCTTTTTTTCATTTTTTTTGTTTCAATTCTCCTTAATACTAAGACAAGGTCTGTGCACCACTGCCTTAAACATTATCTCCACTGACAAAACTTACAAATAAACAAAAACTTTTTTTGAGTACTGGATCTGCTAGAGTGCACGCATTCTAGATACAAGGTAAAAATAATGTTGGCTTACATCAATCATACAAGTACAAAACATCAGTCTTACTTTCTGAGAATACAAAATAAATTTATCACTATCCTATCACTAACTAAGGTGAAGGAAGAGTAGCCTTATGGGATTTCTCCAATCAGCTTTGACAACTGGAGCACATGATTCAAGATGATTTAAATGGTCTGTGACAAAAAGATAGTTAATAGTCTGTGAAATGTTCATTATCCTTAGTTGGAAGGATCCTCCTGATTTAAGACCTTGCCTCGGTTCCATGGGGTATTAGAGAGTAAGGAAACAGTAATTCAACAACATGCAACAAAGAGTAATCAATCTGAGGCAAAACTGTTAATGTTTTATGAATGTGTTCTGAATACCCAAAGGGGGCAGGTTAATCAATAGAGCAAGATAGAGCAGGTCATTCAATGGCCCATCTTTAAAAATGTTCTCAAAAGCAGATAGGGCAACCCTTGTGTAACCAGGCTCTAGAGTGGTGCTGTGTAGACCTATAAATATTATATGGTCCTTCCAAAGTGACAATGTGGGCTCTTCTCACTTGGAGAGGAAAGGATCATGATTCTACATATGGCTATGCGAGTTAGAGTTGGACTTTAGATATGTAGGAGCTACTCATTCTTCCTTTCTAAGCAAGGGAAACTTAGAATGTTTCCTTGGATATAATTCCTATAAGCCTATACAACCACACTCTGGAGGCTGGTTACACTCAGAAGATAAAGCCTTTCTGTGTTACACTGGACAGAATTTGGCACAAGCATAACATCACATTTTTAAAATGAAAAATGTAAGCTAAACAAGAAGTGGTTAATTCTTTTTTAGTCAATAAAATTTAATTTGAACTAATGAAGTATTCTAGGCCTTTACTTTGTTTCTAGGAAAATCTAAGTTTTAAGATAAAATTCACAGTCCTTTACTGGACTAGTGTTTTAATGTCAACAGCAGTTTAATGTCAACAGAAGAAAACACTACAACTCTGACATCATTCCATCAATAACACCCATGCAATTATTCATATGTGATCCACTTGGGAAAATCATTCACTCAAGGTTCAGTGACAGGCTACATATCAGCCTCATGCTTCACTGAAAATGAGTGAAGTAAATTGTTTGAACACTAACTCCAAAAGTCAAATGTGATAGCAATAGAATACCAGTACAAGGGCAAAGTAACCCACACATTGCTCATGAAGGTCCTATGGGAAATGGAAAGAGGGCTAGGCATGTCATCTGAATAGTTTTTTGGTGACTAGAAAGAATGGGAGCCACTCTATTCATATAATAAAAATAAAAGACCATAGAACATCAGATTATACAACAGTACTTGGTGTTCAGTTCTAGGTTAAAATGGGTGTTATGTTAAAGAAATATTTTTTCTCTTTGATTTAACAAGAGGTACACGTAGGCAGTACTATTATTATGTAGTTCTTGCAGGTAACATTGAGCAAGTTCTCTGAATAGATTGATTAAAAACAAAACAAAACAAAACAAAAACAAAAACAAAAACAAAACTTCAACACAAGAAAAAACTACTTACACCAGAATAGAAAGGCTCGCCAGACACACATATCACATCCTGCTCCTGGATCATCAAAATATCTTTGGCTAGGTGCAGTCGCACTTTGAAAGGCTCCTGATTACCATCCTGCAGCAAACAAATTCCTGTCTTTGTCTTTAGTGGAAAAAAAAGGAAAGAAAGAGAGGGAAAATAGAATGCTTAGTTTCCAGATTGTTATTTCAATGGCCAAATTACATTAAAACATCAAGACTAAATAGCATTTGTGAGCTGGGCAAATACCCTGATGATTGTAAGATTAAAACTTTAACAGTGCTTCTTGTGCATAAAGAAAAAGAAAGTAACCATTTAAATTAAAGTAAAGCTATGAGGAAATTGAGTTTGTGTATCAGAAAATGAACAATAAGATTCTCTGTTAAAAATGAGAATTTTGCCTCCAGTTTTCCTAAATAAAAGGAACTCTAATTCTTGGTTTTGAATGTTTTTTAATTGCAGGGTGACAATATATGAATTGTCTTTCTTAACATTATTCTGGTACTTCAGTAGTTACTGATCCCCTTTTACATAACTATATACAATAGAAATATTATAGCAGGAAGTTGATTTGGAGCAGTTTTCATGGATTTGGACATGAGTATTTTGTCTCCATAGGCAGGTACACATATGCTCTGGCATAAACAATCTCTGTAGAGAGCAATCCATTGACTCATGCCCTTTAGGAGGGAGCCAGAGTATATGTGTTCCTACCACCACCACCCCACTCCATCCCCCACAGAAGAAAAAAAAAGGTTATAAAGGATTGAGCAAATTGGTTCTGTGGAGAGGAAAGGGACAGTAGGGTAATCAATTGTTTGAGACATTTTAATTACCTACCCTGATTCATTATTATGTTGTGGAGGTAATCCTGAGTTCTTAAGGTCAATGCCAAAAGATTAAAAGCTCTGATAAGTCCTACCAAAAGGGAAAAAGTTTCCAATGTGGGCTCAATCCATGACTATCTTCCAAAGGATTGGCCTATCTAGTGCGGATAAACTCATCTTCAGAAAGTTGCCTACTAAGTGATGAAAATTTTCAGCTGCATGATGTCATTAAGACCAATAATTAAGGCACGAATGAATTCTTTCCTGCTTCTGTGGTAGGGGAAATAAATGTACTGATGAAATTACAGATCCTTGAAGATGAACAATAAACCACTGAACCAATTGTTTCTTTTGATTTTTTTTCGGTCTCTTAAGTCTTTGGTATTAACCCAGCCACAAAGAATACAAACGTAAATGCACAGCAAATAATTTGCTCAAACTCTCCCACTTCAAGAGATCCTTATAAGAACTGAACCCAATGATAAACAGATGAGATAAAACATGAGATTTGTATCATATAAGGGTACAGGAACTGGGGGGTATTTACTCAGTGAGTGGACTCTTCTTTTAATTACTTAATCACTACAAAATTTGAATCACTACAAAGTAGGAAGCCTCCCTCAATCTTAAAATACATTCTCACTGTATCATAAACTTTAAAGTAGAACATAGAATGATGCAGTGATGCCTGGGCTTAAAGAGAAAACTATCCCTACCTTGTCTGGTTATCTTTAGATGTTAGAATTTCTACATGAATTGTTTGTATCTTGTCAGTTATAGCATCTTCCTTAAGAATTTTAGTATTCTTTTACATTTGTAAAAAGTCATAAATTAATGATTAATTCTATTTAAATATTCAAAGGAAATGCTTAGAAGTGAATTCACTATTATTTTGGCCAGAGGGTAACAGGTTCTAATGTCAGCAATTATATCATAAGTTTTCTAGTACAAATTCTTCATTTTACACATAAAGAAATTGAGGCCCAAGAAAGTAAAATGACTTGATGGATATATATGTTACCTAGTTCCCTCAGCATAGACAGTGAGCTCTCTCTATTGAAATGTTCTTCTTTCTTCAAAGCCTACCTCAGATAGCATCACGATGAAGCTTTTCCATCTAGATGCCATCTTACCTTCCTTTGAATGACTTGGGACATTGTGACTCCTTTAATTTTTGTTTTTTAATAGTTTCAGTTATGTCTGACTCTTCATGACCCCATTTGGGGTTTTCTTGGCAAAGATACAATAGTGGTTTGCCATTTCCTTGTCCAGCTCACTTTACAGATGAGGAAACTGAGGCAAATTAAGTGATTTCTTCAGGACCACACAGATAGTAGGTTCTGAGGCTAGATTTAAACTCAGAAAGATGAGTCTTCCTGACTCCAGGCCTGGGACTTTATCCACTGCACCACCTAGCTGTCCATGACCCCTTTAATACACTATACCTAATAGTTTGTCAAAGCTTCGAGGACAGGGATTCTGTCTTTTTTTTTCTTTAACCCACAGACATGACATTTTCCAAATGTGACTTGCACACAATAAATTGAAATAAAAGGCATCATCAAGTGGATGTATGACTAGAGAAGGGAACTGGCTTATCAGGATGGAAGAATGACAGATAGGAAACAATCAGCCTGAGTGCTACACTACTATATATGAAATATTAATACAAAATCAGACAATAACCTCAAGGATATTAGGTAGATCTTCTATGGAGCATTTATTCACACAATTGCAGAAACAAGAATTAAATCAGATATAAATGTTTGGAGGAGCTATGATTTGTTCCAATCAGATGACAACCATTGAAGTATTGGACTGTAAATATTCCCAACATCTACCACAAGGCCTTGCACAGACTAAGAATTCAACAAGTTTCTTCAATTATAATGAATTAATAAATGAGATTTGTTGAACTGAATATAAATGAATACTTGAATAAACTGAAATACTGATTTTGTTTTGCATTTTTTTTGTAGGGGAATACCTCCTATTCACAGTGCAATTTGTGCAGGGCATCAAAATAGATTGAAACTAGAAGATACTGATGACATAAAGTGTACAATAAATAGGAAACTCATTTTTGGTACATTTACTTTTCTTCTACATGGATATGAAGTAATAAAAATGGTCTATATACCGTTCTCATTTTGACAATGTTTTGAAGAATAACTCACTTAAATACGTAGTGGTATGTTATTTTTGTAATATTTGTGAAGCACAAGTGAGATCACATAGCTCCCCTGCTCAAAAATCTTCAGTGACTGTCCATTACCTTACCTTGTAGATTCTTTACTCTTTCATTCAAGAACATCCATGGACTGACATCAACCTAGCTTACATCTCTAGCTTACAACGCAGTTTCATCTTTCATGCACTGTTTGTTATACTCAAACTGTACTACTAAGCATCTTGTCTTCCCAGTGTCATCTTCTACTTCTAAGAACTTTCACCTTGAAACTCCATGTTCAGAACAGACTCTCTCCCCACCTCCACATTTTGAAATTCTACCATTCATTCTTTTAAGGACCTACTTAGGTCCTACCTTTTCATTCAGGAATATACAGATATTCTCTATTCTCTATTCTCTCTCTCTCTGTTTCTCTCTCTCTTTCTCTCTCTCCCTCCCTCTTCTCTATGTCCTTCCCTCTCTCCATTCCTCTCTCTCCATCCTTCTCCCTTTCCCTCTTCTCCCTCTCAAATCCCATTCTTTTTTAAAATTCCTGTGCACTTTCATTATAACAATAAATTACTTTCACATATAAATTATATATGCTAGTATCATTCTCATTTTACAGAGGAGGAGACTGAAGCAATCAAAGGTCAAGTGACTTGCCCAGGGTCATATAGCTTGTAAGTGTTGGAAGCAGTATTTAAATTCAAGTTTTTTTCTGATTCTAGGTCCAGCACTCTGTCTACTGAGCCATTTAGCTGCGTTGAATAGGATTTTAGGTGATTCAGAAGGTAAAGGAGAAGAAAAAAAGATAAGGATAATACTCAGTTTTTGAATATGCAAGGCTGAGTACATGGTATCCTCACTAACAGAAATAAGGAAGTCAGAAAGAATTCACTTTTGGGAATAAAATTAACTCTGGGTCATGTAGGGTTTACATTGCCAGCAGGATATCCAAGGAGAAATGCCTTATAAAAGTAGGAGATACAGGTCAGAAGACATAGATTTGTCAGTCGATAGAGATGACAATATAGTCATAACTGTGAAGAATGTGTCCAGACACTTCTGCCACAAACATGAGAACACAGCAATTAGGATTTTGGAGTTCATAAATTCCAAACTTTTTTTCTTATTAGTTGTCATTCAGTCATTTTTTTTCAGTTGTGTCCAATTTTTCATGGGCCCATTTGGGGTTTCCTTAATAAAGATACTGGAGTAGTTTGCCATTTCCTTCTGCAGCTCATTTTACAGATGAGGAAACTAAAGCAAATGGGGTTAAGTGACTTGCCCAGGGTCATACAACTAGTAAGTGTCTGAGGTCAGATTTGAACTCAGAAAGATGAGTCTTCCTGACTCCAGGCCTGCTACTTTATCTACACTGCCATTTAACTATCACTTCTTTTTATTTACACTCAAGGAAATCAAGAGCTATTGAGTTTATACCACTGTGCTAAGCTTACACAGCTAGCTAGTTGAAGACCAGGAAGTACCCTTCAGGCCCTTCTATCTCTCAAACCAATATCTTTCAAACTACACCATAATTACAGTTCTTCTAAAAGCAAAACTCATGGTCACTTGAGAAAAAAGTAGTTTCCCCTGATATCACTCAGGACCCATGGACATAATTCTAGACTCTTCTCTGCTAAGATTTTCCCCCACACAGTCAGGCTTTGTGTGTTGGTACAGAGGTAGGTAAATTGTTGAATAATGAATAGATTTCCAAGGAGGCAGGGGGGAAAGGACTAGAAAGTAAAAGAAAATCAAAGACATCATTTTACTACTTCTTAGTTGTATGCATAGGACTGATTCTATAACACTTCCAATTAAGATCAAAGTAGAACAAAAAATTACTGTCTGGCATTGCAAATCTTGGTAAGGAGCCCCAAGTACCACTGTTTCCACTGAAGTATATCTTCAGTTTTCAAATATTATTCCCCATATACATTAACTTTTGTATCATCAAGTTATAAGAGGAGGTTATTTTTTTTTTCTTTACTTGGAAACATTTGGGAGGCAGTGCCTTTCTTCTGAAATAACCTCCAATTTGTCCAGTATATATCTTGTTTGTATATAATTGTTTGCATGTTGTTTCCCCCAACTGTGAGCTTTTTATGAGCAGGAACTATTTTTTTTACCTTTCTTTCATAGTAAATATTTAATAAACATCTGTCGACTTGATTTGACATATAGTGTCATTCTGTCTTACAAAGTTCCTGGCCCAATACTTCAAATGTAGTTAAATATTTCTTTAACTGCACTTATTAATACTGAATAAATATTTGTTTGAGTTGAATTAAGATAAATATATTTTAAAATCATTATAAAACATTCTATAAATTAATGTGACTGTGCCTATCAATTTTGCATGGCCCAAATAAATATATCAGTCTGGGCCATTTACCCTGGGGCAGATGAACAAAGATTTTTGGACTAAATAAGCACTTCAAGTTTGTATTTTTTTAAGTGTGTCATTTAAAATATACTTAAATATTTTGATGAATCTGTGCTCACATCAACATGGATCTTTCCTCCAGTATATGAGATACCAAAATATTCATGTTCTCTCATCTTGTGTGTCACTCTTGCTTAAGTCCTTCCACAAGTGCTCTGGAGTGAGGGGTGGTAGTTATCAAATATGAGTACAACCTCCATTAAACTTCCTAAAATTATGTGGATATCATTGGAGTATATAGGAAAAGAAACACAGAGGTTTTTTTTTTTAACTATATCTTTATAAGTATACAGATTCCATTAAAAAAAAAAGCTTATGTTGAGAGTTTTTTGAAGTCTTGTGATTTTATTGGTATGGGGAACTCTTAGTGAGAAAACTCTCTTTATCAATGCAGAAAAATATTTGCTCTGCCACTTATAGTCTTTTTTTTTTTTTTTGGCAAGGCAATTGGGGTTAAGTGACATGCCCAGGGTCACACAGCTAGTAAGTGTCAACTGTCTGGTCTGAGACTAGATTTGAACTCAGGTCCTCCTGACTCTTGGACTAGTGCTCTATCCTCTGCGCCACCTAGCTGCCCCACATTTATAGTCTTAAAGAGTTGCCAGGGACACTGAAAGCTTACATGACTTTTCAGGGTCATAAAGCTAGAGTATGTCAAGCGGCACTTGAATGTGTATCTTCCAGACTTTGAAGGTGGCTCTCTATTTACTACCAGGGTGGAGAACCTGTTCCCTGGAGGCCACATGTGGCCCTCTAAGTCCTCAAATGTGGCCCTTTGACTGAATCCAAACTTTATTGAACAAATCCCCTTAATAAATAATAGAAAAATATATTTATTATGATATAAATATAAGCAATAAATAAATAAATAGTCCCCTTAATAAAAGGATTTGTTCCATGAAGTTTGGATTCACTCCAAGGGCTGCACTTGAGAACCTAGCGGGCCACATGTTGCCTCTAGGCCACAGGTTCTCCACCCCTTTATACCACAACTGTTATCTTAGTACAATTTTTCTGACCAAAAATATCTCTTTCCAATATTCCTAGTCATTTGGCAAAATGAAAGGCATTTTTCGAGGGAAATTTTCAGGTTGCCACCACATATTCCATTCAGGCCTAGAACCAAAATATCACAAGAAAAGCAAATGTCTGAACAAGCTGTAAGAAATGAAACTGAAAATAGAGACTCAATAATAACTGAAGCACAGTCCATAACATGTACTGTTAAGTAATCAGGCACTATAGCCTCAGCTATAATAATTAACATGTTTGCTTCTACTTCAGAATATAGAATTTTTCAACCATGAAACTTCACAACTGTTAATGAGTATGACATTTCATACATTGTAGAATACTAAAAACAACATGAGTACATTGAAGTTAATTTCATGAAAGGCACATAAAGCCAGATTTATATTTCATTTCTTGCCTTTATGCCTGTTGATCCCTTGCCCAGAACTCCTTCTCTCTCCTCTCTACCTAGCTAAATATTTGCCCATCCTTTCAGTGCACATTCTCCCTGAATCTTTCACAAGCCACTTCAGTCCACTGCGTTCTCTCTCCCTCCTCAGAAATGATAGCTCTAATAGCCCAAAATATTTATTAGATAATTCATCTTATATAGCTTCCTGATAGTACCTGTATTGTTGATTTTATTGTTATTTAAGTCAAATTCCAAAGCACTGATGGTAACAACTTTCATATAGTAAGCATGTTTGTTGAAATAAAATAACTAACAAGTTCACTTGACTGAATCTGTTGAAATCTTTCTTTTTTTTTCTTTGTTTCTTCTATTTATAGTTGAATTATAAGGCTCTTGATGGGCAGGAAATGTGTCTAATTCTCTTTTACATCCCACATAATGCATAACCCGATGACTTACACATAGAAGGCATTAAACAAATATTTGCCAATGAAATTTGATTTTCACAGTGGAAGCTGAAAATAAGCAAGCAACTGGACTTCTCCTAGTCATTTAAAGGAATAGCCTAGTCAGTATACCTTAGTCAATGGAAAGATAAAAGAAATTAAAGTCATGTTTATTACATGTTTAGAAGCAAAAACATCTTCAGCACTCTGATATAGTAAAAAGAACACTGAGGACTTGTCATCAGAAGATCTGGTCCTGCTGTAAACTTGTTATGGACTCCACAGCACCTGCAGATCATCCAATCCTCCCCTCTGGGCAAGTCCCTCAACTTTTCAGAGCCTTAGATCCCCCTTCACAATCAAAGTGCTGACCTAGATGATACTGAAGACCCTTCTAGCATCTTAATTCCATGATGACATCTTAAAGATAAACATGCTAGACACTGTAGTTCTTTACAGAGGCACAATATGATTAGTCAATTGTTTTGGGGCTCAGCCAATAACATCACTATAAGTGGACCATGCATGGCCCTGTAACAATTCTTCTCTGGGCTGTATAAATCAAATCTAAGCTATGGAAATTATCAAGTCTTTCCTTCTATCTTTCCCATTGCTATTGATGGCACAACCATTCTCCCTATTACTCAGGTTCAAAATAATAGTCATATTTGATTTTTCCCAGTCCCTCAGTGCCTCTCTGCTTCAACCATCTAAACAACTGCCAAGCTCTGTTGATGCTGCTGCCAAAGCGTCTCTCTCATGCATCCTTTCCTATTGATCAGCAAGCATTAAACATCTATTATGTTATGGGCACTGTACTGGATGATAGAGATAGAAATAGGAAAGTGAGACAGCCTTTATAATGTTACTGCCTTAGGTCAGGATTTTATTACTATCTTGGCTAGAATATTATGATTGCCAACTGGTGTCCCAGCCTCTACAATCCAAACTTCATCCAACTGACAAAATAATCTTCCTAAGACATAGAATCAATCATGCTACTCACTGCTAAAATGTTTTCAGTGTCTTCCTATTGACTTTCAGATGACATATACTCTAGCATTTGGGGCAATTATAGCATGTTATCATGTAGCTCTAACCTATTTTTCCAGCCTTATTTTACATTGCTACATTAGACATACTCTGTGTACTAGACTAATGAGGTTGTACCATTCCCCAATTTTATTGTGTACCTTTTTACTCAAAATATTTGAGGCAGCCATCTTCAATGACTGGACACAATGTCTTCACTGAACCTGTTGAAATCTTTCTTTTCCTTAACATCAGCTCAGGTGACATCTCTTCCTTTATGAAGCTTTACGTAAAGCAATTGAATGTGATTTTTCCCTCCTCAAACTTTCCCCAGGCATTTTGTCTTGATAGTTCATCATCTATCACATTCTATTTTTCATCGTATTTTATATTGTGCTAATCTCCCCTGCTTCTGATAGATTGTAAAGATATTATGTTATTTTTAATCTTTGTATCCCTAGCACTGTCTTTCTCATAGGAGTCAATAAATAATATGTATTAAATTAATTCCATTCAAATTAAAGTACAACAAAAATATTCTGTAATTGAGGTAAAGTACTAAGGAAGTCACTCTAATAAATCCTCTATTGCAGGAAGCAACTAACTCTTGAATACAGTTATATAAAAGAAAACTATTAACAGAACCAGTTTCTCTCTCTCTCTTTTAACTACAAAGATTCAATTTCATATGAGTTTTAAAAGTACAAGATTTAATTTTTGGTCAGAAATATTTTGATCTCACCCCTTTTCTCCTATGTGAAATATGGTGTTTTTCTTTCAACCTTATAATCATTAAATTTCCAAGGATTTCTTCATATATGCAGTTAAGGTTTCACTTTAAGGGGAAAATGTTATATTGTAACTTTAAATTGTAGTCAAATTAACACGTGAGATTAATATCCAATGATATGCAGATTATTGATCTTTCAGAAAATAAAAAGGAACATTTTAAAATGTTAAGCTCATACAAATATAAAAAAGAGGACTTTCAAATTAAAAATTACAGATTCATTTGTACTTTTATTTCATTAAAACACTTTCACATTTTCTTCAAGCAGTGTTATACAGACCTTTCTTTTTTCATGTCTGTCTCTTCATCTTCATCATCCTTTTCACCTCCAATGGACAGAACAAATTGACTTATGGGAAAATCTACAGTTTTCATAAATTTTCCATAAATTTAAAATAAAGTTTACTGCCTCCTTACTCAGGACATCCCTTTTTACTTAAGTCAGTTATGTTTGTGGGATAAAATTTAAGAATGTAGGGCAAAGACTAACTGTATTTTGTCTTTGCTTGTAGAGATTTCATTTCCCAGTGAACAATAAGAGACATTTTCCTGAATTCTTCATAAAATATTAATGAATCTCTTCTTTTAAAAGAACAGTGGTTATGAAAGCAGGGCCCAATTCCCTGAACTTTGCTCTAGTATAGACTACTGTAAACGTTAGGACACAAATTAAGTTTTATTCATCTTTGTTTTTCCCTCAGGGACTAGCACGTATCTTAGACGTAGATACACAATAAATGCTTATTGAATGAAAGAAAGAAGCATTAGTGCAACAAGTAC
This sequence comes from Vombatus ursinus, assembly GCF_900497805.2. Lineage (NCBI taxonomy): Eukaryota > Metazoa > Chordata > Mammalia > Diprotodontia > Vombatidae > Vombatus > Vombatus ursinus. The sequence goes on along the minus strand of NW_020954590.1, from coordinate 70,845,082 downwards.
TCTCAATTTTCTACTAGTAGCCTGAAAGATGATATCTCTTTAAGGTGTATTACAAAGAATTAATTTCAGCAATAAATGTTAATAGTCCACAATTATATAGCAAGTTTACAAAGGACATTCCTGTCAAAATTATGCGAAGTGTTAAGTATGATATCTTTATTATATGCTCAGGGAAAAGGAGGTTAAGAGACCTGCTAAAGGTCTCACAACTAGAAAGGATTTGAACCCAGGATGATCTTGATTTCTAGTTAAGTGCTTTTACCATGATATCACTATACTAGGCTGACTTTAATAAAGTCACTAGTATCCAATTCTTTAACATTTTGCAGTATCTATGGCTTCATCAATATGGGTATTCTATTGACATAGATTACAACTCCTCTACACTTCATCCTGTATGATTCTTGTCTTTGTTCTCCCATAAATCCACCAAAAAGGATCTATAAAGGCTAAAAGTCCTTCCTCCTGACAGTGTATTAGTATTTAATTAATATTACTACCATTTGCTTGAAAAGAATGGTTTTTCAGAATAATTCTATAGGGCATAATGTACTAGTAAGGGGAACATCAACGTTCTGATTGATAAAGATCATGATGAAGACACATGGTTGCCTAGGGAAACATTGCCTTCTCCACAATTGCAGGAAGGTAGTATTATTTCAAAGGCTCAATGGGCCAACCCCTTAGTCCACATCCAAACCTGCCGTGGATCCAGTCATGCAAATTTAGGTTGAAATAACTTTGCTTGTATTTTTCTTGAGGGAAACTTTGGGATAGAGTTAACAAAACAACCAAAACAACAACCCAAACAGAACAGAAACTTTTCACCTACCTCTTCACAGCTAGTCCTGAAATCCATGTGCTATGGCACAGTAAAGAGTATCGTCTAAAAAGATAGAAAGACAGTATGCCATTAAATTCAGCATTGGTGGGAACATGAGAGAAAATTCATAGGATTGTAAAATTATAAAAACAAATGCCATGGCCTTCTTGGCAAATTGTGTTTCTTACTATGCAAAATAACCAAGGACTCCAACAGTGTAATGAAGTGAGAGGAATAAGGGGAAAACAGTCCCTAATTCCTGGCTTGTATAAAAAATAAACATCCTGATTTTATTCACTGTGATTGAGAAAGAAAGTACATTTCCAACCCTCTCTCCACTCTATCAAGCATTCAGATATGACCTATTCTATGATTAACCTCTTCTTACAAGTGCTAGCTTATTTCAAACATTTATTTGGAAAGTCGTGTTTGCAGCAGGGAAAGAACCTTCAAAAGAGTAATTAAAAGTTGCTTTTCATATGGTTATCTCTTGCAAAAGGTTGACTAATCTTTTTTTTTCTAATTAAAAACAAGCATGCATGAATAATTTTCTCCTTGGACTTGAGATTTTATACACAAACATTACTTCTCAGAGAAAACAAACCATTTATCAGGGAAGGTAATTTTCAGAAATGTCTCTGTCATGAAGTAGAGGAAATTACCTCAAATAGGATTAGGTGGAAGTCCACTGGTTTCACACAAGTGAAGCCCACAATTATTGAAATGATAGGTCTAGGCCTAAATGAATCTCAAGGTACACTTAAGCTTCTGTAAAGTACAGGTTTAAATAGCTTTGTTCTAGTTAGAAGGTAAGTTTAATGAATTGTTATTGTCATAGAATAATGCTATTTATATATATATATATATTTATATTTGACTGCAGAGAATAACAATAATTCTGATAATTCTACAATGTTGCCAGAAATTGAAGTCAACCTCTATGACTTATTTAATACAGATTCCATTCTCTTCAGCCTCCTCCCCTCTCCTCACCCTCCCAGTTTTGTTTTTGGAAAATCTGAACAACTTTTCTACCTTTCCGATCCTACTGTGCCTCTCCCATTATGCATTATCTTGCAAAAATCATTAAGAGTGGCTAGTCACAGCATCTATTGTGAACTCAGTGCCCAAGGCTGTAGACTATCTGTGTCTGGTGATTTTAATCTTTTTTATTGTTATTCTCTGCAGTCAAATGTTAAAATGTTTAAGGACAGGGACTTCCTTACCTTTGTATTTTTATCCTCAGTATCCATAAGGCCTGGCACATTATAGGCACTTAAAAAAATATGACTTGATGATTAATGGATTTTTTGTTTTTACTTTCTCTAGGCTTTTCTTCAGTGTCAACTCCCTGTTAGTGTCTAAGATTTCTCCTTATTATAGATAAATAATCCTTAAGTCTCAGGCCTTCTTTATATAGCTATGATAATGTTATCAATTTCTAGCAACATTATAGAATATATCATTAAAGGAATGTTAATACATATAAAAAATAAGCAGTGATTACAAAGAGTCATCATTTTATTATCAATAATAGGTTACACCAGACTACCAACATTTTTATAGAAGAGAGATGAGGATAAAAATGAAGTAGAGGAAAAAGGGAAAAAAGAAAACATTTATATTGTGCTGAGTATATTAGAGGGATGCTACAGATATGGTTTGACTAGGTATTAAACATTTGACAGTCTTTCATGATACACTCATTGAAAATATGGGGAGATAAAGGCCAGATGATAATAAAGCTAAGTGAGTTCAAAAGTAGTTGAAAGGCCAGACCCATAAAGTAATCATTAATGACTGGATATCAGTTTAAAAGTTTCTGGTAGAGTACCCCAAGGACCTGTAGTTGATCACTTCATAGATTGAGATATAGAGATAAATATAGACAGACATATCTATATTTTACATATATATACATCTAGATAGATTTTATATATTTATATATACATCTAGATAGATATAGATTATCAATAGATACAATCTAATCTATAATAATCTATATATCTATATCAGTATGTTTATATATATCTATTTTGTTGTTCAATTGTTTCAGTCATGTCGGACTCTTCATGACTCTATTTGGGGTTTTTTGGCAAAAGTCCTGGAATGGTTTGCCATTTCCTTCTCCAGTTCATTTTGTGGATGAGAAAAGTGAGGCAAAGAGGGTTAAGTGACTTGCCCAAGGTCACACAGCTGGCAAACTGAGGCCAGATATGAATTCAGGTCTTCCTGACTCCAGGCTTAGCGCTTTATCTACTGCACCACCTAGCTGCCCGTGTTTATATCTGTATCTATCTAGATATATTATCTATATCAGTATTTGTCTGTCTGTCTGTCTGTCTATGTAATGGAAGGACTGGCCTTAGAACATACTCAGATTTTCCCAATGCATGAACAATATTTCCTTCTTATTTCCAATCCAACACTTGGAGTCTTAGTGACTACTCTTCGGACCAGGAGTGACTGAAGGGCTGGTTCTGTCAGAATACTTTGGTTGGTGAAAGAGCTGGAAAGAATGACGCTCAGGAGTTACTAAATAAGAACTTTGTTCAAATACATAAGGATGAATATCCCCCTATTTCGGCCCTTTGGTGCTTCTCTTCCATTGAAGAATTCAAGTAAGGAAGACCGATATGAGTCCTTTGGGGTATGGGGGGAGGAGGAAAATTGAGTGATTTTCCCCCACCAGCAGACATGAATTTCTGAGTGCCTAGTGTCTCTGTTTCTTCTGGATTTTTTTCTTTTCTAATCTGTATGATTGAGTATCTTGAGACAGGAATGCACAGCCAATTAGGGACACCAGGAAATCCATTAAAACTATCAACTACCCCACTGATAACCACAGGCAGTAGCCACACCACCCAAGTCCAGTGAGAAAGGAGCACAGCAGCCAAGTCACTACTTCATCCACCCTGTTACCTAAGACATCATGCTTTGCAAAAAGCCAGCCCAGCTGATCCAGGAAGTGATTTGTCCATTGCTGAGGACACATGCAAAAAGTGAAATCATAAGGAATCCACAAAGAGAGAAAAAACTCCCAGAGCCAGGAGTCAAGAGGCATCTTTTGGCCCCATGTGTACTTTACACATGTGCCTGTCTTCATTTGCATGTTAAGTTTGAGTTTATTCTTCCAAGGATGAATAAGACTGTGTTCATGCTGTAGGTCCTGTGGAATTTTTTTTTTTTGGTAAACTTTTATCATTGTTATACATACTCAGTTAATATCCTACTGTAAATGCTGATTAATGCCAACTGTTTGATCAATATTCAGATATTCAGGAGCACACCAGGTCAGGTCTCAAGAGCAATGCTATTAGAAATCACATCTCTCAAGTTTATCCCTTAAAATGTTGAAAGGAGCAGTATATTCTGTCCTGTAGAAACAATCTAACAATGTAATATGAGTTGGGCAAATGGTCCCAGGGGGTGGGAAGGGATTCTTAATGTACTACTACTTTAGTATTTTGTAAGACAACTCTGTGCTGTCTGCTGTGTACACAAAAGTAAACATCAATCCTAATTTGCTGAGACACATTTGTGACACTGGGTACCTTTAGAAATGAGCAGCTAGCAGGAAGTCAAGAAGACTTAACTTTCTTAGTTCAAATCTGGCCTCAGACACTTAATAGATGGACGACCCTGGGCAAGTCACTTAACCCTATTTGCCTCAGTTTCCTCATCTGTAAAATGAGTTGAAGAAAGAAATGGCAAAGCACTCCAGCATCTTTACCAAGAAAACCCCAAATGAGGTCACAAAGAGTCAGACAGATGAAAACTAAACAGCAACAACAACTACCTGCAGTAAGGGGAATTACTTGGGGCCAGTTCCAGAGACATATATGGAAAGAAGAAGGAGGCAATGAAGAGAAATACTTTAAATAATGAATTGAAACCCTCAAAAACATAGATTTATAAAGAAAGTCATTCCCATCATGTTCCCTGACCTTCAATCTATCCACATCAATCTCCTTAACCTGAGAGTTTAAGTGACAAACCAAGAGTCACACAACCATTCCATACCAGCGGTGGGATGTGACATCTTCCTGGTTCTGAGGCAAGTTTTCTATCCTCTATTCCTTGTTGCCTATCTATTGCTATCTAAATTTTTTTAATAAATGAATCAAATAAAGAAATCTATTGTATGATTATCAAATGTGCAAAGGACACAAAGATGGGAGGAATAGCTAATACAATGGATGAAAAAAATCAATATCCAGAAATATCTTGATAATTTACAACTATATGCCAAATCTAATAAACCATTTAATAGTGACCCAAAGTCTTAAATTGTGTTTTCTAAATCAATTCCACAATGACAAGATCAGTGAGGAGTGGATGGGTAGCAATTTGTATGAAAAATGTGTAAGGATTTTATTGGCTTGCATTCCCATCCAATCAATGATGTTTAGGGTAAACAAAAAATCTGATTCAATTCTTGACTGCATTTAGAAAGCTATAGAATCCAGGAATAGCAAGATAAGAGTCTCACGACACATTGTACTAGTCAGAAAAAAAAAATCTGAGTGTCACGTTTTAGGAAGGATGGTCATCCTGAGGATGGTAATCAATATAGAGAATGTATTTGAGAATAAACCATGTGACAATTATGTGAAAGATGTAAGAAAATTAACTCAAAGAAAGAAGACATAGGAATGGGGTGGGGGCGTATGTGTAGTGGTGATAGTCATTTTTCGGTATATGAAGGGCTGTCACAATAAAAAGGAAAGAGAAAATGGGTAAAAATTTCAACTTTAGGTTTGACATAATAAAAGACTTCCTAACAATCCCCTATAAGTTAAATGGGGTACTTTGGGAGGTAGTAACTTCGCCATCATTGGAGGTCTTCAAGCTCAGGCTAGATGATCATTTATTGGGTATATCATAGAGAGGTTCTTATTCAAATATAGATTGGACTAGATGGCCTATGAGGTCTCTTCTCATTTGATGATTCTGCCAGTTGAAAGTACTGTATACTTTAATAGAGAAGAAATGAATTGCAATTTTTTTTTGTTTAAAAAGTCATTATAAACTTGTGGTATATCACTTACATGCCTTGCCAACTTCTAAAACAAAACAAAATAAGATGAATGTGTTAAACATAACTAGTGCAAGTGAAATAAAAACAAACAAACATTACAATGAAAATTCACTGTGTCCATTTTCACAAACAGTACATAAACTCTTTATGTCTCAATAAATAAGGTACATAAATATTCACTTTTTCCTGGTTTTGACTCATTTACCACCCTGCCCAAAATGACTATTATGTCATATTTCTGATTGCTCATTCAGAAAAAGAGTAACTAAGCAATTAAATATGTGTCAATGACCAAGACAGCTCGTGGTTTTTATAGCTACAATAAAATCACTCTGTGGAGTAATTGTAAATGTCAAGAATAGAAAACTTTTTTTAAAAAATACTACTCAAGGAAGAGTAACAGTCATTTGTTACTTATACTCTACTGACAAAAGCAGGATATCCAATACTATTACCTTCGTTTAGACCATTCACATTCTTAAAATAATTTTTATAAACATGCTAGTAAACATCAATATAACCAATAAAGTTTGCTTTGCAACTGCTTAACTTCATACACATGAATTGAACACCCAAAATGTCATAACAAATTTTCAGTCCTTTTTCCAAGTTTCCATCAGGTTTCTTAGATTATTTATTCTCATTTAGTTTTCACATTTTCGTAGTATAGTATATACTCTGTACTTCTAATTAGATTTTTTTTTCATTTTTCAGTATTTTATAGAGGTCCTTCCAATATTCTTTATATTCCTCAGATTTATCAATCT
>NW_020954590.1:70803451-70835951 GCF_900497805.2 Vombatus ursinus | reverse complement strand
GCTGTTGTCATCAATTATTTCGAGTACAGGTCCAATTGCTGTTGATGAAATTTCATCTCTGCAAACAAAATAGACCAAAAGAGCCAAGGATGTGATCTCAGCATGCAAAGCACTTCTCGGCTGCTTCTCCAGAAGAAAGTTCCATTGCCAGGAGGGTAAGTGATCAACAATGGAGAGATGAATCTCTAAAATTGTAACAATAAAGGGAAAGGATGTGAAGGACTGATTTAGTTTGTTTAAATGGGGAAAACAAAATAAACCAGGAGAACCTTATTGGAGCAATTTTTAAAAAAAATTTAGTTAATTGCCAAAATCTTTATTTAGGACCGTATATTCAGCTAGCCTCTAGAGTATTTTGTACTCATCATGGCAATTCTATTTATTCAAGAGAAAAACATTAATAAATTAGGAACTGCTATGTGGCACAGTGAATAAAGCACCAGCCCTGGATTCAGGAGGACCTGAGTTCATATTTGACCTCAGACATTTACTAGCTGTGTGACCCTGGGCAAGTTACTTAACTGGGATTGCCTCAAAAAAAAAAAAGAGTGAAAAAAAGTTAATTAAGGACAGATCAAGGGAAAATTTGAGATAGATAAAATTTGTATTCTTTGGCTACACTGGATTGGTGAGCCCCACCTCTACCCTCACATAGACTTATAATTCTACCTAGTCTACCTGTACCTCAATTCCTCATGCTCTCTCATGATTAGTTTGCCTTGGTTTGTCATGATAGAGACAGTAATATGGTAGACAAGAGGGGCCATTAGTCCTTTCAAGTTTCTAATGACTTTGGCACTTTAAGGTTTCCAAAATTGATGATATAATGATTTCTAAAAGAATAAACTTCATTCCTATTGGATGTCTGCTGATCATAGGTGATGCTAGATAAATGCTTATTCTCACATAGCAAGCACTATATAAATGTGTATTCCCTTTCCTTCCTTATTATAAAGCCCCTATTATATGCCAGGCACCATGCTAAGGGCTTTACAAATATTATCTCATTTGATCCTCACAACCTTGCTAGGTAGGTGCAGTTATTATCTCCAGTTTACAATTGAAGAAACTGAGGCAAAAAAAAGGTTAAGTGACTTCCTCAGCTAGTCAGTAATCTGAGTAAGTAAGAGCTAGTAAAAGTCTGAGACTGGATTTGAAATCAAGACTTGTTGACCTCAGGACCAGCACTCTATCCACTGCACCATCATGTGCCCCAAATGAGGGTAGAGTGAGGGATCAAGCTATAATTGTTAAATTATATAAAATTGAAAGAAGGTAAGCAGGACAATCACTGCTGGATATGAATTTACTATTCTAATTACTATTACTAATGAAATTACTAAATATGAATTTAGTTCACAAGTTTTCTAGTTTTCCACCATGGTCCCTTTTGTTCTTTATAACTATTAACCAATTCAGCAAGCTCCTTTTCTTATCCGCTTAGGGTCTAACTTATCTTCTGGTGACTTAACTGGTTAAATTCTGATAATTTAATTCTCAGTGTTGTATTAATGTCCTAATGCATTATTTTGGGGTTAGGAGGTAGGGTTGAGGAATCTTTGTATTTTAAATAAGATTCCTGATTATACAAGTCTTAACCCAGAGGAATAAATAGCAAATGATGGGAATTTTAGTCACCATGACAGATCAACATAGTACAAATTTTTTTTTATTTTTAATCCATCCAGTTTTCCTAAAATCACTCTACCACATATGTACACACACATACACACACACATGCACACACATACACATACAGGCACAAAGTCACACTGAACACAAAATAGTCACCTCTCCCTATAAATATGGACTTACCAAGCATTTGTCTTCAACTGTACTGCCCATAGAATTTAAATATGTACACATTCTGATTTTGAATGAAAAGTATTTCTGCCATAAATCACCAGAGATTGAAACAATTAAATTCTCCCACTTATTTCCTATGATATAATTATTTATTTACCTTTCTATCTTTCTAATCTATCTACAGATAGCTATAGACATACACACATATGTTATCTACATAGATACATATGTCTGAATATAGACATATTTCCTATGGTATATATGTATATATACACATATACATATTATATATATATGTATATATATACATCAACATATCATGCAAGATTTAATCAAAGATGAACTTATATTTGTTAAAAACATTGAATATGATTCTCCAACCAGTGTGTGAATTTCAATTTTATGGAAATGCAGCTTTTATGAGGGACTTCCTCATCTATAATTGTGGACAAAAGGCTAAGGTACAGTATAGCATTTATAAATGAAATACCAGTATTGCCACAGACCGTGCAGGCATATGAGGTTTGGAAAAAAAGAACACTGGCATTGAGAGTTATTGGGTATAGATGCAGACTTAGAACAGGACCAGAGGGAGAAGAAGGAATAGCGGAGGGTCAGTTGGATGGGGTCTTGTCTTTGACGGGTTCTAATTTAGGCTTTACTACTTATTTAATTACGCAAACCTGGACAAACCAATCTACTTCTTTGGGTTTCAAAGTCATTACCTGAAAAATGGGAATATTGCCTTTCCTATCTAGCACACCAGAATATTATGAGGTTTAAATGAACTAATTATATATAAGTATTTTGAACCCATAAAATATTACAAAGATTGGAGGTATATCAAAAACATTACTTAGGATAAGGTTATGGGAAATTTCTTCTCTCACATTAGAGGAGAACATATTACCCCTCACAGTTCAAAAGGAAAAATCAAGATCCCAACATAATTAGTACAAATACTATTACAAACTTGATTTGGGTACTCTAACATATTGTTATTGTTATTGTTGTTGTTGTTGTTGTTGTTTAACTGCCATTCAAATTGGCAACAAGCTGCAAATCTCAGCTTATCATTCAACATACTCGACATGTTTTCAATCTAATATTTCAGGCTGTTTTTCCTAATACTTAATTTTCCACAATATGATTATGCACATATAGAAATAATTTTGGAGACAGAATGAAGTATCACATTCTTTGATCTAGCACTTTCAGGCAAGCTCTATACCATGAGATTGTTAAACGTGTGTAGGGTGAGGAGGGTACCAAAAATAGAATAGATTTTCATCTGTTAAATGACAGTTTAGGTGAGAGGCTTGCCTAAAGACAAGAGATTGACTCTCCTTCAATTTCATTCATCTCCGCCCCTCTACCTCACACAAAAAGTGCCTTACAACCAACCCCAAATGTAGAATTTACTGCATGCTATGTACTGTACATATGTAATTCAACATCCTTTTAGATGAAATATAATACCCATTTAGCAGTATGTGCTGATTATCCACTGTAGTCCAGTACATTAAGTATGGAAGAATATTGTATCCAATTGAAAATTCAGGGATAATTTAGTTAGATAGAATGTAATAACCTATTTTGGATTTTTTCCAAGATATTGAAACTAACAGTCCTGCTCTTGTAAAAAAAAATGTCAATGATTTAATGACTGCATACAGTTAATATTTAGTTTTAATTTTTTTCCTCTCAATAGAGAACACCCTAGTTAGCCTAAAGTCCTTGAATATTTCCCAGAGAAGTTTGGTCACAGGAGAAAGGGTGGTGGTGGTGCCGGTATGTGAGTATAAATAAGTTTTGCAAAGAACATTAGACTTCAAGTCAGAAGACTTAGGTTAACAAAGTAGTAGATGCCCATAGATTAGATAAACAACAATGAATAAACAAAGTATGGTACCTGAATGTGTTGGATTATTACTCTGCTGTGAGAAATGACAGCTACGAAGAACTTAGTGAAGCATGGGACCATGATGTTTTATGGAATCAAAACCAAACAGAACTGCTAATGAAAAATGAAAAAAAAATTATCTGAAAGTTTTGAACCAAGCACTTTATAAAAGCATACTTTTGGAGGAATTTATTGCTTCACTCTTCAGACCTGCAATCAAAAGGAAGAGGCAAGTCAAGGAGTAGAGAAGGGATTGAATATCAAAAAGTGAATCAACCTACATGATGAGATTTCAGGTAATCAGCTCAACCTATGAGCCATGATATCAATGAATATTTCCCAATAAACTACAAAAATGCATTATTTTAGCATCATTTTATTTAATACACTGATTTTAGAGTAAATATAGAATGAAGGCCTATGATAAAATTGAAGGAATAAACAATTGCTATTCAGCATTAGCAAGAGTTTGATTAATTGAAGTTCTTTTTCATATTTTTGTTGGTTTTAAAACCATTTTTCACTTAGCAACCATTGTGGGTTGCAAAAAGAGGGAGATGAATTTATAGATGAATTCTATATTCAGTGTAACCTATAATTGCATCAACTCTTCAAATAATACCATCAATTAGAAAGAAGAGAAAAATGCATGTAATAAATGACATGAAGTCAACATCCTTCCTTCCTTTTCTTTCCTTCTTTCCATCTTTTCCTCCTCTCCCCTTCTCTCTATCCCTCTCTCTTTCTTTCTTTTCTTTTTTTTTCAAAACATATTCTTTTACAAATCTTTTTAAAGCTTTCTTTTTTTTTTAAGGGATTACAAGAGGGAACAGAATGTAGTCTTTATATGATTTTCGAAAATGTTACCAGACAGTTCTTTGGCATGAAAAGTAGCCTGATTATAGATCATACATTGAATACATTTTGTCTTTGCACTTAAATTACCAAAATCAAAAATGTCAACTTAATCTCCAACTAATCTTACCTTGCCAAGGAAACTGTCAGAGACAATTTTGTACACATAAATTTTATTTTTAGGTAGGTACATTCAATACATGCTGTTCTTCTATGAATGGAAACCTGCTATGTATGTCAAAATATAATTAATTGGTTCTTGATAAGTGTAGCAAGATTACCAAGCTTTGGTTATGTTGGATTTTTTTCTTTTGAATTTTTTTTTTCTTTTTGAATGGCCTAACTTCCATGCCATTAATGAGATTTATTAATCAGACTAATTAAAATATGTTCTATTATCTTAAAACAAAACAAGTAGGACTCAAAACTTATTAACAGCAGGTGTGTCTTCTTGTAATGGTTTAAGTTACTGGGTTATACTTTATATCTGGTTATGTTGTCCTGAAGAACCTGTCAAGTCCACAGAAATAAGTAAGAAGGAATCAAAATGATACAGTCTGATGCTCCCCACTTCAGCAACAAAAACAGCAACAACAATGTCAAATATCTGTTCAACAAATTAATTCCCCTTCTAATTATTTCAAAAACAATAAGCTACTATAGTGAAGTCTAGACCTGGTAAAAGAGCAACTAAATTCTTCACATTCTTTAAATTTTCAATATCTTTTTGTTTCCTCTAACAAGTTAGGTCAATAAAAATCAATGATCATTTACTGTGTGTCCAATAGATGCAGTACACTCCATTACACTTTGTTGTGGATATACAGACATATTTTACACACATAAGAGTCTGTCCTTAGGGAGCTTTCACTCTAATCAAGTGAATATGTTTATACATATTCAAGGTAGGAAAAACAATAATACGTAATACATAATTTTTAAATGAATCATATAAGTAAGCAATGATAACCGTGAGTTTTGGGTAAGTGGAGATGATCATAGACTTGGAATGCTTCATGGAAGAAGGACTTTGGATGGGCCTTGAAGAATTGGTACAATTTGTCTAGATTGAATGGAAGGAAGGAGTAATGAGAACAGTGTTAAGAAAAGGTGTGGAGGTAAATGAGGACAAAAAAATTGTGGGGAGACAGAGAATAAACCATTTTATCTGTAATAATAATAATAATTATATATATATATATATATGTATAATAGTAAACCATTTTGCCTTATCTAAGTTTATGTGCAAGAGAAGCTAAAAATAATGCTGGCAGTGGAGATTGGGATAAGGTTATGAAAAATCTCAATTTAAGTCTAAAGAATTTGGATGACTAAAGTTTGGACAACCATTAGGCTAGTCCTAAGAGGGGATTAAAGTAACATTTTCAGAAATTTAATCTGTTGTGTTATGCAACATGGTTCAGAAGGAGATTCTAGAGTTGCATTATCTAAGGCCCTTCAAGATGTATAAGGTACATACTTTCCCAGTGACTTAGATTGTGCAAATTTTTGTCACTGGTATTCCAGATATGTGATTTCACCAGAATAGGGAACTCCCATTATGCAAACTCCTTTCCACAGTTACAGATTAGCAACATTAATGCAGTTTACAATCTTAGAGAAATGCCTGAGGCAAAAGTATTGTTATTTCCAATTTATAGAAGATGAAATTTATATTCAAAGAGGTTGTGATTTGTCCATAGTCAGCTAGGTAGTAAGTGTTAGGACTAGGAATTTCAATTAAGAAACTGAAGAATATGGTAGGCACTGTTAGATGGTACAAAGGGTAGAGCTTGGGAGCTTAGAATCAAGAACTGAATTCAAATAATTTCCCAGATATTTACCAGTTATGAGAAAATGGAAAATAAGAGTTGAACTCAATACCCTCCAAGGACCTTCCAGAACTAAATTGACAATCCTATGAATTCATGATCTACTGGTTCATAGCTTAACAAAACACAAATATGTTAAGAGATTTGTCTTAGGTTTAGATAGATAGATCTATTTCTATATCTATCTAACATATCTATATTTATATCTCATCTCTCTATCTTTCTATATCTATACCTATGTCTATATTGACCTCTATCTATCTACCCATCTGTCTGTCTGTCTGTCTATAATTTGTGGCAGAACTCAAACATTTGAAACCAAGTTTCCTTTAATAACAGATGACATTTGTCAACTAGTCTTGACACAAGTCAATCTCCTGGTACCAGAAGGTTAATATTGGAACAAAATAAGACATTCATAAGTCATTCAACTGTCAATAAATAAAAAGGCATTTACTTAGCCACAGCAAGAGAAGGATATTAACAAGTATAGGCATTGCATTATTTCAGCTACATGGAGTTTCCTTGTGTTAACCGTTGAGATACAAAAACCAATTACCAGAGCATCTCCTCCCTCTCCTCATAGCCGCATTGTACCTAGGTAATAAGGAAGTGAAGTCAACAGTATTTTGTGTCAATCAAGTCTCAGTGAATATTTCAATATCTTTTTAAAGAAAAAAAAATAGGCTAACTTGCATGGGGAGAAGAGTTGGGATATTACTTCTACCACAAGAGTTATATAACAAACACTGTATGGGCATTATTTCACTTGAGCCTCACAGTAACCTTGAGCAGTAAATACTTCAGGTATTACTCTTTTTTATATTAAAGAAGCAAAACACCTTAATGATCAGGTGATTTGCCTATGTTCACATAATTAGAAAATGTCACATATATGATCTGATTCTAGGTCTTGTCCGATTCCATAATTTTTGCCATTCTGCTATGCTGCTTTTCGCTATATTCATTGCACTACATTTAATGTAGCCAGGTAAACATTTACCTACATATTATTTTCAAGGGATAATAAATGTGGCATCTTACATTATGTACCCTTTATTGGCTTTCTCCATTAAAAACAGGCTGAACTTCTTCCTATGTCTTGGTGCCAGACTTCAAATCTGAGCTTTGCTAACTATAGTAAAAAAAAAAAAAAATCTACCATAGAATTCCTAAGAAGAAAATAACATGTCTGAGGTATAGCAAAACCATACTCAAAACTATTGAATAACATGGGCCTATAATTCAGACACAGTGGCCATGAAGCAAATCTGTCCTCCCCCAAGAATCACAGGTCACAGAGGTAATACAGGGACTCTATCTGCACAGCACATAGCTGAGGTCTGCCCAAGATTAGTGCCTCAGATTGTTGTTGCAGGGCTTGTTTGTTTGTTTGTTTTGGGGGGCGGTATTAAGAAATTTGAATGGACAAACCTGTCAATGGTACAAAAGAAAAAAATACATATATATATATATATATATATATACACACACACACACACATACATATATACATATTTTTTACAAGCACATTTTATCTCACACAAAGGAAATTGTTTCACTTGATAGGGTGGGGTTAGAGCATGAGGAGGAGAACAAGGAAAGTAATGGCAAGGGCACTTTGGGATGATGATCATAACAACTAACATTTGCATAATGCTTCTAGGTTTGCAAGGGGATAACTATATACGATCACAGATTTAGAGCTAGAAGGACCTCAGAGATCATCTAGCCCAGCCTCTTCATTTTATAGTTGGTGTAACTAAGGTTGAAAAAGGTTAAGTGATTTGCTTAAAATCACAAAGGTAATAGTTATCACAGGTAGATTGGAATCCAAATATTCTGACTCCAAAGCCAGTGCTATTTCCACTATGCCACACTGCCTCTTACAAATATTATCCCATTTAATCCTCACAACAACTATGTGAGGTACATGCTGTTATCATCCCCATGTTGCTGACAAGTGAACTGAGTCTAAGAGATTTTGCTCAGGCTGTAATATCCTTCATGAATCTCCCAGTCAAGTTTAGTTGATTCTCAACCACTTACCAGCTCTCTGTTAAAGCTAGTTGGTTGAGCAAAATTTGTCTATCTTGCATTTCCTTCCTTGTTGTCATTCACCAAACTTGAAAAATAAAAAAAAACTGCTATCTCTGCACACGCAAGACTAACCATCTAAAATGAAAAAGGAAGAGAGTGAGCAACAGAAGTTGTCTAGATTTTGACACACATCTGAATGTTCTTCCATTGTGTGAACATGGCCTCTGAGCAACTTCTGGCAAATCATTTAGAACTGCTGTGCCTAGTTTCAATATCATTAAAGTGTGAGAAAGCATATTCTTGTAATTCATTGCCCTTTTGGTTTTGTAGAAACAAATTTCCTAAAGGCTGATTATTACAGAGAAAGGGGTTATAAAAAATAGGAGGAAAAACAATTTTCTCCTCTCCTTTCACAAGCTTCTTCCTCCATAATGTGAAGATAATATAAAAACTGGTTTAATTGAGCTTTTTGAATACTTCTTTCAGTTTTCAGATTGATCCAAATCACAGCCCACCTATGCCTTAGTAAATACTTTCATGAATTACTGTAGGCAAAAATGAAAACATTAGCAAATGGTAATTAACCTTCCAGGGATAGAGCTCATCATATATTACTAGGTTGATGGTTGGAAGAAAGTCCATCACTAGGCCCATACTCAAAACTTATACAACTTGTTTGGAATCGAATGAGAATACATTTTACTGACCAAAACTTTCAAGTATCCGGCATTTCTTATATACTATAATAAGGTATTAAGGTAAAGTGTTAGTTGAGCAACTCAATCTCTTTAAATTATGCCCCTAAAAAGGTATATAATGAACAAATGATCTCTCCTTCCTCAGATTACTCATAGAACCATGCCTATCAGTTGAATGGTCCAATGGATAAATGGTGGACTTGGAATCAGCAAGACTTGAATTCATATCCTGTTTCAGACATTTATCAGCTCTGTGACTTTGGGCAAGTCACTTAACCCCTCTCAGTCTCAGTTTCCTCATCTGCAAAATGGGGATAACAACAGAATCTATCTAATAGTGTTGTTGTGAGGATTAAATGAGATA
Source organism: Vombatus ursinus (assembly GCF_900497805.2). NCBI lineage: Eukaryota > Metazoa > Chordata > Mammalia > Diprotodontia > Vombatidae > Vombatus > Vombatus ursinus. The sequence continues at coordinate 70,826,453 of NW_020954590.1, read as the reverse complement.
AAATTAATCATTGATTCAGTAAACATTTATTAAGTGCCTAGTATATTCCAGACATTATGTTATTAAGTGCTGGGGATACAAAGAAAGACACAAAGACAATTCCTGCCTTCGAGCATCTCACAATCTGCTGGGGGAGACAACATGCAAATAACTATGTACAAATAAGTGCTAGAAAGAAGAAATTGCAAATAATCTAAAGAACAAAGGCACTAGAATCAAGGGGGATTGGAAAAAAAATTTTGCAAAACTTAAAGTGCTATACAAATGCTAGTATAGGTATCAACTATCTATGCATTGATTCTAATGTGAATCATAGTCATTTCCATACCATTTTAATCTCTCCAGCTGGAATGTAAATTCCTTGATAAACAGGAAGGACATTTAATCCATCTTTTCACTGTCATACCCTAGCATAGCGCTTTGCACATAATGAGCTCTTTATAAACATCTGTTAAATTGAATGGAATCTTTCACTCTATAGGGAATGCAGGTACTCCTATAGTCTTGGCCTATTAGAAAGGAAGGAAAGGAAATAAGCATTTATTAAGCAAGTAGTTATGTGACAAATATTATACTATATGCTTTAGAAATATTATTATTTCATTTGATTTCACAATAACTCTGCAATGTATATACTATCATTATCTCCTTTCTAAAGTTGAGGAAGCTGAGGCAGAGGTAAAGTGATTTGCCCAGGGTCACACAGTTAGTTAAGTTTCTGAAGTAGGATTTGTACTCAGGTCTTCTAACTTCAGGCTCAGCATTATATTCCCCGTGATCCCTAGCTGACTCAATTTATATTTATACATAGGATGGCGAGTTGTAAGTGATGATAAATATCAGTTCTTTCATTTTACATATACAAGGTAGAAATATATTCAAGAGGCGTTAATTGAATTAATTGAAGTGCCCTAGTCAAAGCTATTAAGCAACAGAATCACAAACTGACTTCTTGCCCAGGTTAACAAAAAACAGTATCACAAGTCTATGAGACATACATTGCAACTGGATTTACTACTAGAGAAATGAACAAGCATGTGGAACCCTATGCAAGTGCAAAGATTTCACAACCCAAACAGAAGCTTGCGTATTTATGAGATTACTATAAAGAAGGGAGGAGAAAGAACAATGGCCTCCTAAATGGGAGTGGCACAACAGGAGGAAAAGAGCAGTAGGGGATTGGGAAAGGCCTAGTTCCCTCCCAAAGAAGAGGAGAAATCACGAATAAATAGGATGGCAAGAGCAACATTCTTTTCCCCTCGGAACTGCTGAGCAGTAGCCATGGTATTACTGTAGATAAGGAGACCACCATATTTTCATACTCTGGCAGACAGTTTTGTCTCCCAAAGACACATAGGGAGTCCAGTTTGGGGTGCAAATAACAAATTATGTCAACTTGAATGGAGTGGGGGGAGGGGTTCATCCTTGACACAGTCAGGGCCTCTTGCATACTTTGGGTCCATTATTTCTAGAAAATATGGCCACTCAAAAGACAAGTTCAGGGCACCTCAAAACCCAGAACTCTTTTCATTATGACAAACGACTCCTATGGTGAAGGAACATTTATTCAATTCTAGAGGAATATTTAGAAAATTGCATTTTTTTTTTATTTTACTTTTCAGGAAATAGGTTAGCAAAAAAACAAAATAATCTGCCCATGGCCTATGGTGGTCCTTGGATACAAATATATATATATTTCATTTGTGATAATGTACTGAAAGTCTGACCTACACTTGGTACTAATGCTAATAAAATGAGTCATATTCCAATGGAGTAATTACTAGATATTTTTTCACCAAGTAGTGGAAGATTGAATGCTTTAATATATTTGGCCAACGGTGATAGATGCGAATGAGACACTATCATACACTACATTATAAGCAGTGGTTAAAACATGTAAACTTTTGTATTTTCCTCTGACTCATTATCCAAATGTTGGAACATTGTGAGAGGCAAGGAAAGTAAACATATTTTTCTTTCTCCTGGAATCAGAATACTAAGCATCAATGAATTTTTCATGTAGAGGTAGCACGTAATTGATACCTTCTATTACTGGTTGCAATTCAGTTTATTAAAATAAGAGTAAATAGAATTAATCTACTACTGATATATTTTATTTTGAGATGTAATGCTTTCTATACAACTATGGTTATTTTCAAGTCTCTAACCTGAAAACTATTGCAAGTTTTGTTAATTTATCAGCAGTTAATACAGCAATACAGCAGAGCCATGGTTGGGCAGCAGTTTATCTGAAAAACAGCAGGTGATTTTAGTGGACTGAAAGCTAAATATGACTCAGTAGTATGATACGGCCACCAAGAAAACTGATTCAGTCTTAGAATGCATTAAGAGAGGCACAATGTCAGGGATGAGAGAGGTGATGACACTGTTGCAGTTTGTTCTGGACAGACCAAATGGCACCATAGGACCTTAGATTTTAGAGAGGGAAAGGACTTTAGAGGTCGTAGGTTCATAGAGCTAGACCTGGAAGGGACTCTAGAAGACAACTAATTCAACCTCTTCATTTAATAGATGAGGAAACTGTGGACCAAATATAGTAAATGTCTCACTTAAAGTTACACAAGTCATAAACATCATAGAATAGATAGGGACCCAGATTCTTTAACTCCAAAGCCAGTATTCTTTTCACTGTATAAGAACGCTGGAATAACTGTTGACTACATTTTTAGAAGGACATTGGTTAACTGAAGAATGTTCAAAAGAGGGTTAAAAAAAAAGATGGTAAAAGATACTTAAGTCATGTTTTATGAGGATATGCTGAGGGAACTGGGAATATTTCCCTTGGAGAATAGAAGACAGTGAGGGGTATGATAGCTGTCTTCAAGTATCTGAAGTTTAGAAAGCCACTTAGAAGAAAAAGGAAACTTGTTTTCTTTGGTCCCTTAGGGAAGAGTTTGTAGCAATAGGGTGCTAGTTGCAAAGGGACAAATTAAGGCTTGATATCAGAAAAACAAATCAAACAAATTTCATGACAATTATAGCTGTCTCAAAGTAGAATGTGCTGTATTAGGAAATAGTGGTTTCCTTCTCAATAGAAGTCTTTAAATAAAGACTGCATTATCATTCATCAAACACAATGCAAAAGGGAAGGAAAGGTTGAATTAGATGGACTCTGAGTTCCTTTCTAAATCAGTTTCTATAATATTGTATTAATTAACTACAGGATTTAGAAAATATATGTTACTATACAGTTCACAGGTAAGTCATTTCAGTGGTGTCTGACTCTTCGTGACCCTATTTGGTATTTTCTTGTCAAAGATACTAGAGTGGTTTGCCATTTCTTTCTCTAGCTCATTTTACAGAGAAGGAAAATGACGAAAACAGGGTTAAATGACTTGCCCAGGGTCACACAGCTAGTAAGTCTCAAGAAATCTTCCTGACTTTAGACCTGGCACTCTATCCACTGAACCACCTCACTGCCCCCTTACTATACAATTATCTGGTAAATTCAATAGTGGGGGAAAAAAATCAATTAAGGAGGTAGTGTGATGTAGCAGAAGGATTATTGAGCATAGAATCAGGTGTGAACTGAGTTGAAATTCCATAGTTAAAATTTTTAACTATGGAATCTGAAACAAATCACTTACATTCAATTGTTTTTTTAATCTGTGAAATGAGTATAATAATACCTATAGTATCTATCACCAAGTATTATTGTGAGAATCAAATGAGATTAAGTTAGAAAACTTTCTATAAACCTGAAAACATGTGGACAATAAATGTCAAATACTATTATTCAGTATTCTCGGGGGAAAAATCACAATAAATTGACCAACTTTTTGAACATTTATTTTTGTGCCATTTAACAAGGCTAGTATGGTATAGTGGAAAGAATCAGGAGATATAGATTCCAATCTGTGCTCTATCATTAACTAATTGTGACCTTGGGAAGGTCATTTAATGGTTAAAGATGTGGAGGCATAAGTTCTCTCAGAGGCTCTTCTAACTCTAAATTTCTGTGATTCTAATCATACATAGGGCATTATTTTTGGTCCTCTCCAATAACAGAAGTATTTGCATTAAGAAAAATATAGTTTGATTTAAAAGAATAATCCAGGCTATATTCTATCAAACAATTTAAAGAAGCATTGGGAAATAGAAAAAAAAATTCACTATTCAAGTCCATATTTTTCAAATACCCTGATAATAGGAGTCAATTTAATTCTAACTATACTAAATGTGGCCATTCTGTGAGTTATTTTCAAATTGTAAGAAAGGTTAGTCTGAAAGCTTTTAAGTATAATGCCTGAAGTCAGATCTAGACTTTCTTTTGCAGTTGAACCACTCTCTGAAAGGCCTTACTTTCAAAGAGATTCAAGTTGGAAATTAGAGGCTAATAAGCTTTTGAAAGATTTCATGCAATTTAAATTGGATACAACAAGAACAATTGTTCTTTGACACTCATCTTTTCTAAGAGAGTTCTTAATCAGCAACCACAATTAAGAAGTCACCCTGTAGAAAGTAGGTTTTTAAAATAACAGAGAAGATCCCAACAAATGAACTTCAAGTTTTTTATTAATTTTTTTATCTTACAAACTAAATAGGATTAAAAATTAAAGTGAAAAAGCAAACAAAGTGAAATGGAAAGACCAAATTTTATTGGATACATATTTTTCAACTATACCTTTCATAACTCTAAAATATCCATTTTTATAACCATAAGTAATAGCCACAAAAAATCTATAATGTTGTATACAGAAAAATATGCTGCTGGAAAGATATGTGAGAGGTTTAAACAATTATTTAGTAAATTTACCTAATATGGACAAGAAATCTTACTTACTTACCTCTTTTTGTTTTTCTCAACTTGCGATTTGTTTTGCCTAGGTTATCTAATTAAGTCAATTTAATGAACAGTGAACATTAGTGTTCACTGGTGAGATAGCCTAAAGGTTGAATAAACTTAGCAGAGAAACTCTGTAAATTGGCAAAAGAACTTTTTTGTATTGATCTCTATTTTCGCTCATGAATTTCATAGCAAATATCTATATAAAATAAGATGAAATTATTAATTGGTAAAGAAAAATTGATGCTGTGATAACAGCCCTTAACAATTCATAAAGCTCTTTCAATTTATAATCATATGTAATATTAGACAATCAGATCAGTAGGAAGGTACAGCATCTAAAGTCAAATCAATTCACCTCATATCACCTCGGGGCCTATTCCTTATTGATAAAAGGAAACAGTTAGTTTAGATAATTTTTGGAATACTTGCAGCTCTAGCATTCTTTAGTTATAAAGTTCTTTGTTTTAAAAAGTATACATTATATTGAGCTTAAAAAGATTTCCAAAAAGAACCTAAAATGTTAATTATAAGGTTTTTCACTTTTATGATTTATCAAAACATTTCAAGTTGTTTTGAACTTCTATGATCTCTAAGGGATGAAAATTGAATGATCTACCTATATTTTTCAGTCAAAAAATATTTGTTATTCACCTGCTTTTTTTTTTTACCAAGCACTAAGCTAAATCCTGAGTATACAAAATAAAGTAAGATAGTACATGTTCTCAAGGAGTTCATAGTCTAATAGGGGAAATCACAAGCCAACAACTGTGTGCAAACAAATTATATATAGAATGCATTTGAAATAATCGACAGGGGGAGGCACTAAAGTTAAGGGCAATTAAGAAAGGTTTTTTTTTATAAAAGTTGGGATTTTAATTGAGATTTGAAGGAAGTCAGAGAAGTCAAGAGGAAGAGATGAGAGAATATTGCACACATGTGAGACATTCAGTGAAAATAACCAGTGTTGAGAGATGGTGTGTCACTGGATCAGAAAGTAGGTATTGGGGTAAAAGATGCAAGAAGACTAGAATGGGGTGTGTGTGTGTGTGTGTGTGTGTGTAGCAGGGAGAGGCAGTTAGTGTAAGGTTTGAACACCAAACAGGATTTTAGGGAGGAAAGATATGGGTCAATAGCTAGTGGAAACAAGAGAATGTTTGTAGCTAGTAGGAAAGCAGTGGTAGACAAGGAAAAATAGAAGATAAGTAAGAAAGTGAGGATGATTGAGAAGGTAACCTGAAGGAGAAGACAGAATGGAATGGGATCACTAGTGAACATGAGGCAAGGGTGAAGTGAGAGTAGAAGAAGGCATCTAGGTGATGTGATATGAGGATGGAAGAAGAGAGAGCTCTTGGGGGGGTGGCATCAATTTTTTTCAGTAAAATATTGGGCAAAGTTCTTAGGTAAGAGCTTGACATAAAAAAACACAAAACAGAAAGTTTTATTGTCTTCTTGAAACACGTATTCAGAACCTCAAGATATCCCAAGATTTGTCAGTCCCATTGACTTCTACCTCCTCCAGATGACTATTGTGAAAACAAATAAGATAAGAAGAATAAACATTGATAGGAATTATGAAGTTCCAGATAATATATTGAAAACCTTAAGGGCACAAGTTGGTTTCTATTTATCAGTCAGAATTGTTAAAGGTAAAGACTGTCTTTAAAAGCGTTAATACTCCAATGGTGGCTGAAAAGGGAATTTGAATTTCTAAACTTTGGATTAAAAGATAGAAATTATGGAATCTCAGTTAAGAATGGAGTGCATTAAGCACTTTTTAGTTAAATACACATTTGCCTGTAGTCCTGCAAATAGGATCAAAATAGCTTTAAACAAACAAAAAAGGAGATGAAAGGGGGAAAAAATGACTATTTGTAAATGCCAAGAGATCATAGTTAGCAATAGATATAGCTTTCTTTTTTCTCTACCCCTTATCTCCCCCTTCTTTCTGTCACTTGTCTCTCACTGTTCCTGCCTCTTTCTGTATCTCTCTGTTTCTGTCTCTCTTTGACTCTTTTTCTGCCTTTTTTTATATCTCTATCTTTGTCTCTGTCTTTCTGTGCCTCTCTGTCTATTTTTTTTTCTCTGTCTCTCTCTGGTTATGGCTAAATTTAATATCTACCCCTGGACCCTGGACCCTGGACCCATGGAAACTGTCTTCTCTTAGTCAGATACTTCTTGAAATTGGAACTATGACAATAAAATATTTCACATCTATTAAGCAGGTCCCTAAGTTCTAGACTTACTCTGAGGGACACTAGGACTCAGTATATATCCTATCTTGTCCTATGCACACACTTACATATTAAAGATTGTTGTATTAATTATCTACTACATTCATGCCTCCAAAGGCGTGCTTTCCTATGGGTGAGCTTAAAACTTCTTTGGAATCCACACTTAGACATTGTTTTGTTACTGTTGTTGAGTTGTTTCAATAGTGTCCAACTCTTTGTGACCCCATTTGGGGTTTTCTTGGCAAAGATACTGAAGTGGTTTGCCATTTGTTTCTCTAACTCATTTTTAAAGATGAGGAACTAAGGAAAACAGGATTAAGTGACTTGCCCAGGGTAACTCAACTAGTAAATGTCTGAGGCTGGATTTGAACTCAGTTCCTCTTGACTTCAAGGCTGGTGCTCAATCCACTCTACCACCTTGCTATGCAGTGTGTCCCCCTTGTAAACACAATGCATATTTACATGCTTTTTGAGGTCAAAAATTGTGTGGGGAGGGGAGGCACTTGGTCATGCATTCTAGGAACATTTGGTACCAAAAGTAGCAAAGACCAGATATAAAAGGTAGAGCGGAATATGTGAAAAAGTACATCTAAGCTTGGCAAGATTGCAGAGCACAGGAAGGGGAGTAATGTTGTTGTCATTTGTCCTTTGTTCTCAAAGAGGACCATCATGACTTGCAAGTAAATTGGATTTAGGCAAAAGAGTGTTGTGCAAAGTCACCACCTTCACTTTCTCCTCTGGAGTCAACTGGGTCCAATGGCAAGATAGAGATCAAGATGAGTAGAGATGGCCCTGATGCAGTGAGAGACCTTGGCCTTTTTAAGCAAAGGTCTTTCTGAGTACTCACTTTGATTGAGGCAACTACCATTCAGTGATTAAGGTTAGGTGAGAAATGAGTTAAGGAATGGCCACTTTTACCTAATAAAAAAATAAATAAATAATCTGGGAGGGGAAGACCCTCAGGATTTCTGGCCAAAACAGAAACAATTACTATTTATATTTACTCTGAGCCAGGACCAAATAATGATAGTAACAAAGAAAAGGAAGGATTAAATCCTGGCTGGAGGGAGGGGCTGGGGTTTAAAAGATAAATAGAAAAACTAAATTGCCTCTCAATGCAACAGTGCTTCCCTAGTAAAGAAATGTCTTGGTCAAGCCTATACTTAAAGACAATCCCTTTGGTTTCTCTGTGGAGAATGGATTGAAGAAGAAAGAGATTTAAGGCAGAGAGATAAATTAGGAAACTATAGCAATAATCCAAGGTGAGGACCAGAACTAAAATGGTGCCTGGGTTAGTAGCAAGAAGGGTATGAATAAGAAAAATGTTGTGGAGGTAGAAATGATGAGATATGGTATCTATCAGGTATGTGGGTTGAGGCAAAGAGTCAAAAATGACATATAGTTCGTAAATCTGGGGGACTAGAAGGATGGTTGAGTCCTTGACAGAAATAGTGAAATTTGGGAAGGGGGAGATGATTGGAAGGCAAAAATAATGATTTCAGTTGTTTACATGTTGAGTTTAAGTTAGCTATGAGACATATTTGGAAATATCTAATAGATCCTTGGAAAGGTGGAACTACATGAAAAATTCAGAAGATAGAATAAACCAAATACAGAGAAGGGGTTGTAATCTGTATGGAGATGATAACTGAATCCAGGGGAGCTGATGAGGTCACCAAGTGAGAGTTTAGACTGAAGATAGAACATGGTTCAGTTCAGAGCCCTCCAAAAAACCCACAATTAAGGAGTATGATATGGAAGATAAACCAGTATCAGAGACTGAGGGGAGGCCAGACAGATAAGAAGAGAATGGAGAAAGAAAACTGTAATCAAAATCAAGAATGGAGATAGCATCCAGGAGGAAAAAGTAGTTTGCAATTTCTTTCTACATATTTAATTATAAGGGATTATAGTGAATCAAAAAGTCTTTTTTTTTTGGTGTTTTTTTTTTGCCTTTGTAAAGTTAATTTGTCTTGGTAATAAGATAATAAGCAAAAGCACAATTTATCATTTTGTTTCTACAATATCTTAATAGGCTCTAATGAGGAGAAAAGCCATCATTAGGTTGATATCATGAGTCACTACAAAGATAATTTATGATCTTAGAAGATAATAGGATCTTAGATTTAAAACCTGGAGTATTTTGAGGCTATCTAGTCCAACTCTGTCATTTTACTGGAGCAAACTGCCATTATGAGATTTCACCAAGATCACACAGGTAAAAAATTGCAGGAGCAGTATACATACCGTTTCTCTGAATCCAAATAATTTGATCTTTCCATTGTACCTCATTGATATTCTGAGATTTTAGTAGTGACCTGTATGTTTCATAGTACATTTATATCTTGGTTTAGCATTATTTGATTACATACCATTTTATTCTAAACCTATTGAAGAAGACAGATTAATTACTTTCATTTTAATCTGCCCTTTGCCCTTGACTTTCATTAAGGAGGTACATCCCTCAGTACTCTTGTTCTTTTCTCCTTTTTCATCAGGTTTAATACTCTGCTGTCCATAAATATGTTGTCCATCTGTTAAAGCCATTCAAATCTAAGTGACGCTTAGGTAACTCTTAAATTGGTACCCTTCTTCATACTTTATTTTATTACAGAATTTTTAAAATCAATGTGAAAAAATTTGGAAGAAGTAGATATCCATACTTCTCTAGTATATAAAGATTTCTCTTCCAGTTCATCTATATCTATCTATCTATCTATTATCTATCTATCTATCTATCTATGAAACTTAGATTCACTGAGCAGGTTTAAACTCTTATCATAAAAAATGTTTCCCCAGTTAGCCAACTGCTTCATAAAACTCTGAAATAAATCTTACCTGCTAAAATGATGAGTGGTTTTTGTTCTATGATAATATACAAATATGCTTTCTAAGTTAATATTTTATTCAACAAACATTAATTAGGCGCCAACTATATACACAGAGCCATTGGTGGTCTTTTTCAAATCCAAAATTCCTGTCCTAGAAATCCATTATCCTGATTGGTGAATGACTTACAAGGCCCATCATATTTAGGCCAGCTCTAGCTATCCTTCACTTTATTCCCCCTCCATCTTCTCACTAGCTTCCTTGAAGTCATATGCCTACCCTTGGTCATATATTCCTTACCATAATCAAACCAACAATTCTATTTTTACTGGAAACATGAGTCAATGTAATCTCCTATGACTTACCCACCATCCTTGTGACTTTCTAAATCAAAAAACCCTTTAGTAGCCATAAAAAACACCCTTTACTGTGTCATTTCCCCAAATCGGAATATAAGCTCCTTAAACAAACAAACAAAAAAAAGTCTTAGTCTTTATATCTGTATTCCCAGTGCTTATATAAGTGCTTGACATCCAGTAAGTGCTTAATAAATGCTCTCTCCACATTAATTCAAGGAATTAAGTCATATGCTAAGGATTAAAAAGAATAGTCCTAACCCTCAATATTTTTATTAGATCATGAAGCTGCTACAATATTTTGATATTTGCTTTTTTTTAAAAAAAGTTATTTTAGTGGCATTTTATGTACTTTATTGACAGGCTACTAGTTATTCAAGATCTAGCTCAATGCCATCTCTATGGTAATCATAGATTATAAAACACTCAGGAATCTGACTTTGTATCTCACCATGTACAATATCTACCAATTAGATAAATAGAATTAGGTCTATGATAAACTGGGAGGCAATGTGATGTTGTGGAAATGGAATTGGACTGACTGTCAGGCAACATGACTCTCTATATGACATTAGCAAAATAATGTGAACTCTGGGATTTAGTTTTCTCATCTATAAAAAATGAAGAAATTGAACAGGAAGATCACTTAGCTTCTTCCAATTTACAAAAAGGAGGAGGGAATAGTAAGGAGGGAGGAAAAGAGAGGTGAAAAAAAGAGAGAAAAAAGAAAGTTATAATGACAATAACAATAAATATTGGAGGTGAGAGATACAATGTTTTGGGGTTTGCAAGAAGGTGGGATGTCTTAGAAAGTCCCCAAATCAGTACCTGAGATTTGGAAGGGGCATCAGAGCAAATCTGTTCCAAGTCATACTTGCTCGAGTATCCTCTACAATATAACAAACATCTGGTTATTCAACCCTTGCAAGAAAACCTTCAGTGAGAGGAAAACTACTACTTCTTATAGCAAGCTGTTCCATTTTTGGACAGCTCAAATTATTAAATATTTGCAGCAAAATATGAAGGGGAAAAAACATTTTCTGCAACTTCCATACATTGATCCTATTTCTACCCTCTAGCTCCAAGTGAAATAAATCTTATTCCTCTTCTCCAAATAGTGTTTTCAATATTTGAATACAACTTTCATTTCTCAGCTAAATCTCTTCTCCAGGCCGAAGACTTGACTTTCTTCACCTAATCCATGACCTCAAAGACTGTTTATTTTTTATTCTGGTTGCTTTCCTCTATATGCTCTCTAATTTTTCAAAGTTTTTTTTAACCCCCCCCCAAATTGTGTTCATTCAAACTGAACATAATTTTCCAGATGTTATTTAATTAGATCAAAGTATAGCCCAGTGGAACTGAATTTTTCAGACAAATCTGTCTGATTTCAGCTTTCCCATCGAGGACATGTGAAGTTGATTTTTTTTTTAAATCCACTTGTAAGACATTATATTTATCCCCATTAAATGTCAATATAGTCAGTTAATTACTTGGGCTGCAAGATAGCTTTGGCCCTGAGTCTTGCACTTATTTTTTTGCCATCTACAAATTTGATGTGCATTCTATCAATACATTTGTCCATTTTTAGTCATTGACAAAACTGTTAAGTAGCATAGAACTAAGCAAGATCCCTGTAGGCCCTTCATTGGAGACTTCCTACTATGTTTATATTGACCTGTTTCACTTGGTTTAATGTCCAATCATTAAACCAGTTCCAAACCCATCCAATTTTATGTTTTTGCATCTCTTCATTTTTGTTGACAAGAATAAAATTAATGTTTTTTCAAATATTTTTAAAAAATTGAAGTAATCTATATCAATAAACATTAACTCATCTACTATACTAATAACCCTATTAAAAAAAGCTAATGAGCTTAGTCTAGCAGAAAATTTTTTATTAAGCCCCTCTGGCATTTTGTGATCACTGCTTTCTTTTCTAAATGTTTAGTAACCATTCCTTTAATCAGACATTGGAGAATTTGGGTGGGAATTAAATTTAAGTTCACTATCCTACAGTTGGCAGATTCCCTTCAATTTTTAACTCTTACTTATACAATCTATAGCTTCAGCTTGTTTAAATCTCTATGGGTGTATGCTGTCCTTGTCCCTGTTATGAAAGTGTAAGCATGCTGTCCTGGTGTGATGACCTGATATGGAAATGTTGACTGCTGCCCTAGTTTGAAGGTAAAAACATACAGTATTCCAATATTTCCTATGTTCTGGGGCATCTTGAAGTTAATGATTTATATTTTTTTATTAGTGGACTTCCATATTTTTCTATATAAGAAAATAATATATATTAATTTTAAGATAAATTATTGATCTTCACAACATCCTTGAGAACCAAGAAACTACAACTTATATAATATATATAAAAGATTAGAAAGGAGATTTCAAGTTCAGGTAAGAAAGATATTGATCATGTGGTTTTCCACAGTTGACCTTGATAAATCCCTATGATATTATGGTTTTCCCATGTGCTATTTAGGGGATTATTCCCATAGACACTTTGGTATTGATTTACTTCTTTCACAGTATATTTGTGATAGTAAGTACTATGAGATCTGTGAGTATTTGAGTATATACTATACCACTGTTTCCCTTTTCTTTGTGAGGGAGCTAGCAGTGCAGCTCTCTTGGGTATAAGGGCTGAAAAACATTCAGAGCACTCCAAGGACATTTCCCTGTCTAGTTTTAGAATGACCCATTTTCACTGTCTGGAGGACAGAGAAAGATTCAAGGAGCTACAGTCTGCCTATGCAACACTCCTTGGGAAAATAGCTGCATTTTTCAGAAGCCAAATTTACTCTTTCATATTAAGAGAGTCAAAATTCATCCACCAAGAGGGTAAATTCCTAAATGCCATTTGAATAAATAACAATACAATTTTTTTTTAGTATGCAAACATATAACTGTTGAAATGTTATAAATCTTGTTTTTTCTTGGTAGAAATAATTGCTTCTTTTCTCTCTGAAATAGACAGTAAAGTCTTGACAATAACCAATGATACAGTAATGAATATAAATTCAAAAGGAAGTCAAGGATAGAGAAAAAAAAAGACTCAAGTGTCCAAGGATACCTAAGACAAAGAACTGGACTTGTAATGCCTGTTTATTTTGTTATGAAAAGGTAGTAGAAATGAAATAGCTATTTATTAATTATAGAATGTCTGAAAAAACTGTGGCATATGAATGTAATGGAATCTTAATGAACAAAAGAAATGACGAGTATAATAGATAATCAGAAAGACATGGGAAGACTTGAACTAATACAGTCAGTCAACAAGCATTTACTAAGCATTAATTATGTGCACAGCATTGAGGGAACCACTGGGGATACAAAGAAATGAAAAAAATCACGGTCATGCCCCCATGTAGCTCATATTCAAATTGAGGGAGACAACATGCAAATGACTGTAAAGAAAAGATATCTATATCTATATCTATGCATGTTGTACTATATTGTGCATGAATATATAACATATGTATGTGTGTATACAGAATAACGTGGAAGGTAATCTCAGAGGGAAGTCACTAACTGTATGGCATGTAGGGGGTGGAGGGTGGGGAGCACCAGGAAAAGTCTCCTGAAGAAGGTGGGATTTGTACTGAGTCTTGAAGGAATGGAGGGAGGTACAGAGATGGAAGTGAGGAGGGAAAGTGCTTCAGGCACAGAGTGAAATGAGAAAAACTAGAAGATCAATTTCTATGATGATAATAAAAGTAAAAAAAAAAAACTCTGAAATACCTAAGAATGCTGATCAAAGCAGAAAATATTTGTGAATTTAGAAGACTGATTATGAGCTACACTTTCTACTTACTGGCAAAGAGAAGAAAAACTAGAGATGCAGAATTAGAAATGCATGTGTGTACACATATGCATATGTATATACACACATATATGTTATTCTGAGGGCTTCTACTATATTCAGGAAATGGTTATTTAATGGGTGTCAGTCCAAAGATATAAAAAAACAATAAAAATTTTTAAATACAAAGAAAAAACAAAAAAAGGAAGAAGGGAATACAAATAGAGCTATTTTATTATTACCTTATTAAAATAGTAAGCCATATCTCTATATATTTCTTTGAAATCAAAATCTACTTTGTCAAGTTTCACCATTTCTCTTAGGATCCTATTTCTTGTTCTTATTTGTGCTTGAAATATTTGTGATTCTTAAGTTGATAATAAAAATAATATATATATGTATATATATATACATATATATATTTAAATTAGATGAGTTTAACTAGATGGCCTCATCTTTCCAGCTCTAAAGTGATGACCCTCTAATTGTCAGTTAATTGATCCCTTCAGGACTTAGGTTCAAATTCCAACTGTGCTAGTTACTACCTGTATGATTTTTATCAAATTACTTAAACTTTTGGTACTTCAGTTTCCTAATCCATAAAATGATGGAGTTGTTCTGGTTGGCCTCTAACATGCTCTCTGGCTTCATCTATGATCCTATGAAGGAGGAAACAATTCAGCATGAGCTATAAAATGGAAATAAAAGCACTCTGACCAGATCTTATTAAAACTCCTTCTGAGGTTAAAAAGCTAAAATCTCTTTCTGCTTCCATTTAAAAACAACAAAAATTAGAAGCATATAAACACACGTATACCTATGAAAGCATTTTTGATCTCTAGATTTTATAAATATGTAGCTTCGTGTTACCTTGCACAGAAAATTTGGGCATGAAACTTTTCTTTTTTTCTGTCTTTTTAAACAGTTTAAAAGCTAGCTAGAAACTTGAGAGTTTCTTTTTTTTCTAACAATTCTAACATGTTCTAACAATTATATAATTATGGAACATGCTGACTATACAATAATTGTTTATCACAAGGCAGATGGAAATAATTATATCTTGCATTTATAATTTCTACTTCTTTCACATCCATTAGCTAATGTGTCTTCACTAATGTGAGTTAGCTGTTATGGTGTCTTTGATTTATGTATATGGAAACTGAGAGCAAATATTTCAATTTAAACAATAAGTCCATTTGGAAGACTTAATTACATTTATTATCCATTCCAAATTTACTTAAAATTTATCAAGTAACACCCAGGTCTTACTGATTCTAAAGCTAGTTCTCTATCCACTAAACCACATTGCCTATCACATACAGATCTTGGTGGTTGTAGTAAATAGAATTAAGGTCCATGCTTTATGGAAAAGGATAGGAGGACAGGGCCTCATTCCTTAAAACCTGGACAAGACTTAGGGGAAGAAATACTAAGAGGTGTACAGTTTTAGTCTTTGAGCTAGAAGACTCCTTAGAGATTGTCTAGTTCAATCCACTAATTTTACAAATGAGAAAACTGAAGTTCACAGTGGCTATGATTTGCCCAAATATACTAGCTTGTGGTAGAAATGGGACTGAAACCCATGTCTCTTGACTCCTAGTTCAGTGATCCTATATAGTGTCTATAAGTTAAAAGAAATTCCTAAAGAGGGATCTAAACAGGTTACTGAGAGAAGTTTAGGGCCCCACCTCTGTCTTGTTGAAATGACAGATTGATCACAATGTGCCATCTACAAATTGGGGCTTGATTTATTGTTTTGTTGATTGTCTAGACTTAAAGTGACAGATATTAATAATCCTGCAGATTAAATTTAAAAGTATCTCATGCAAAAAAAAAAAAAGAAAAAGAAAAAAGAGAAAGAAATTTAGCAAGTAACACAACAAAAACAAAATCATTGACCCTAATTGTCTCCAGTAACTAAATCCCCTTGTGGATGCAAAGTGGGACTAGCAGGGGATAGGGAATGTTCTTTTATATACAAAAACTCTTACTATTTTTAATTTAGAGAATGAATGTTGTGTGGTAGGGCTTGACCTGGAGAAGAAGGAGAAGAAAGAAAAGAAGGAGAAACTATGAAAGATGTTTGAAGGGTTTTATAATTGTAAAGAGAATAGTGATTAATTTTGGAAAGAGGAAAGCTGCAAATACTCAAATAGAAGTTGAAGCAGGAGAAAAACATAGGGAAAAACTCAAGCAGAAGAACTAGAGGGGATGGAGTAGAATGATCATGTCTAAAAGAAAGGATCTCAAGCAGAAGGCCTTGAGGAGGAACAGTAGGAGAAAGAACACTAAAAATGAAAGACAAGGAGAAGGACACAAGGATATAGTTAATTAATTCATAAACTCAAAATGTTTTTTTCTATATTGCCACTTATTATAGAGTTAATGGAGTATATTCATAAGAATATTAATCTTGGGGTTAGAATGCTTTGATATTTCTGATACTCTTTGGCAAGTCCTCACATTAAAGTTCTAATTGATAAGCAATAACTTTTTTTTTTTTTAGGCAATTGGGGTTAAGTGACTTTCCCAGGGTCACACAGCTAGGAAATGTCAAGGGTTTGAACTGAGGCTGGATTTGAACTCAGGTCCTCCTGACTTCAGGGCCAGTGCTTTATCCACTGCGCCACCTAGCTGCCCCAACAACTTCTTATATAGAGTAGAAATTTGTAGCATTTTTAGTATCATAATTGAATAGACCTGCTATTGTCCCTAGTAAAATATTCTGATCTCTATTTTATTAATAAAGTTTAATTTAAACAAAGAAAAAAATCACTCAAAGTGATCTCTGAAATAATTAGAGTAGTATCTCAGGATAAGATAGGAGAAGGGCAAATATCCTCCTGATTTTTAAAAAACAAAAGAATAGAGTCTGTAAACTATAAACCAGTGATTTTGAATTTGATTCCTGACAAAATTACAGAAAGTTTATTGTTAAAGGGATGGTTACTGTATGTTTAGAAAAGAAAGCAGTGATCACAAAGAGCTAACAAATAGTTATCGAGAACTGGTTATACCAGACTAATATAATTTCCTTTTTTTCAAACAGTTACTAGACTGTTACAGGTATATAGATCAGTATAATGCTGTAGATACAATTTACTTAGGTTTTAGCAAACATTTGTCAAAATATCTTATGCTAATTCTGTGGACAAGATAAATGTGGGCTATATGAAAGTAGTTAAGTAGATTATGAATTAGTTAAATGACTAGACTAAAAGAGTAGTTATTAATGGGATAGATAATACAAAAAGTCTTGAGCAGTTATAACACTGAGTTTGATCTAGTAAAATTAAAATTTAATGGGGATAATCATAAAATCTAACATGGGTTCATAAAAATGAACTGTATAAATATAATGCAGAAGATGAGAAATAGCTAGAGAGTAGTTAAAAAAAAAACAAAACAGAGATCTTGGAGTTTTAATGGATTGCAAAACCAACATTAACAATCTTCACTCCCAAGTAATTCAAGCTGTCTCCAGCATACCCCTGGGTTAAGGCCTTGAGCTAATTCTAATTGAGGATCAGTTGCAGGAAATGAAGCTAGTTAGCCTAAAGAAAAGTCATATAGGAGGCATGACAGCTGTGTAAATTGTACTTTTCCATCAGTGGTTCTTCTTGGTTTTGACTCCACAGAATATCATATCTCCTCCGTGAAGTGATGATCACCTGAAATCTCATCACCATGAAGAACCCCATATTCTCTAGAATTTGTAGTTGTTAGAGGGTTGCCTAGAGAGTGCACAAAAATTCAGGAACTTGCCCAGGGATACACAGTCAGCATCTGTCAGAGGTAAGATATGTACTTAAGTCTTCCTGGTTCTAAGGCCAATTTTCTAGCAACTACATGATTCCACCTCACACTACCATTTTAATAAGTGCCATTTTCTTGGGAATATGTCATTATTTTCTACTTCCTCCTCACAATGAAAAAATTTTAAATAGTAGTATTAACTTCCTAATTAAGTTCATATAGTCATAGCCAATGTGTCTTTGCAGTGCTTAGTTCTCTATGGGAACTTACATATTTTTTTCTCAGGCAGCTGTTCAGTAATAATGGCATTTTATGTAGATATGAAATTCAGATAACAAATCAGGACACTAAAAATTGCTATATTCAATTAGCTTAAAAATCTCTGGGGGAAAAGAAAGAAACTATAATGCTAACTCAGCATAAAGTAGTAAATGCCTTTTCCCCACCCCTGTAGCTTAGTTCTTTTGAGTGGTAAAACCATTTACTATTAATTTCAGGTATGCACAAAAGTGTCATAATTAAGAATAGCATTAAATGAAATTGAAAAATATGGTTGAGTAGAGAAGGTTGACCCTCAGCTCGTGCCAACAAAGTCGATAACAGTTACTTAATAGTTGGGACTTCCATTTTCTTTCTACTCTTTAACTACTTAATCCCTTGCAATTTGACTTCTACTCCAACACTCTACTGATATTTTTATTCTCTAAATGAATGAATGAATAACAAAATTCTATATTTTCTTAATCTTGATCCTTATTGACAGCTCTGCAGAAATTAACATTGTTGATCATCAGATGATTAAAATTTTCCTTCCTTAGCTTTGGTGATATTGTTTCCCCCTACCTCTCTGATCACTCCTTTTAATACTTTAATGTTTCTTCTTCCTCCTATTCTGAATATAAACATTGGCGAAAGTTCTGATCTGCTTTCTCCCTCCTCTTCTTTCTTTATATTCTTTCCTTCAGCAATATTGTCCACAGTTTTAAGTATCACCTTTTTGTATTTGTTTACCAAATAAATGCTTCCAGTTATGCCCTCTCTCTCAAGAATAATAATTGATGTTTATATAGCACTTTTAAATCTGTAAAGTGTTTTTATATATCTTTGGATCCTCATGATAGCCTTATCAAGTAGGTAGTGGAGACAGTGGTATTACCATTTTACAAATGAAGTAACTGAGGATCAAAAAGTTGAATTAACTTGCCCATTGTCACATAACTAGTAAAGACAGAGGCAGGATTCAAAACCCTATCATCCTGATTCCAAGCCTAGCATTTCATCCATAATTCCATTCTCCTAAACAACAAATCCATGGTTTGCAACTGCCTCCTAGATATGGCCAACTGGCTGTCCCAACCACAGCTTACACACACATCAAGTCTCAAAACATAAATGGTTATATTATCCCAAAAGAGAATTATTTCTCATAACTTCTATTTTTGTGTGTATATATATATATTATAACAACCTTCTATTGAGTTTCTATACTTTTAGTGTCTCTTATAGACTATGTATCTAGAATGCTAATGTCAAATTAATCTCCCCAAATCACAGCCTCATTTCTGCCATACCCTCCTCAAAATGCTCTAATTTCAACCCATTACATGATCATTACACTAGAATTACATTACATTAGAATTACATTTAGCTCTTCATTCTCTGACCTTAACTTAGTTGCATTCTTCCCCTAAACATTATCACCCTATACCTTATGATCTAACTTTTTATTCTTCCCTAAACATCACCTGAATTTCTTTCCTCTGTGCCTTTACTGTGTCATCTGCCTGACATACCTTCCTCTCCCACCTCTGCTTGAGGAAATCAAGGCTCAGTTCAAATCTTACATCTTTTCTGAAGTCTTTTGTGATTCCTTACTTCGTCGCAGAAATGATCTCTTCCTCCTTTGAATCACCTCAACACTCTATCTTACTTGTCTCAAATTGTTAGCTCTTGCCTTCTGTCCAAACTATTCCAAGTCATGACTTTACCTACTCCTACTAAGTCTAGGCATCACAAAACCTTCCAGAAGATTGAATGTTGAGGAAGATTTTGAACAATCTGCTTCATTCAACAAGACACACTCCAGACATTGATAAACTGTAGTCATTCATCAATAATAAACATTCTCATAGCCCACCACATAATATATCCCATAATAAATCCACATAAAAATATCCCAGTGATTCTAACCTTTCAGCTGTTATTGTACAAACCCTAGTTCCCATTCTCAACTGCTGCCTTCCTTACTCTTATCCCCTTCAACCTTACACCCCAAATATCCTACTCCAGATTTTTCTGCCTCATACATTGTGTTCTCTGGAATGTTTGTTCCATAGTTAACACACTTGCTTTCATCCTAATTATTTATTCTTTCCCACTGCTTCCAGGTTCTGGCTCTTACTAGGCCTCGATTCCTCTTAGGGAAACAACATGCTTGTCCACCTTTTCTAGTACCAAATAAGTTTTCATTCATAACCCTTCCCATCCCTACTCAATGAGGAAATTGGAATACTCCTTGTTTCCCAATGCTTCTTCCAAAATCTTTCACTATGACCATTATTAAGGAGCCTCTCCTCTTTTGAGGTTCATTTAATCCAAAACTATCCCCAGTCATGATTCTATAGTTGTTACCTATACCCAGGGTACTTCTTCTCTCCTTAGTAAGTTAAACACATAGCTCAGAGTTTTTCTCTTTACCTCAATTCATGCACTTATACTACAGAACTTTAATATACACATTGATACTCCTTCAAACACACTAAATTTACAGTTTCATCAATCTCATTTCCCTTAATCTTCTCCTTTTCTCTACCACAGCTAAAAACAGAGACGGCCACACCTTTGATCTTGCTGTCACTGTCAAGTGTTTCATGATCCCCTACATTCCTTTATCTGATCATAAACTTCATCATTCAATCTCTTCCTCTTCCTTAAAGCTCTTAGACCTGTTCTTCATCATCATCATGACCTCTAATCCCTACACCTCTCACTTCCTTCCCAGGCTAGCATTCCTGCATTGCTGTATTTACCTCCTTTACCATTGGTGAATCAACAATTTCCTCTACTCTCAAATCCTACGCCCCCTTTATCCTATTGCAATCATTTCTTCCCAAGCCCCCACCTTATATTACTCCCATTATCTGTCACCCTCACTTCTATTCACGTGATGCTGAACAGTTGGAGAAAATCACAAAATTATACTAATTAGGTCCACTATTTTGTTAATAATCCTAAGTGGACCCTCACTAAAGCAAGACAATCCTTTTCATAATCATAATCAATCTATTATCCTACTCATTCTGACAGCTATTTCAAAACATTTCATCTGTCCTCAAGCTTCTATTAGCACTGCTTCCTTTCAACATCTAATAATTCACCAAAAAAATGACCATTAGCTGAAAGATGCTTCTTCCTTTTTTCCCTTCGTCCGATGTCACTCAGGTGTCTTTCACTATTAACTCCTCCTTTACATCTGTCTAAAAAAAAGAGGTGCCCCTTCTCTTTTTCAAGGCAAACCCCTCTACATACACATTTGATCCCATTCTATCCAATCTCCTCAAGCTGATTGGCCTCTATCATCCACACTTACTAACTAATCTTCAATCCCTTCCTATCTATTGATTGCTGTCAAGCTGCCTATGAATATATCTATGTCTCCCCAATCCTTGTAAATAAACAAATAAACAACAACAGCACAGCCCCATTTGATCTAAACTCCTTAACCATTCTCACTCCATATTGCCCTATATCTTTCCTCTCTTTTGTGGCCAAAATCCTTACCAAAACTATGTGGCATCCTTCCCTCTGCATTTTTCTCTCTTTCTTCTAAACCTTCTGGCTTCTGACTTTATCATTTAGCTCAAACTGCTCTCTCCAAAGTTACCTATTATCTCTTAATTATCAAGTCTAATGATCTTTTCTCAAAACGTTCATCCTTTCTGACCTCTCCGTAGCCTTTGGCCCTACTGAGCACCCTTGTCTCCTGGATTCTATCTTCACTCTAGATTTTTGTGACAGGGCTCTTCTCTGGCTCTCTTCCTACCTGATTGCTCCTTTTCAGTCTCCTTTGCTGCATCTTCAGCCAGTATAGCTACTAATCATGAACGTTACCTAAGAGTCTCTTCTTGACTTTCTTCTCTCCTTCTATATACTGTCTTGCTTTTTGATCTCCTCAGCTGCCACAGATTTATCTCTGTGAAGATGGTTCTGAGATTTATCAAGTTCTAATCTCTCTCCAGAAACTAATCTCACATTGCCAATTGTCTATTGGTCATATAGAACAGGAGGTCCCATAATGTTCAAGCCAATATATCTAAAAGAGAAATTATTCTCTTTCCCCCAAACCCTTTCTTCTAACTTTCCCTATTACTGTTGAGAGTACCACCCTCCTCCCAGTCACCTTGGCTAACAATCTCAGTGTCATCCAACTCACACTTAACCCATGTATCCAATCTGTCACTGATTGTTACTGTTTCTCTCTGCTCACACAGGAGCCCCCATGGTGGAGTCTTTCAACAGTTAACACCTGGAAAATTTCAAGAACCTTCTAATTGACCTCCCTTTCTCAAGTCTCTGCCTGCTCCAGTCCATCTTAGATTCAGTGATCAGTGATTTTCCAAAAATTCAGATCTGATTATGTCTCTTCCCAAGCCCTTCCCTTGTCTCCCCACCTCCCACCCCCAATCCACATTCTTAATAAAATAGCTTACTATTACCTCCAGGATCAAATGTAAAACTTTC
Organism: Vombatus ursinus; assembly: GCF_900497805.2. Lineage (NCBI taxonomy): Eukaryota > Metazoa > Chordata > Mammalia > Diprotodontia > Vombatidae > Vombatus > Vombatus ursinus. The sequence continues at coordinate 70,803,920 of NW_020954590.1, read as the reverse complement.
TGCTTAGCTTTCAAAATCCTTTATAATTTTTCCCCTTCTTAACCTTTCCAATCTTCTTATATTTTACTTCTTTCCATGTATTGTACAATTCCCCAACACTGTCTTCCTTGTACCATATACCCCCTCTCTTGTGTTTTTGGTTTTTTTTTGCTTTTTCATTGATTCTCTCTCTTGTCTAGTATGTTTTCTCTTGTTAGCTCTACCCCTTGACTTCCTTCAAGACTGAGCTCAAAGCTCACCTTGTACAAGAGACCTTTCTAAACCTCTTCCCTGCTCCAGGGAGTGGGGGTGGGGTGGGCTAAGATTACTACCCAGGAATGCTGTGTATACCCTACATGTTTATAGTGGTTTGTATACTGCCTTCCACATAAGGATGTGATCTCTTTGAGGTCAGAGACATTATCTATCTATCTATCTATCTATCTATCTATCTATCTATCTATCTATCTATCTATCTATCTATCTATCT
>NW_020954590.1:70794061-70803441 GCF_900497805.2 Vombatus ursinus | reverse complement strand
TCTATCTATCTATCTATCTATCTATCTATCTATCTATCTATCTATCTGTCTGTCTTCATGAGAGAAAGCCCTGCCTTTTGTTCTACTCTGTCCTCCTTTGTCATTTGAGTTCACAGCTTTAATCTGTGAAATCTCTTTGTTCTCACAGGCTTTCTGGATCTCACACTTTCCTGCCCTTTATACTGCCTTTAGAAATATGCATTTTGACCTCTGGAACTTGGATACATATGTATATTTGTGTGTGTATGTATATATGTGTGTGTATATACATATATATGTGTGTGTGTGTGTGTGTAAGTATGTATATATACTTGACACAGTGCCTCACAGAGCTCAAGTCCTTGTTCATTATTATGATGATATTTTTTTTTTCTCTTTTAGTCCTTTATCATATTCTGCCTTAGCACCATACCTGGCATATAGTGGGTACTTGACAAATACTTCTTGACTGATGACTGTCTTAAACTACAGTATAAGGGCAGCTAGGTGGCACAATGGATAGAGCACTGGCCTTGGAGTCCAGAGGACCTGAGTTCAAATCCAGTCTCAGACATATAACACTCACTAGCTGTGTGACTCTGGGCAAGTCATTTAACTCCAATTGCCTCACCAAAAAACAAACAAACAAAAAAACTATAGTATACCTTATTCCTCATATGGTTGTTCCATACTGCATTTGGGCAAAGATGGCATTTTATTCTTCTTGTATTCTCAGTAACTCCTAGGACAGTGAGAGTAGTAGCCACAGAGACATCGTAATAGTAATATCCACAATACTGATTGCTAAATACTTGAAAATGATTGTAATAGATGCTATTTAAACCAATACTCATAATATCCAAAATACATGGAACAAAAACCTTTCAAAATATACAGACCTAGCAGAGAAGATCACAATCATGTGGGAAAAGGATGAGGTTCATATTATTTCTGTTGTTCTTTCTGCTATTAGAGTTGTGCCAAGGAAACTTTTTTTTTTGAGGCAATTGGGGTTGAGATTTGCCCAGAGTCACACAGCTAGTGAGTGTTATGCCTCTGAGGTCACATTTGAATGCAGGTCCTCCTGACTCCAGGGCTGGTGCTCTATCCACTGTGCCAACTATCTGCCCCACCAAGGAAACTTTCAGGTAGTCTTCATAAAGTGACTTTACATTCTAGTTTTTTTTTCCAACTACAAAAAAAGAGTTATTTTTAACAGTCCAGGCAATAGTGCATAAAACATTAGGTATATTAAAAAAAAAAAGATAGTGATTGTCCCAGAACTATTTATATCTAAATCCTATTTAAAAAGATAAGAATGAAATGAATTATTTGCATCTTGAATCCAATTGAACAAGATGAAAACCGCGTAATGTGTTAATAATTAAAAATGATAATGGCGATGATGATGGCAAATAGATACACATGCATTTTATATACAGACCACATAATAGGTATAGTAGTATGAGCACCATACTATGTTAGAAGGCTTAAGTTCAAAACATAACTTTGACCCTAATGAGCTATGTAACAACATACAAATCACTGAACTCTGAGTCTTGGTTTCCTCTGTGAACCTAAGAGATCAGTTGTTTTACCTAGTTCACAGAATTAAGAAGAAAGTACTTCGTTAATCTTAAAAGTCAACCTACATAATGTAATCTATTAGTAGCATTACATCCTCCATAAATACTTGTTGAATTGGAGTAAAGAAAAAATAAATAGTAAGATAAAGGGAAAGAAAATAGAGGTGTCACCAAATCTCAGAGTTGGAAGGGAACTCAGAAGTCATTTAGTGTGACCCTACACCTGAGTAAGAATCTCCTCTAAAATATACCAGTCAAGTACTTGATCTCTTCAATGCAGAAACAAAGAAAAAGAGGAAGAAGTCTGGGAAGGTAAGGATGGACAGAAGAAGGAGGAAATGTGACATAATTGATGGGAAGAAGAAAAGAGAAGAGGAGAAAGACAATAATTAAGGAAATTTAAAGGAGATAAATGTATCAAAGTGTCTATGTATATATATATATATATATACACATACATATGTGTGTGTATATACATATATATCTATATTTCTCTCTCTCTCTCTATATATAGAGGGGGGGAGGGAGGTGTGACTTACCGTAAATGTTTTCATTATGTCATTAATTCAAAGTATACTGAAATGTATTGCAAAAAATGTTAAAAACAACAATCTGAGTGACCCCACTAAATTTTTTTAAGCACTACCACTCTAATTTTGACTACTATCAATTTTTACCATGCAAAACTGAGACATGCTTTAGACAAGAATTCAATTCACAAGATCACGTTAAAGGTGGAAAATGGTATCTCTATAATTGATTCAAGAAAACAGCCTCAGAGTAAAATTTCTTTAAAAGGATTGTTATATCAGAGACAAGCAAGGAAAACAAAGATGCAGACAACCGGAGATCATGTGGAAGAGAGTTCTGAATGAACAGTATCCTAAGCAAGCACTGTGTGCCCGTCAAAATGCCAAGAACCTATAAAATGTTGATACAGAAAACAGATTGTATGGATTAATATCAAGCTCAATCCAAGTTCCAGATGTCAAAACGCATACTGTTGAAGGTAAATGGATGTGGAAAGTATGACTATGAAATGGCAGAGGAGTATGAGGGGCAAGAAAGTCTGAGATCCAGAAAACCTGTCAAGAACAGAGTGATTTCACAGATTAAGGCGGTGAACTCAAATGACAAAGGAGAATAGAGTAGAACAAAAGGCAGGGCTATTTTTGGAACTCTTGGCATTCAGTTAGCCCAAGGAAAGGCCTGTCCGTCTACTCCCTGTGTGACAGCAAAGCTAAAGCTTAAGGGAAACCAGGAAGGACAAGCTGCAGGGAAATGGCAGAAATGTTCAATCGACATCTGACACAGGAGCCCAGTGTGACGCGGTGTTCTCACAGATGAATAGCAAACTGAATGTCAAGGATGTCATTTTCAGAGGGCACAGAATACAAGCAATTCATTTTATTTATGCTACTATATAGATACATATACACATACATATACATACATGCACACACATACGTATAGACTTCCCATGAGAATATACATACATGTATACACATATGTATATGTATGTATGTGTCAGTGTATGTGTGTACATATGCATCTCTTTTTCTATGAGAAGCAGCGTAGTACATTGGATGGAGTATTGATTATTCAGGTTCAAGTTCTACATCTCATACTAGGTGTATGAACACAGATAAGTTCTTTAACCTCTCAGAGGCTTAGAAAACTTTTCAAGATAATAACATGTAGATGCCAGTTATTCATTTAGATTTAGGGTTCTCTCACACTGGGAGGTTCTATATCATCCAACTCACAGGTCCTTGACATGTTGATGTGTTTCACTTTAAACTGATAAGAGATCCAGTCATGCCCTAATCCATTTAAGAGATCTTAACTCAGATTATAATTTTATCTAAGACCAATACTTTCTTTGCATATCTGATATGCCTGCATATGAATATAACATTCCAGATTAAAACAAAACAAAACAATACAAACAAAAAAAAACTTTAAGCCTGCAATTTTCTTGGAATAAGGAGCTCTCAAGTGAGGAACTCTGTCTACCCATGCAGATCATCACCTTCCAACTTAGAGGCAGTCTGAAACCTTCAATGGGTTACTAAGTGGTTAAGTGTCATTCAGAGAATCACACGGAAAAGACGACACTTTGTTTTTTGTGTTTTTTTTCCCTTTTGAGATGTTTCTTCTTTCACAACATGACTAATGTGAAGTTATGTTTAACATGATTGCACATGTATAACCTGAAAAAAGACAAGAGAAGGAAAGAAAAGAAAAAAAAGGTGTCAGAGGTCAGACTTCAACCCAGGTCTTGACTCTTAGGTAAATTCTCTAGTTAAGATGCTACACTGCTTCTCAAAATACAAATGACCATATTTTTTAAAATATTTTTTCAGGTATAACAAAATCATAGAATCAAAGAATTTTGTTCTATGTACTCTTCAAATTCAACATGTATAAAATGGCATCTGTCACCTTTTCCCCTAAACCTTCCTTGATTTTATATCTACCACTGTCAACATCAATATCCTAGTTTGGTATAGAGAAAAGAGCACTGGATTTGGAGAAGATCCAACAGCTGTGTGACCATGGAAAAGTCACTTACCCCATCTGAGCTTCCATTTCCTCAACTATAAAACTGAGGTAATAATGCCTATTTATACATTACTTCACAGGTTTGTTGTCAGGATTATATGAGCTAATAAATGTAAATCATTTTGTAATGAAATATGACTTTTCATCATTCATTTTTGATTATTTTATTTTCATTGTTGTTCATTTCATTTCTATTACAGTCATTGTCCATATTATTTTCTTGATTATACTTCTTTCACTTTGGATTTTTGTATGGATTCTCATGCTTTTCAGCATTCTTCATATTCACAATTTCTTAAAACAAACTAATATTCCATTACATTCCTATAATGCAATCTGTTTGACCATTCTTCCAGTAAGGAATCACAATAGCTTCTTATTATTCAAAGTGACGCTGCTAGAAGCAAGAGAAGGGCAGCTGGTAGGACAGTGGATAGAGCACTAAGCCCAGAGTCAGGAAGACCTAAGTTCAAATCCAGCTTCAGACGCGTACTAGCTGGGTGACTCTGGGCAAGTCACTTAACATGGTTTGCCTCAGTTTGCTCATCTGTAAAATAAACTGGAGAAGGAAACAGCAAACCACCTCAGTATCTTTGCTAAGAAAACCTTAAATGGGGTCATGAAGAGTCAGCAAATGAAACTAAAGGGGCAGCTAGGTGGCGAAGTGGATAGAGCACCAGCCCTGGAGCCAGAAGGACCTGAGTTCAAATCCAGCCTCAGACGTATAACAGTTACTAGCTGTGTGACTCTGGACAAGTCACTTAACCCCAGTTGCCTTGCCCTCCCCCAAAAAAAGAAACAAATCAACAACAAGAAGCAGGAAACTAGTATTAAACATAAGCTCAAGCCTCCTTGCCTTTGTAACCATCCTTCCACAATCTTAGTAGCAGGGATAGAGAGGCTACTTCACTCAGTACATACCAATTAGAAAAATGATCCACATGGAATGTATGGAAAGGTATCAACTGGATTAGAATAAATGTTAATTCATATTTAAAATAAGACAATAAAATATTTTGAAATTTTCTTCCATTGACTTTAAGAATCTCTGCTTTTGTTTGCATTTCCATATTTTAAACATATCAAAACAATTGCTGACATTTAAACAGTGCTTTATAATTGCCCTATGTGTTTATATAAGCAATCTCATTTAATGCTTATACAGCCCTGAAAAGTTAATCAACAAGATGTTCTTTTTAAAGCCAAACCTTATCTGTTTTCCTTTTTTGGATATAGAGAATGATGAGTCAAAATAAATTTGTCATTAAGACAAACAAACAAAAAAAGTAAAACAAGTTAAAAAAAAGTAATATTAGCTGTTTTATAGATGAGAAAATTTAGGCTCAGAAATATGAGGTGATTTGTCCAAGGTCACACATCTAGTAATTGACAGAGGTGGTGAAGTGGAGAGGGGACTAGGCCTGAGGTCAAGAGGCCCTGAGTTCATATCCTGCCTTAGACATTAACTGCATGATCCCAGATCTCTGCCTTTGTTTCTTCATCTATAAAATAGGGATAACAGTAGTGATCATCTCACAGAATTGTTAGGAGGATCACATGAAATAACATGTAAAGTTCTTTGTATATTTTAAAGCACTATATAAATATAACCAATACCACCACCACCACCACCACCACCACCATTACTACTACTATTGCTACTTACTACAACTATTACCAATTCAATTCATAATAATGACATTCTGTCAGAAGGAGATTGATTTCTGGCAGTATGGAAATTCCCTATGATTTGGAATTGAAAAAATTATCATTTATACTGTTCATATAAAGGTGATATTAGGTAAATGGGACTCCATTAAAGAAAACAATTAAATAATAATTAAGTTTCTGTGATATGCAAAGCATTGTGTTAGATACTTGGGGTACAAACAATGACATAAAGTATGACTCTTCAGAGAATTTTAATAAGTTTTCATTAGAAAGAACTCTGGATTGGGATGGGAGAGAATCGGGTTTGTTGCAGGTTCTGATAGCTATCTTTTTGATTCTGTGTCATATACTGAATTGCTCTGACCCAAGGTCACTCACCTGTAATTTGAACAGGATGGATTTCATCAACCTCTTTTGGTAGTTTATTCTAATTTTTCCACAGGTGGTAAATCAACAAGATGTTCTTTTTAAAACCAAACTTTATTTGTTTTCCTTTTTGGATACAGAGAATGATGAGTCAAAATAAACTTGTCGTTAAGATAAACAAACAAAAAAGTAAAACAAGCTTTCATATCTGTAAAATAACTACTTATGTTTTTTTTAATATTATTTAGGTTATTTATGATATGTGTACTAGTTTTACCTCACCGTGCTAAATTAGAATAATTATTTTTTGCCTCAGATAAGTGCATTTCTACATTTGGATTTCCTTACCAGGGGTGGGAAACCTGCAGTCTCAAGGCCACATGTGGCCCTCTAGGTCCTTAAGTGCAGCCCTTTGACTGAATCCAAACTTCACAGAACAAATCCCCTTAAAGAAAGGATTTATTCTATAAAACTTGCACTTGGTCAAAAGGCCCTACCCAAAGACCTAGAAGGCCACATTTGGTCTTAAGGTCACAGGTTCCCCACCCCTGCTAGCCTGTCATCAGTTTAGCGAATACAGGGCTAGTCCTACCTTACCCCCCTTACCCCCAAAGTTCCCTTCCCATAATGCTAATATTACTTCATATGGACTCAATTTATTTATGTCCTTATATCACGAAGATCTAAATTATATATGTGTGCATATGTGTACACATACACATGTGTATGTTTATATCAACATATGGTCCACATTGCACATTTACACATGTATACATTTTTACATAGCTATATGTATATGCACATACACATATATACATATACACGCATACACATATACATATATATGTAAACTCCCAGATATAAATAAAATTATATATAAATAAGTGGTATATATGTTTATACATATTCATACACACACATATATCCTAAAGCAGGGACTGCAAACTGTGAAAATGAGTTACTTTTATTTATCTTATGGAATAGGGAAAGAGTCTCTCTATACTGACAATAAAGCCCCCTGAATCCTAGCAAATGTCATAGTGGGATTAGAAAAGAGGTGAGAGGAATGACTTCAAGAACTGACCTAGAAATCTACCAAGTGAAACTTTATGGTCTATAAACTAACCCTGATTTACTGATTGGGAAGAATCATTATAGGGGCAAGAATCATTTGCCTACTGTAATTAAATAAAGTTCTAGTAATTTTAAACATATAAAATGTAGAATGGAGCTAACTCTAGACGAAAAATAGAACTTGACTCATTGGGTTAAATAAAAATATGACTAAGAAAATGATTATACTTCTCTGCTGTTGACTTTTATATCCTGAGATTCTATTCCTTTTTTTTAAATGTAGATTTCTATTATCCTCTTCTGAATTCTGTTGCTAAAACATTTGTAGTGGCTTGTCTAATTTTGCAATCCTTGAAATTCATGTTTTGTTTTGTTGTTGCCTACATTATATTGGCTTGTGATAGGAATAATAAAGTGAAGAGACATTGGGAAATAAAGAACAGAGTTCTAAGCCTAGCTATACAACACTCATACTTTTTGACATTGGTCAAGATATTGTTCTATGCTTCAGTACGGTGCCAGAAATGTAGTAAGTACTCAATAAACATTTATTGATTGACTGAACTGTTAATCAATTACACATGATTTGCTGGAAACAATAAGTGAAAACTGGATCAAAGATAGATCTTACTATTGGTAGGAGGGAAGGACAGAGAGTGGGGGACAGCAATACAATGCTATTGCTTAAGGAAACTAGCCTATTAGAATTTTTATGTGAGAGATTGATTGAGTGATTGATTGGAATGAGCCTATTTAATTTATTATGTCAATTCTTGTCTAAAATAAAGGTTACTGCTAAAAGCATGCTGAAGCACTCAAATGGTAGGTACTTATAAATTGCTCCTATGGGAGGATAATTTTGTCCCATATCTCCTGCTTTAAACCACTTATAAGTAATAAGGCAGCAACTATTCTTCATCCCCTCCCCCCTTATCATTAGGAAATAGTGTTATGGAGCCTATCTTCAATATCCTCCTCAGCAACATTTCTGTACTTAACAATAGCTCCAAATTGAAATTGTTTCTTCAATTATAGAAAGTGTTATAGGAACACATTTATATGGGTGTATGTGTGTGTGTGTGTGTGTGTGTGTGTGTGTGTGTATTTTTTTTTTCTCTTGGACAACCTTTCTGACTCTCATGAATCTGGTGTATTTTACATCAAATTTCTAAAAGAAAGATCTGGTATTCAAGACATATAAACAACATGCACACACACATGTGTGTGTACATACATATGCATATGCACATAGATATACATGCATATATGTATACACACAATTGTGTTGTTTCTGTTATATCTGAGTCTTTGTGACTACATTTGGAGTTTTCTTAGTAAAGATGCTGTAGTGGTTTGCCATTTCCGTCTCCAGCTTATGTTACAAATGACAAATTGAGGCAAAAAGGGTTACAGAACTTGCCGGAGGTCACAAAGCTATTAAGTGTCTGAGGCCAAATTTGAAATAAAGAAGATGAGTCTTTCTGACTTCAGCCCCAATACTCCATCCACTGTACCACCTAGCTGATATATGTGTGTATGTCTCTGTGTGTGTGCACTCACCTAAAACACACATATATGTATACATATATGCATTATATATGTGTCATATATACTTATAAATATATACATATATACTTGTAAATACACACTTAAATATACATAAGTGAAACCTATATATATATATAAATATATACACACATACACACTTGTGTGTATATACATTTAAACATACATATGTGAAATCCAAAGCCATTCTCCAAAGCTAAATGGTCCAAGGATATTAATGCATAGTTCTCAAAAAAAGAATTACAAAATAACCTCATACTTTGCAAATTGCCAAAGATAACAAAAAATGGGAATAGTCAGTATTGAAGGGATTGGAGAAGATAGGCACACTAGTACGTTGTTGGTGGACTTGCGAATTAGTGTAGTCAATTTGGAAAACATTTGTGAATTATTTATATATGTATTGATCAATTTTGCTGACTTTTTATCTTTTCCTCTTTTTTTTTCTTTTAATGATATGGCTATCTGGGGGATTATAGAAGGGGATTCTAAATGATGAGAAAACAAATGATATCAGGGGACCAATGTGGTGGAGTACAGAGAGCAACTCAGATGAACTCTCCCAACATTCTC
>NW_020954590.1:70771558-70794051 GCF_900497805.2 Vombatus ursinus | reverse complement strand
AGAAGAAGAAGAAGAAGAAGAAGAAGAAGAAGAAGAAGAAGAAGAAGAGAAGTAGAAGCAGCTAAGTGGAAAAGTAAGTAGAAAATTCACTGAAGATAATTATTCCTTAAAAATTAGAATTGGGCAACTATCAACTATGACTCTATGAAACATCAAGAAACAATAAAACAAAATCAAAGGAATGAAAAAATGTGAAATATCTAATAGGAATAAAGAAAACCTGACCTGGAAAACAGATGAAAGAGAAATAATTTAAGTATTATTGGACTACCTAAAAGCCACAATTTAAAAAAAAAAAAGGAGCCTAGACATCTTATTTTAAATTATTGAGAAAAACTGCCCTGATATCCTAGAATCAGAAGGTAAAATAGAAATTGAAAGAATCCACTGATCACCTCCTGAAAGAGATCTCAAAATTAAATCTCTCAGGATTATTATAGCCCTATTCCAGAGCTCCCAGATGAAGGAGAAAATATCACAAGCCACCAGAAAGAAAAAAAATCAAATATCTTGGAGCCAACAGGTACAATCACACAAGCTTTAGTGGCTTCCATGTTAAAAAAGTGGAATATTCTGGAGAGCAAAGGAGGTAGGATCAAAACCAAAAATCACCTACCCAGCAAAACTAATCTGTTTTCTTCTATTTATCTTTTTCTCTCTCTTTTTATCCTCTTCCTCCTCAAAAGTGTTTTGCTTCTGAACACTGCTTCCCTTAATCTGCTTTCCCTTTTATCAACCTCACAACTCCCATTTATATCCCTCATTCCTTTCCCCTTTTATTTCCCAATAGGGAAAGGAAAGAAAGACTAGAGGAAATTACATCACATTGACAAAGAGCTTTTACAGTGGGGAGGAAGATGGGGTGGGAGTGCAGGCAACCCTTGAACCTAATTGGAATTGGTTCAAAGAGTGAAGAACACATACACACACACACACACACACACACACACACACACTCAGCTGAATAGGATGAAGGCAAATATACAGTAATCTTAAGTGTGAATGTGAATGGGGTGAGCTCACCCATAAAATGGAAACAGATGGCAGAATGGATTAGAAGCAAGAACCTAACAATATGTTTTATATAAGACACACACTTGAAACAGAAATATACATAGTTAAAATAAAAGGCTAGAGCCAAATCTATTATGCTTCAGCTGAAGTAAAAAAGGTAAGGGGAACAATCATGATTTCAAACAAAGCAAAAGCAAAAAGAGACCTGATTAAAAGAAATAATTAGGCAAACTACATTTTGCTTAAAGACAATTAAGCAATATAAAAAATTATGGCAAGTTTCTCTGATAAAGGCTTCATTTCTCAAGTACATAGGGAATGGATTTTAATTTATAAAAAAAAAATAAAAACAATTCCCTAATTGATAAATGGTCAAAGGATATGAATAGATAATTTTCAGACAAAGAAATCAAAACTAACTATAGTCACATGAAAAAAATACTCTAAATTACTATTGTTTAGTGATATGCAATTAAAACAACCCTGATGTACCAGCTCATGTCTATCAGAAATGACAAATTTTGGAGGTAATGAGGAAAAATGTACACTAATAAACTGCTGTTGGAGTTGTGAACTGTTCCAAACAATCTAGAGAAAAATTTGGAACTATGCTCAATGGGCTATAAAACTGCATAACCTTTAATCCAGCAATAACACTACTAGATCTATGCCCCCAAACCAAAAAGGACCTATATGTGCAAACATACTTATAGCAGCTCTTTTTGTGGTGGCAATGAATTGGAAATTGAGGGGATGCTCATCAATTTGGGAATGGCTGAACATATTGTGACTATGATTATAATGGAATACTATTGTGCTGTAAGAAATGAAGGGGGGGGGTGGTTTCAGGAAAAAAAATGATGAGACTTAAATGAACTGATGAAAAGTGAAATGAGACGAACAAGAAGCTCATTGTGCACAGTAATAGCAATGTTGCAATGATGATCAACTGTGAAAAACTTAGGTACTTTGATCAATATAATGATCCAAGACAATTCCAAAAGACTCATGATGAAAAAATGCTATCCCATCTCCAGAGAGAGAATTGATAAACTCTGAATGCAAATTGAAATATAATTTTCTCACTTCCTATTTTTCTTTTTTCTTTCTTTCTTTCTTTCTTTCTTTCTTTCTTTCTTTCTTTTTCTTTCTTTCTTGTCCTTTTTTTTTGCTATATGGCTAATATGAAAATATGTTTTGTGTGATTTCACATGTATAACTGATATCACTTGCTTGTCTTCTCAGTGAGTGGGGAAGCAATGGGAGGGAAAGAACTTGGAACTCAAAATTTAAAAAGAACAGAATGTTAAAAAATAAATTAATGAATTTGTTTTTAAAAAAGTAAATGATGTCTGTAAGAATAATTTTTAAAAAAGAATCTGGGGTCCTGACACATCTAAACTGTTAGAATGTTATCCTACCTTTTAATTGGAGCATCTAAATTTAACAGCAGACCTAGTTCTTCATTCATAAGGTCCATTTTGGGGCTGCAGTTTGGGAGTTATTTTCCCACAAGTCTCTGAAGAACATGGCCTGAGTCCATCTTTACCTGTGGGCTTTGGACAGCTGGCAGAATCAGAGATCACATCAGATAATGGCTAAAGAGTCATCTCATCTGCATAATAAGACCTTTGCCAGCTTCTATTTTCTTTGTTTCATCTGGAAGCTCCAGAGGAATTGTACCCTGCACTAACTCAAAAGCCATATTTAGCCAGAATAATAGAAGCAATTTCCAAAGGACTCAAACCAGTGGGTCCCAGTCAATATTAAGGGTTGAGATCTTTTTAACCAGATTTAGTGCCAATAACCCACTTTTTCCTCTACAAAACGAAGCATCAGGATGTGGGAAACTGCCCCCATCTGTGATTTTCCATCTTCATTTTCTGTCCCTTTTTAAATATCCTGATATATTTCCCCTCAGAAACAATATTTTTTTGGGGGTAATCCCCTATTCATAGTTCTTTTCTCCATGGATTTCTATAGTACGCTTCTAAAGTATTTAAAGTCCTTCATAACCTGATACTAACTTAACATAAAGCTAGAAAGCTGTATTACACACACATTATTCACCTTGACACCCTTTTTGATCCAGCCAAATTGGCAAGGCTACTTTTTACTGTTCCTTGTATTTGTTGATAGATCGAGTAATTGTTCTTCTGCTAATCAATCGGGCCTGGTAAACTGAGCCAGTTTCTCCCAACAACTTGATGGGCCCCATGTGGAAAGGCACCTTTAGCTTTTGTCTCACAATGGCAGTCTGCAACTATCCACACCTCTGGAGACACTCAGTTCTCGGTCAGAGGACGGGAAAGGAAAGAGGTACCAAACTTAGACTTCCTACTTCACTGCTACTCCACCTTTATAGCTGCTCCTGTCAAGCCTCTTGAAACCACTTCCAGCTCTAACCTCTGACATGTCAAGGTGGAGTGTTGCCAAGGCCCCTCCATCTCACTCAGCAGGCATCTTTCTCCAGATTTGAACTCAGGTCTTCCTGACTTCAGGGCTGGTGCTGTATCCATTGCACCACCTAGCTGTCCCTTAAATTCTTAATAAATGCAAGTTGATTCATTGATTTATGAACATATGTCAACTTAGATTGATGCAAAGTACCAACCTACAGCAGAATTGCTAGCCCTCTGCAAAAAGCCTCTTTCACAACTTTCCATTTTAAAGGAGTCAGGAAGCTTGTGTTTCAATTCTAGTTCGTGCCACTAACTCCTTGTTAATCTTGAGCTAGTCACTTAATCTCTCCAGGTCCCAACTTCACTATTTTTAAAATTTGTAAAATAAGGGATTAGGCTGGATCTCTAAATTAGATTAGACTTCTAGATCAGATCTCTAAAATCCATTCTAACTCTTAACAATATATAACTCATTCCCAGTTCCCTAGCTCTTAAGGATAGGGAGGGGAAATATTTCCATGAGTAATAGCATATAAAATAGAAAAGAGGGAAAGAATGAAGATTATTTTTTATATTTCATGTATCATATCACAGTAGTAAAGGGACTTCAAGGTGGGAGTTACCTCACCTTTGTAGAAATGTTTAAAAACAGAACAAAACAAAACACATGCCAATGTGTCAGTTTGTAGAGAGTAAAAAGCCTACCTTAAAAATGTGAACCTACCAATCCTGACATTTGGAACCATAATGGGTAAGGAACTAACTGTTTGTGCCAGAGATAAAAGGATACCTGGCAGCTATAAACCTTGGGGAAGAAAAAAAAAAGTCTAGGTTTTCTTTAGTGATGGTTAATAAAGGAAAACTCAACTTTGCCTCAGCAGGAATTCGAACGAAATATATAGACTTAGCTTTCTCTATCCAGATAGTGACGGACAGAATGTCCTGCAGAGAAAAGTCCAGCTCTGGCAATAATAGGGTGTATAGTTCACTCATCTGGCCTTCACAGATAGGCACATGCCCTGCTGAGGGTTTATGGACCTCCCTCACCCTGGGGAATCAGGTGCACACTACCAATTAGTCTCTCTAAAACAGCATGAGTTTCTTTTGGGGACCACTGACTAAACTAATCCCTGGAAGCAGTAGTGTGAATTAGGTCTGACAAAACAAGGTTTTAACCCCTACTTTCCCCCAAGTGTTTTTGCTCTGATTTACTCATATTATCCACATGCTTCATGCTCTAATTTAAAGCATTACTCATGTTTATAGGCCAGGCCTGGTTTTTTTTTGTTTGTTTGTTTTTCATTTTCTTTATCCAATATGAATGGAAAATGATGTCATCTGACCTCAGTGTGTTATTAGTCAACAGTAAGAAAGATTCCACTTGACCTTCATGATGCCTTTGGCGTCACTGGCAAATGTACTTAAAATAAATGTCCTTTTTCTGAATCTGTCATGTGGATCAGATGAAATAAAGCACACCATGACTTGTCATTTCCCAAGAAAGGGCACATTCTGCCTTGTTTTACCTTTCAAAATAGCATTCCTTATTTATCAGGAAATTAGTGGTTACCACCTGCCTGGCATTATACAAAGCATTTGCAGTGGTCTAGCCCAGTTGTAGTGCTATTACCATATTTTCAGTTTGTAGGATAATTGCTAAAAATGCTCTTATAATGCATCTATTTTTTAAAGGTAAAAATGCTTTGCAAATAGTCAAAGGCACACTATCTCAAATATACTTAATACTTTCCTTAATTAGTATATTGGCCCTTTATCAGGACATAAAGAATGGAAAAATAATTATTATAATTTCAGTTATATCACATGACAATGAGCCATGGTATCCCCTACCACTGTGAACAAGTCTGCCATCCCATTTTATTCTCTGAAATAAAAAGAAAGCATTAACAAAACTTCCTTGCTTTGTAAGGCAAATAAATCAAGGCAGTATATGCCCTCATTCTCTTATATGACTATTACCTTCTAAATGTTTTGCTTAATACTTTTCTATATAAAATTCAGACTAATCATCTAGTCTCAGACCATATTAGTACTTATTTTGGGCAAATCTCTTTTCCTTGTTGGACTTCCTTATCTTTACTTGTAGATTAAGGGATTGTACTAAATATCTAAGGTGCTTTTCTGCTTTAATGTCCTATAATTTTCACAGTTCTTCATATTTCCTAGGAAAGACATTTTAATTTCCTTCTTAAAGACTCAAGGTTTTTTTTTTTAAATGTCTAATTAATTGATTTGGTGCAACATGTAAGATTTTCTATGAGATCATTGATATAATTTTATATCTATCATTGGTTTTCATTGGAACCCCAATGGAGTTTCCAAAGGGAAATATATACAATTCAACTAAATAATATCCTGGGGATAATGCTCCTTTAAAAAAAAAAAAGCATCATGCAAACAGAGGAACTAACAGCAATTTAATGAGTAAAGAAATGTATTCATTCATTTATCAAACATTTATTAAGTGGCTTCTACATTCAGTAAGCTGTACTAAATTCTGGTCATTGTGCTAAGGGCAAAGAAGAATTTTGGGAACATATGAATATAATGAGCATGATAATACAAGAAACTAGTGATTTACAAATTCCAACTCTGAAGCAATTAAGCTTAATGAAATTTTGTAATGTTGTATAACATGTAAGAATCAATTGTTGCAATTCTAAATATATTCTTAGGAAACAAAATAATAGAATTTAAGATTTGGAATTTATTTAAAAATGTTTAAGATCTATAAGGAACCACAAAGTTCAAGCCCACCCTATTATTTATTGGGTGAGGATGTTAGAGGCACAAGGAATTTGTGACTTGGCCAATATTACACAGAAAGAGCCAGAATTTAAACCTAGATCTTTTTACTCCATATTGAATATTCTTGCCACTATACTATGCTTCATTCCAATGGTCATTTAAGTCAGTCTCTTCCTATACAGTATTCCCCCTCTAACTGACATTTTTATATCTTCATCAAGTTTGTCTAGGGTTTTACATGCATTACTTTATTCAAGCCTCATGATAAAACTATGTGACATTTACTACAGCTATTATATTTCCATTTTATAGATGAGGAAACTGAAAGAGAAATTAAGTAACTTACCCACAGTCACCCAGCTTGTGTCAGAGAAATGATTAAATGATTTAAACCTAGTTCTTCCTAATTTCAAGTCTAATATTCTGCATGCCTCTCTACAATATCCTTGACAAGCAGTTATCTAACCTTCTTTGAAAGGCTTGTGTTAGAAAAACCATTACCTTTCAAGATAGTCCAGTTTGGGTGAACTCTCAATTGCTAGGATTTTTTGTCCATAAAATAAATTAAAATGTACGTATCTGAAACTCTTACCCATTGTTTATAGTTCTCTCTGGGACCAAAAATGGTTAATCCCTCAAATACATTATTGAAGACAGCTATCATGTCACCCCTTATTACTCTTTCTGAGCTAAATATATTCAGTTTGTTCAACTAATTCTCTTATGGAGAGTTTCCAGTCCATCCATCATTCTAATCACTCCTCTCTGTATATACCCCAGTTCATCAACATTCTTCTAAAATATGCTGCCCAGGACCTAACCTACTACTCCAGATGTAGTCTTATCAAATTAGAGAAAAGTAGAATTATGATATCCTTCACTGTGGACACTATATAATTCAACTCAACAAATATTTATAAAGAATAATATACATTTCAAATTTTCAGTGATATATATTAATAAACATGCAAGATGTGCTAGGTGTTAATGATAAGAGGAAACTCTGCCTCTAATTAATGTAGCATAAGAATGAAACTGGGCTGATCACATCAAACCCTAGAACTCTGTCCATAAGAAAAACAAGTGGATGCCTCCTTTCCAGATTAAGATATGCATTTGTATGGACAGCTCAAAGAGCTGGTCAATCAGCAAATTTATACTGGATAGATATTGAGGATATACAAGGAATTGCACTCACAATTAAATAGCAGGAGGAGATCAGGCTGGATGCATTTAGAACACTTTGTGTATTTTTTCATAATCCCAAACTTCTCTCTAAAACAATCACTGATCTTTTTAATGTCAGCATTCTTCTGATGATGTGTTTGGAGTCATGGAATAGCACAGTCTTCAGAGAATTAAAGCAGCCTGTCACAGAAAGGGTAACAGAGAGGCACGTGTTGGTGGTGAATTGACTGTAGCATATCTTCAGTAGAGAATTGTGTGGGAAAAATAGACAAAAATATATCCTCACTAAGCTAAATGAGAGCAAAGAATGTGGGCCACTTTTCACAGATACTGTGGGATAACCAATGAACAGCCTGTGTGCATTCCAGAGGGATCTGTGAAATTTCAGGAAATATGGAAGAAGCTACTAATAATGAATTTACTTCAATGAGATCACATGAGTAGTTTATAATTGTCACTGCTTGAAAGAGGATGCATTAGGTAAGACTAGGTTCACTTTTTCTTCTTTTGGGCTACACTGATCTTGTAGTCAGCTAAAATTCCCAGGTTTTTTGTTTGTTTTTAATGAGCTATTGGTTAATATAGTCTGTCTTTCATCATATACCTGTGTGGTGTGTGGTTTTGAATCCAAGTGCAAGATTTTACATTTATTCCTAATAAATTTCATCTTTGGCGATTAAGCCCATCATTTCAGCCTTTTGAAATTTCTTTGGAACTAATATTCCTTCTAAAATGGTAACTATTCCAATAATTTTGCTTTTAGGAAAAAAACAAACAAATAACAAAACTCTAAGGCCCACTATAATTGTAGGTTCAAGTTTAAACTTTTTTTTTTCCTACTCTAAAGTCATAACAAAAATCAAAGCTTAGGAGTAAAGCTTTTAGGTGATGTTAATGGCTCTAGGTTTCCTATGGGAATTACACATCTCACACTCGACACGTCTAAAACACAACTCTTTTTCTTTCCCCACAAATTCTCCCATTTTAAACTGCCTTAGTACTGTTGAAAGCTTCATCACCCTTCCATATCACATTACCTTATCTCTCTCTCATCCCACATGTTCAATCGAATGTCAAATCCTGTGATGTCTTTATTCTATCATCTCTCTCTCACACACATCCAATTTTGTACGCTCACATTGCTACCACACGATCTCAGGTCCATGTATCTTCTCTCCTGGACTATTGCAGTAACTTTCTAATTGGTTACCTTACCTCAATATTCTTTCTTCTCTAATCCATCCTTGACACAACTGACATAGTGATTTTCCTAAAGTGTAGGTCTGATATCTTCAAATGCCTGCTCAAAAAACTCCCGTGGCTCCATGCTGCCTCCAGGATTAAATATAAAGTTCTTTGTTTGGATTTGAAGCTTTACACAATCTGGCCCCTTGCTACTTTGCCAATATTCATATATTCTACTCCTGTCAACTGAGAGGATATGAGTGAAGTGTTTAACAGTGCTTGGCACATGGTAGGTACTTAATAAATATTTATTCCCTCTTTCCTTCTCTTCCCTACTATAAATTCTATAATCTGGCCTTGTTGGCCTACTCACTCTTCCTTACAAATGATACTTCATCTCTAGTTTCTGGACCTTTCTAATGGTTTTTTCCGATCCTAGAAGTGCTCTCCTTCTCAAACTATGACTCCTATAATTCCTAGCTTCTGCTAATGCACAACTGAAGTGCCACCTCATCCAGAAAAATTTTCTTAGTCCCCCTGCAGATACTAAGTGCAACCCCTCTAAAGTTACCTTCTATCTACTCAGTACTTATCTTGTATGTTCTCATATGTATGCATGTATACATGTAAATGTGTTTGAATATGTCTTTCCCTCAAATGATTCTGAGCTTTCTACAGAGATGCAGAATAGAAGATTTTTACTAGGACTCCTGGCCTCTTCTGGGAGCCCTGAAGGGCACAAAACATCCCATGTTTTTGAAATGAGGGTGGAGATATCATAGACCAACCATATTTACTGGCCATTTTTATTTAAGTTTGGCTGCAGAAAATTCCTAATGGCTGTTTGTGGGAGTCATTTTTCAAGATTTCTTTTTTCTCCCTGACATTTTGCCAAAATACTCATTGGAGCTTGAAGATTCATAAGGAATTAAAATTACTCTTTTAACATTTGCTTTTTCTAAGTCAGGACATGGATGCTATTTCTGGGGTCACCTTTTTTATGGAGTATTCTAACTCTTGCTTTTACCATCTCTGATAAATCTACCAGCTCCAGTATTCCTCAAACAGCCTCTTCCTAGAATCTGATCCTTTCTTAATGTTTGCTCATAACTTCTGGATGAGCTCAACATTATCTGCCATTACCTGGACAGTGCTTTCATCATCACCATCTAAGGATCCATCTAAGGGGTAATCTGGAGAGGTGCTTCACTCCTGGGGTTCTTGTGATTATAGGCTTGTTGAGGTCAGTTGGTCAGCTGCTGTTGCTGATGAAGGTAGGCCTCTTTTCCAAAATTATTTCTCTCTTCAATAATAGTTGTGGCTTCACTAGAAGCAGATCTGGTGATTTGTGTAACATTACTTATTTCTAAGGCTTTGTGCTTAGGGTCCTGGACTAGGCTGTTTCTATCAGGGTCTGTTGGGAGATGATGGTCAAGGTGATAGAAGTGGTGGTAGTGGTGGTGGTGATAGCAGTAGTAGTTTTCCAGGCAATTACTATTTCTGTCTTTCTGTCAAGGTGTGATAGCAGAAGCAGCAGCAGCAGAGTAGAAATAGTAGTCTTAATGGCCAAGATTTATGTAGGGCTTAAAAATTCAGTAAACACTTTACATATATTATCTCATTCAATCCACATGACAAACCTGGAGATAGGTGCTATTTTATATATATAGATATAGATATAGATATATATATATAGATATATATATAGATATATAGATATATATATAGATATATCGATATATAGATATATACATATATGTGTGTGTGTGTGTGTGTGTGTGTATAATCATATATATATTATAATAGCATCCCATTTTACAGATGTGGAAATTGAGGCTGGGAGAAATTAAATGATTTGTTCAGGGGTCACACATCTGACAAGTGTATGAGTCAGGCTTCGAACTCAGGTCTTCCTAAGTCTAACCTTCTATCCACTGTACTAACTAAACTTCCCTAATTATCCCTAATAAGGATTTCAATCCAGTTCTTCCTGACTCCAGTCAGGCTGGTGTGTTCCAAAATCTCTCTGTCTCTGTCCAGCTCACCTTCCCCCATCCCCTTCACTTCTTTAGAAGAAGAAAAGTAAGTAAAGGGTCTTCTACCTTCTATACTATTAAGCCAGATTCAAAGTCGATTCAATAAACATTTGTTAAACACCTACTATGCACCAAGTACTCTGCTAAATAGGGTATACAAATAAAAAAAAGACAGTCCTTTTTCTCCAAGATCTTGTAATCTAACGAGGGAAGACAACACATAATAAAGAAATTGAAAAGTGTGGGGAGTTGTGTGTGTGGGGGGGTGGCATCACACACATCAGGAGGCATCTTGCTTCCTGGAGTTGAAACCAAGTTGATCTGTAGATGGAAGATGGAGTGAGCTGTAAAGTCCATATTCTACCCTCTATAAAGGAAAGCTTTGGGGAGAGTTGAGTGCTTTACCCTCCAGCCCTCCAATCAGAAGGAAAAGAAGGCTGAGGGAAGTGGCAAGGTGTTGAATATCCAAGGCTGAGTTACCTGCATTGAGATGAGAGCTTTAATGATCAGCTTATCCTGAGAGGTCACCTTGTTCTATGGAATGGAAATTCTACCCATAGAGTTCTTATTTTAACTCCTTAGGGAAAAAAAATGCCCTGTTATACAGAAGTCGCCAAAGTTAATGCTTTAAACATCTTCAATTTAGTAGTAGGTGAATAAACTACTTTTAGGTTAATGCCATGAGATCTATTAAATTAATGCTGATTAATAGGTTTTATCTTTCTCTCCTACCTTGTATTACCAGGTTTAAGAGAATTATCACTCAAAAAAAGTCAAAAGTTTATTCAACTATGACTGAATAACACTTCGTATGAGATACTACAAAAATATTAATAAACTCTGCTGTTTATATGTTTTAAGAGTAAACAATAACCATAAATGTGTTTAATGATTTTGTGTTTTTTTTGAGGGGGGTGAGGGGTCAAGATGTGTGGATTTTTTCAGTTACTCAGACATATATGGTCCTGGGCAGAAGAGTTAACACATTGGATAACAGAGTCAAGATTCAAAAAATCAATAGGCTGCAATGATAGACTAAATATAATAAGACAAACTCAATAGAGATAAACATAAAGTGGGTTCAAAAATCAATTGCAGAAATACAAGATGGGAAAATTGACTCTAGACAATAACTTATGTGAAAAAAAACATTTAGATATTTTGTAGACTTTGAGTTCCAAATAAATAAATAAATGTGGCAATCAAAAATCTAATTTTGGTACTTTTTTTCTGTTTTAAGAAAGGAAGATTAGTATCCAGGACTAGGGATATCATAGTTTTGAATCCAAATATTTCCAATTTTGGGTAGAATATAAAAATTGAAGAAGGGTCAAAATTTTAATCTAATCTTTATTTTTTTTAAATAAAGCAAAGATAGAAAGATATTTGCTTTACTTTGTGCTCTCATCTCCACCCATCAATAAATAATTTTTAGAAAATAATTTTACCTCTCTGTTTCTTTTACTAATTATATTTTCCCTCTAACATAGTTGTAGAATCAACCTTGCTACTTCATGCCTTATCAATACCCCTCAGTTGCTTCTGCCTTTCTGATTGGAGGGTTGGAGGATGGAGGAAAAACTTCTCCCATATCCTCCCTTTACAGGAAGCTCAAAATGCCAGCCATCTCTTCATTTACCATCAGCTGTTCTACTTGGTTTTCACTGTACCATCATCTTCATCATGCCCTCTGGCTGGGTATCCTCTTTCACTCTCCCCCTCCCTTTTCAGCTTCCCTTTATGTATTGTCTTCTCCCATTAGGCTGTAAGCTTTTTGAAAGTAGGGACTGCCTTTCTTTTTCTTGTTTCTATTTCCAGTACTTAGAGTAGTGCCTGGTACTTAATAAATGTTTATTCTATTGTAGCACGGAATTATGGATTCTAGAACTGGAAGGAACATTGAGAGAAGTTGCTTAATAAATTTCCAGAACTGTGTGATAATGGGTGATTAATGTCATGACATTTAGCTTAAGAAAAAAAAATACTAGTTTTGAAAAGTAGAGTACCATGAAAATATTCTTATATAATATCAAAAGGATCAACTTTTTCATAAAGAGTCAAAAAGGTCATTCTGTGTCTTCCAGGGTACAAACATTGTTCTAGAAAAAAATTATATAACCAAGAATGATTAAAAGTACCAATTCCTTCTGATATTATTGCCTAAATAACTTAATACAACATTTGAAATATATTTCATTGATTTATTTGGTTTCTACATCACCAAGATTTCTCTGTCCTTCCCCCTTTCCTTCACATAGAGCCATACTTTATAACAAT
The DNA here is from genome assembly GCF_900497805.2 of Vombatus ursinus. NCBI lineage: Eukaryota > Metazoa > Chordata > Mammalia > Diprotodontia > Vombatidae > Vombatus > Vombatus ursinus. The sequence continues at coordinate 70,781,180 of NW_020954590.1, read as the reverse complement.
TTGTTTTAAGAAAAAGAAGAGATTAAATAAATAAAACTAATAGAAAAATCTATCTCTCTCCTCTCTCTTCAAAGAAGGCAACTAAGATTTCTTCTTCTATCTCTCCTTTGGGATCATTTTTTTTTCCTTTACAATTTCATCATATTCATTTTTTATTGTTTTGTGGTTGTTCTTTTTATTTACTTTAATGTAGTCAATGTGTATATTGTTTTCAGTTCTGCTTATCAGTTCTTGTAAGTAAACACTGTATTTATCATATTCATCATTTCTTCCAACAAATTAACATTCCATTACTCATTTTGTATAGTCAGTCCTCTAACAGTGGAATCTACTTTGTTTCAATTTTGATACCACAAAAAGTACTGCTATAAATAGAATTTTGTCAATGACAACTTTGCATTATATACCTAACAGTGAAATCTCTGAGACAAAGTGTTATGTGCATTTTAGACACTTTATTTGTGTAATTCCAAAGTGTTTTATAGAATGCTTGTACTAAAACACAGTTCTACCAATAATATATTAGCATGCTTATCTTTTCACAGCCCCTCCAATGATGACTATTCCCATGTTTTGTCATCTTTGCCTATATGATGGGTATGAGGTGAAATTTAAGATGAATGACATGTTAAAAGAGCATACTTCATGTAAGGAAGTTCACTAATACCCTTAAAGTACCTTATCCTTTAAAAAAAATTCTTTCTACACAGCATCCCTTTGAAGTAGTTAGAATATATCTCTTCCTTCCCATTTTATTAATAAGAAAATTAAGTTTTAGAAACTTTCTTAATGTTAGATAGCTAAATTTAAGTAGCAGAGGCAAAATTTGAAATCATGCTACATGTTGAGAATGCATTTGACCAAAACAAACCCTGGCTCCATAATGAATCATCTGATAGACAATCCTCAAACTCTCCCTTATGCAAACAAATGAACACAAAAGTTAGATGAGGGAATGATTTACATATACTGGTTTAGGTTAAAAGTTACCAGATTTTTCATATACCATTCCCTTCTAAAAATGTACCCCCAACATGATGCAATACCAGCAATACCATGCATGGAAACAGAGGACATGGGCTCAAATATCACTTTTCATTCTTTTTGTCCATGTTACTTTGGACAAGTCTCTTAACCTTCCTTAGTCTAGTGTTTCTTATCTGTAAAATGAGGCCACTGGATTAAATGCTGTATAGTTATCCCCTCTACATCATGTGCATGAGGGGCACAGCACCCCTGAGATCTAGAAAATCTGCATAAAAGTTTTTGGCTTTCCCTTTGTACCAGAGAAGAAATCAGAATTTTTTCTTTTTCTTTTTCTCTTATGGGGTATTAACAGTACCTTATTGTAAAATTTGGGTTAAGTATTTGGTCACAGGCTCTGTGTCCTCTGCTAGCCTTCAAATGTCATCTGCAGCTTCTGCAAAACTCTGAAAAACTAGTTGGCCACAAAACTAGTTGAGGCCCTCATTGTTTCTCAATTGTACTATTGCAATAGCCTCTTTATTTGTCTCTCTACCTTTAGTCTCTATCCACACTATCTTGTCCTCCCCAATGTTGTCAAAATGTCTTTTGAAAAGGTCATGTCAGACCAAGTCTTTACAATTACAATGTAAGCTCCTTGAGGGCAGGATCAGTTTCACTTTTGTCTTTGTTTCCCCAGTGGCTAGCACAGTGCCTGGTACAAAGAAGGTGCTTGATAAATAACTGAATAGATATGAGAACTAAATCTATGTTGAAACTATGACTTCTATAACCCCATTCTTCTTTCAATAATGGAGATCATAAAGGCAGAGGGGAAGTAGAGGCAAGAAGGGGTTAAACTAATTCACTGGTATCCTACTGTTCATCATTGCTACTACCACAGAGTTATTTGGAACTCTGCAGCTATGGGATGACATTCTTGAAAATTCTTTTATGTCTCATAGGAACAGAGAGAAAAAAGGCAATCTCTCTCTCTTTCCGTATATGTGTATATATATATATACACACACACACACACACACACACACACACATACACATATATATGTATGTGTATATACATATATACATATGTATGTATGTATATACATATACATATATGTGTGTATATACATATACATGCATGTATATACATACATATACACATATATACATACACACACATTTTTTATATATATATATATATATATATGTACCATTTTTAGGGCCCAAACCTGTGATTTCATTAGCAAAGGGAGCTTCTGCTAAGGAAATTTCCTCCAAAATTCCCTCCACATCTTTATCATCATTGCTCCAAAATGTAGATCGACCATTTAAAGAGTTAAGTTGAACACCACAGAGTTGAACCCGGGTCATCTTGCCTATTGACTATAATATGTTACATCCTCATATATTTATACTTTAAAAATGTTTTACCTTATACTCTTACATTATAGTATTGGGAGGAAATTCCTTTTATATGGTAAAGAGTTGACAGACTGATCAATTCTGCCAAGATGGGAGATGCATAGTTTAGGTATCCCCCCTTCCTTTCTGATCCCCAACTTGAAACATCTTCAGGGCTTTCTCATTCTAAAAAGGTGAAAATAAAATCTTCCTATAATCCTGCCACTGCCTCAAGCTTTACTACTACAACTTTCTATCCCAACAAAAATAATTCTCTAAAAAGAGTTATCCAAATTGGTTGTTTCCACTTTCTCATGACTCTCATTCCATGACTCCCTATAATCTTATTCCTGTCCCCACCACCATCGAAACAATTCTCTATAAGATCACTAATTCCTCTTTCCTCACTCTTTTTTTTCTCCATCTTTTTTTGGTGTAAATGTGAATGCTAACACATTACTCCTTCTTAATATTCTCTTTTCCCAGCTCAGTTTATAAGACACTACTTTCTCTAGCTTTTCAGATGGACTACTTTGTCCATCTCCTTTATTGGTTTACCTTCTTTCGCTACCCCATGAGTATGGGTATCACCCAAGGCTCTGCCCTAAATCCTTCTTAATGAGCTCATCTACTCTTTTTTAATTACCGTCAGATAGTACCTTTATGCCAATGACTCATAAATCTACATGTATAGTTATGATCTCACTCTGAGCTCCTGTCCCACATTTCCAGTTACCTGCTGGCCAGTTCTACATGGACTCTTCTACAGTACCTCAGATTTAGCAGCTTACAAATTGAACTCATGATCTTCCCATCAAAGCTTTCCCTCCCCTCCAATTTCACTATGTCTGTTGATGGTACTACCAGCCTCCCTGTTACCCAGGCTAAAAACTCATAGTTATATTTGACTCTTCCCTTTCCCTCACTCTCTACTACCCAACAATTGAGTCCTATTGATTTTATGTCCAGAACACATTTCACATCCATTTCTTTCTCTTTACTCATACTGTCACTATCCCACTCTAGGCCTTCAACACTTCTTTCCTGTACTATTAGAATGGACTCTTAAATCATGACCACACTATATTCCCTCCCTTCAGCAATCCATTCTTCACACAGTGTTAAAGGTAATTTTCTGAATGCATGGGTCTGATCATGTAATCGTCTGGCTCAAATATTGAGATTGCTCCCTAATACACCTATGATAAGAAAACACACTTCTCAGTTTGACATTAAAGACCCATGCAATCTGTCTTCAATTACCTTCTAGCCACATTTCCTCCAATTCTTTTTTATATGTCTTACACACCAGCCAAATTATACAAATAGCTATCTTATGATTTATTCTACACTGTTGTAGCTCTATCGGTTTTGTATTATACCAGAAATACCCTCTACTCATCTCTACCTGTTGAAAGACTTCTTTTCCAACTCAGGTACCATCTTCTCCTTCACATCCCATTTTACTCTCTCCCGCCCCTAGACAAAAGTGGTCTCTCCCTTCTCAAGAAATTCTTAGAATACTTTGTGTCTTTTGTTTTTATTATATTCTATCTGTATCATACATATTTGAAACCTCCCTCAGGACAAGGACTATAGTATTGTTCTTTGCATCCTCATTTTCTATAACCCCATTAAATTGCCCAGGACTTTGTACCTAGGATCTTTTCTCTTTACTCTCTATATCTTCTTTCTTGGTGGCCTCATCAGCTCCCATAGGTTCAGTTATCATACTAATGAATGATAACTCCTCCATCTATGTATATAGTCTTTATTCGGATCTCCAGTTTTGAATCACCAAACATCTAGTAGATGTTTCATACTGGATGTCCCATAGGCATCTCAAACTCAACTTGTCCCAAACAGAACTTTCCCCCTACAATAACCCTTCCTCTGAACATTTCTATTTCTGTCATCATACTTCCAGTCACCTAGCTTTATAATCTTGGCATCATAATGAATTCATTATTACTCCCTCTCCCATTCCAAGTACCCAATAAGTTTCTGTCAATGTTTACTTCCACAGAATCTCTTATGCCCATCCTTTTTTCTTTATTTACACAATGATCATCACCTCGTTCAGGCCCTTTTCATCTCTGAGCTGGACTATTAGAATAATTTGTTTTTGTTCAGTCATTTCAGTTGTGTCTGACTCTTTGTGACCCCATTTGAGGTTTTCTTAACAAAAATACTAAAGTGGTTTGCTATTTCCTTCTTCAGCTCATTTTACAAATAAAGAAATTGAGGCAAACAGTTAAGTGATTTGCCCAGGGTCACACAACTAGTAAGTGTCTGAGGTCCTATTTGAACTAAAGTCTTCCTGATTCCAGGCCCGGCACTCAATTCACTGCACCACCTACTTGCCTATTACATAGTATTATGGATACATATATGAGTGCATGTGTGTGTTATTATTATTACAATAATAATAACTAATGTTTCTATTCTATCAGGTAGCTAGGTAATGCAGTGGATAGTGTTGGGCCTGGAGTCAGGGAAACCTGAGTTCAAATCTGGCTTCAGACACTAGCTGTGTAATCATAGACAAGTCACTGAACACTGTTTGCCTCAATTTCCTCACCAGTAAAATGAGCTAAAGAAGAAAATGGCAAACTACTCCACTATCTTTGTCAAGAAAACCCCAAATGGGGACATGAAGAGTTGGACACAACTGAAATGAATAAACAATGATATTTATATAGCACTTAATATGTGCCAGGCATTGTGCTAAGCACTTTATAATTATCACCTCATGTGATCCTCACATCAACCTTGTGATGTATGTTCTTATTCCCATTTTACAGATGAGGAAAATGAAGCAAATAGAGGTAAAGTGATTTGTCCAGGGTCACATATTTAGGTCTGAGACTGGATTTAGACTCAGGGCTTCTTGAGTCCAGGCCTGACTCTATCCACTGTACCACCTAGCTGCCTAATGCACTATTAATTGATCTTTCTACCTCTTGTCATCCCTCACCAATCTTATTATCCATACAGATGCTGATGTGATATTCCTAAATCAAAAGTCTTATCATGTTATTCATCTCCTCCAAAAGCTTCATTTTCTTATTAGCCAATGAAAACTCCTTTGTTTAGCATTTATAGTTCTTTTTTACAACCTGATTGCAGACAAACTTTCTAGATCTATTACAAATTACCCTCAGAATCACAAAATAACAGAATTTGATAGAAGGAACCTCAGCAACCATTTAGCTGAACTCATATAAAAAGAATCTGAAGACATGACATACAAGTACTTATCTAGGCTCTCTGAAGACTATCAAGAAGAGGAACTCACCACTTTTCAAGAGGAAAGGATCGACTTTTGGATAGATCTAATTGTTAGGAAGTTTGTTTGTTTATTTTTTTTCCTGACATAAAGCCTAGATTTCTCTCTTTGCAAATTCTACCCATTGTTCTGATTCTGAACTATGAAGCCAAAAAGAACAAATCTAATCTTCCTTCTACATGATTAAAAGACTTGAATTTATCAAGGGCAACTAGTACTAGTATCTCTTTCATGTACTCTGTGCTACTGTCCTACTAACTGCTCTTCCCATATAACCATTCTTCTCTCATCCGCATGCACAGGCTGTCCCCCAAATGTAGGATGCACTCCCTTATCACCTTCAACTCTTTAAAGTTCAGCCAAGATGCAACTTCCTATATGAGGCCTTTCCTGGTCCCCACAAATTCTAAATTAACTAATAAATTACCTTGTATTTGCTTTCTATAGATTTTATATCTACTTATGTGTATATTTACCATTTGTCCCTATAGAATATAAGCTTCTTGAGGGCAGGTACATTTATTTTTTGTTTCCCAAGTACTTCACATAGTGCCTGGGCAAATAGTGGTCAATTAAGGAATATTTGTTGATTAATTCATGCTCTTAGAACTCCATTTCTCCTCCTCCCTTCACTGATTAAAAGAATTCAAAATTTCCCTACACTATAGAAAATATACTACTCACATACAAACACATAATTACATATTATGACACAAATGGTATACCCCTTATATGCAATGCCTATATAAGTATGCTTTTTTTTCTCTGTGCATTTTTTAAATCTCCAAATCTGGCCTCTTTTCTGTTGCATAATTTCTATCATGTTTTATATTCATTTGTTCTTTGCACATGACTGAAAAATTATTTTAAATCTGTCACTGAGTCCAAGTTCATTTATAGATACTGAAATCATAACAGGTTGTATGTTGAGATCTTGATTGATTGTTCAGCCTTTCTGTAAATGCCAACTAACATTGGCCTATAGATCCCCTCAGCAGTACTTTTCCTTTTCTGTGCAGGCCCAGGTTGTTTTCATAGCTGATAGGAACTTTTATCCATCATGAGTGAGTTGTAAAACATTAGTTACAAAAAAGATGTTAGAAATAAGAAAGGACCAAAGAAATAAATAAGGAAAAATAGATGAACTGGTCATAGAGCAAAAGTAAGGGATAACCACTTGGCATTCCACTGGTATCCCTATTGATATCAAGAAAAACTGAAAGACCCCTGCCTTCTCACCTAACACCCTCAAATTGACCTGGTGGATGTGACAAAAGTATAAAACAATCCAGACAGGAGTTGAACAGTTTTGGCTGGTATTCAAGGGTTGTCAGAGGGAAAAGTCATATTGATGAGATCACTGACCTCTTTAAGTATTTGATGATATATTCTCCTGGCGCTAGGGTGCTAGCCTCTAAGCAACATTCTTCACCTAACACAATTCATTCTCTCATCACATCTGGATGCTGCCAAAATTTGTCAACTCCCCACAGACAAATCATGAGCTCTGCTGCAGCTCAGTGACTATCTTTCTTTCCCCCTCCTCTCCTGGGGGTCTTATGAGCTTCATCAATTTCAGAGACATTCACTTGTGTGTAAGCTGTGTATGAGTGTGTGTAATTGGAATCATGAGGAAAAGGGTGTGAGATAGCCATAGGAATAAAATGCCTGTTTTGTGAACCTTAATTAAAATTGTTACTAAATTCTTAATTTTTCTAAGGTACTACTCTTTGACTTTGGGCCAGTCTTTGTGGTTATTTTCAAATAAGGAGGGGGAAAATGAACAGGAAGTAGAAAAATTGTTCTCACTTCTCTCTTTCTTTGTCTCTTTCTGTCTCTGTCACCATCTCTGTCTCTGTCTCTCTCATTTTATTTTTATTTTTAATATCTACAATAAGAAATGTTAGATGCCATGTCATAGAACTTAATCTTTCTACATAATCTCCAGACTGGAAAGGAAAACTGAAAGTAGCATGGCTACTGTTTAGTTAAACATCATAAAATGCATTGGTTTGTCAAAACCAATCCTCCTGCAGTTTATCTTGACAGCCATTCCTCTCTATTAAGAACTCCATGCTACACGGTTTTTGTTGCTGTTGCAGCCTGGGTGGTAACAGCTCAAATTTGAAGATATACATACTGAATTTCAGACAACCAGTAATGTTAAATAATTAAATTCAAGGGCAAGAATGCAGTGAAACAATGGGTTGGTTTATATTATAAACAATTTAGTCGTTTTTGCACATATCTAGTGATTCCGTACATAAGAAAACCAGTCCATTTTTCCTCATGATAGTGATAAGAATGATAGATGTGTATTTTCCCAAATGTCAGGTCAAACATAGAATACAACAATCTAAATTACCATATAAAAATTTTAGTTACTAAAGTGTTAATCGGTTATGATTCTTTAATATACAATAGATGATAATGTGACAGAACCATTCAGAGAAAGCCTATTAGTGACTTACACTGAGTTTTAATATTATGTTAAGAGGTTTTATTATTTTCAAAAATTCAGAAAGCAGGAAAATCACACTTGGCACATCTGAAATGTAATTTGTTGTTAAAAAAAAAAAGTACTCCAATCCTTAGATTCAGGATCTAAGTTTTAGGATTCAGCAGGAAAACCTTTAGATGCTCATAATACATTCCAGTAGGTGGCAGTCTGTGATGTTAAAAGGTTGCACATGACATTTGGAAAGCTTTTAAATATCTTAATGCAGAACTAAACAGCAAGAAGATGTTTTCACTCTCCTTGTTGCCTGTTCTTTGGAGCAAACAAGCCTAGCTGAAGCAGCAAGGGCCCCCAAAGGACAAACAGGATGTGGCCTATGTCAGACAAGTCAATCCACCACCAACACCACTACTGCCATCTTTCCTCACACTCTAATGGACAGAGCTAAGGAACCTGAACCCAAGAGCCTTAGGAATAGCAATGCTTCCAGCACATTAGCAAAAATCATCTTTCCTGAAGACAGTACCCAGGGAGATGCAGCCTGGCAACTGCTCCTGCATGCACTATAGCCACAGGTACTGAACACCTAGAAAAGAAAGTTGTTCCCATGAAAGGCCTTGACACTGTCAAAGGTTCAGCATCAGAAATTGTTATGATTTTTAGCAGTGGAAATGACCTTAAAGATGATGCTTTGCCACTGGTTCCTAAAGACGATGAGACTTGCATCTGAAGTCTTCTTTCTATGTGTGGTGTCTCCTCATTAGAATGTGACCAAGAGCTCTCTTATTTTTCTTTTTTCTTTTTTTTTGTTTTTTTGGCTAGGCAATAGGCTTAAGTGACTTACCCAGAGTCACACATCTAGTAAGTGTTATGTGTCTAAGGTCAGATTTGAACGCAGGTCCTCCTGAATCCAGGGCTGGGGCTCTATCCACCACACCACCTAGCTACCCCCTCTCTTATTTTTCTATTTATGCTTTGCACATAGTAGACATTTGTTAAATTCTCATTCATTCATACATTAATGTTGTATCATCACCAAAAACATCTAAGCTCCCCGCTGAATCATTCAGGCAGAAAAAATTGATCAGAAGAAGATGGTGTAGCAGGTTTCATGGATAAACTCTTGTAGCAGGAGTATAAATTTAAACTGCCAAATATATAAAAGTCTATAAAATTTAATTTTGTACTCATACTAGGTAGCTAGATGGTGCAGTAGATACAGCATTGGACCTGGAATCAGAAAGATGAGAGTTCAAATCAAGCCTCAGACAACACACTAATTGTGTGATCCTGGTAAAATCACTCAACCTCTGTTTGACTCAATATTATCCCAATCTACAAAATGGGGATAATGACAGCACCTACTTCCTAGAGTTGTTGTGAGGATCAAATGAGATACTACTTGAAAAGTGCTCAATATAGTTCCTGGTGCGTAATAGGTGCCATATAAATGGCACCTATAGGAGTTCAGATAATTGTTTTAATACTTTAAAAGATTTGTTTTTT
>NW_020954590.1:70721591-70771548 GCF_900497805.2 Vombatus ursinus | reverse complement strand
ATAGGAGTTCAGATAATTGTTTTAATACTTTAAAAGATTTGTTTTTTTTTTAACAGTGAGGATACTTACAACATTAACAGATCATTACCTCATCTAAGCTTTGGAAGATAATTTCGTATGTTTCTATGGTTAAAAATAATCACTTTTTGGACAAGGCAAGTCCTTGGAAAAGAATTTCACAAAGTCATTAGTAAATTTATTTTCAATACTTTTCCAATTTAATAAAAACTACAAGAGTTTTCAATATAGTCTTTGAGTTTCTTAGACTCACCTTCAAACCATAATGCCACAATGTATAAGGAAGTTAGGAAAAAGCAGTTCATTAAGTTAGCTAAATAATATTTTATGGGCTTACAGCTATTGTTTCTAGAATTGTGCCATTCTTTTTAAGGTTATCATGGTATTTTTGGGGGGGATAGCTAAATAAGTCATTGTAAGTACAAAAGAGATGATGAATTTTTAGTCAATTTTCAGAGCTTAAACATTAATAGACTTAGTGAGCATGGTTAAGGTGATAACAAGAATTTTCACCTAATAGGTTGCTTCATATTTGTCCAATTCTGAAATATAAATGGGATGGAAAGATCATGCTTTATCTGAGAATACTTGAAACTTCTTTAAGACTGTAAATCTCAAGTTCATCTTTATAATTTAAAAATCCTTCAATAACTTTTGATTTAAACTACAATCCACTATACATTTAATGACATGAGTGTCTACACAAAAGCTGGTGATAGCTTTTTAGCCATCAGCATAAATTTTCCTTCTCTGAACCCAACTTTGTAATTCCTCCATTCCATAAAACACAAGCTTTGAAATGAAAGAAAAAAAAATAACCTAAACTAAAAACTAAAATTCAAAATGGGATCTCTGATATAGTGATGTGCAAAGTCCTTCTGAAATTACAATTACAATTACGGTATGAGAAAATGACAAACTATATCTCACACCAGTGACTGTACCTCAGATAAATGATGGGATAATCATGAAAGCATCTGAATTGTCTTTGAACTAGAGTCCATAGAAACACTTTCTGATCTTTCTCAAAAATTGAAAGCATACCATGTCTTTTTTCCCTACATGTATGCACAGTCTTGCATTTAGAGGCATTATCTCCCTTTTTAAAATTGTTTTCTGTTCATGAGTCCGATCCTTTTCATATGAATAACCTTTGGGGAAATCAAAGAGGAAAAAGGCAGGAACCTATGGATCATTAAAGAACTTTATAATGTTTTCATTCATTCTTTGTCTGCTCACTGATCACGTCCTCTTTCCACTTTGTCTAACAACGATCTCTTCCATAGCATCATTTTTCACCTTTCTCCTCAAGCCTGAGGAACAGAAAGACCAGAAATGAAGTCCTGCCCAAACTGCACAGTTGTATTAAAATCCTCACAGAGAGCTGTCTAATCAATGACCTGTCTTTAGACTAGATTAATGAAGGCTATTTCAGCTCTGAAGTAAAATTTCAAAGGAAATGATTTCTAAGTTCCAAACAGCTGAAAGCAGTGCTTCCATTCTTTTTTTTAATCCTTTTTTAATTTTTAAATTCTCTATTTTTTGTTCCAGTGCACATTATTATATTCACATCTTTTCATATTTAGATGGTCAGACATCACTTTTACTCTCATTGCCTTAAACAGTAGCCTACTGTAACTTAAATATAAGACTACAGATAGTTCATTAAATGCCAAGTATACGTTAGAAATTATAATAGGTTCTGGGGATATAAAAATGAAAAGACAAGACATACAATAGTCCTTGCATTCAAGGAGCTTATATTTAACCAGAGGTATATAATCAATTAATCAACATATAATCTATTAGGTTATGAAGAGCTTTGAATGCCAAACACAGAATTTTGTATTTGATCCTAAAGGTGAGAGGGAGTCAGAGAGTCACTGCAGGAGAGAGAGAGAGAGAGAGAGAGAGAGAGAGAGAGAGAGAGAGAGAGAGAGAGAGAGAGGGAGAGAGAGAGAGAGAGAGAGAGAGAGAGAGAGCTTTTCAGGGGTGACATGGCTAAACCTGCTTATATAATAAGGAATGGGAATGGGATGGACTCCCATAAAACAGGAGGAAGCAAATAGGAATTAAAAAGCAGAATCCAACAATTTGTTGTTTATAAGAAACATATGAAATATAAATATTTACACAGAGTCTTTATGCGGGGTTCTTATAGAATTTATTATGCTTCAAATGAATTTTTTTAAAGCAGGAAGGAAATAATGATATCTGACAAACCCAGACAGGGTTAAAACTGATAAGTTGGGAAATTGCATTATGCTTAAAGACGCCTAATATAATAATAAAAAAATACTTATATTTTTGTACTGAATGTCTAGTTCTGTAGACAACTTTCTGAGGCTATAAATTGTAGAGAAGGTACCTACCTGTATTGGTAGAGAGAGTTAGTTCACATGGAGAGTTCCCTATGCCAATGAAAGCCATTTACTAATAGATAAATTATCAATTGATACGCACAAAGAATACTCAAGGAAATGGAAGTTATCAAGCACATGAAATAGTATTCCGAATTATGACTAATGGCTAGCATTTATTTAGCAACTTCAGGTTTGTAAAGTTGTTCTTTTTTTTTTCATATGTTAGCCCAATTCATCCTCACAACTCTGCACTTAGATGCTACAATTATACCTGTTTTACAGATGAAGAAATTGAGGATTAGAGAGAAGTGACCTGCCTAAAATCACACAGCTGGCAAATGAATGAGACAGGATTTCAACATAAGACACCTTGACTCCAAGTCCAGCATTCTATCAATTATATCATCTATCTGCAATAAAACAATAAAATAAATTAAAATTAAACAACTTTAAGGTTCTACTTTATACTCATAAAAAACAACAAAGGTAATAAATATTGGAAATAAGTATCAGAGGGATATCCTATCAGGATAGGAACAAGCACTCTGGAAAATAATTTGGAAATATACCCCAAATGTCACTAAATCAATCATATACCCTTTGATCCAGAGAAATATCCTAAAGAGGCTAAAGAAAAAGGGAAAGGACAAATATATACTAAATAATTATAGCAGCATTTTGATATAATGAAGAACTAGAAACAAACTGGTTGTCCAGAATTTTGGGGAATGGATAAACAAGTTATATGACAGCAATATAATGTAATGCATAGTACATCAGTCCATACATTTATACATACATATATGCATACATGTGTATATATTTAATATATGCATTTTAGATCTGTATATATTTGAGCTTCATGGTTTATATATAGAAATGTTCATGCTTGTCAAATTCATAATTTTTAAATGAAAAACAAATTTAAAATAATCAATAATTTGCTTGAGGTACCTCACTAAATTTGGAGAACTAGGAAAAACTTCCAGACTTTTATATACTAAGTGATAGTATGCCTGAAATGAAAGGCAATTAAAATTATTCTGATTTAGTCTTGTTTATTGGGGTAAGACAAATTAATCTGGAGTCAGAAAACAAGGATTCATATGATTCTCTATCATATTCTACCTGTGTAACCTAGGTAGGTCGCTTAATCTTTTTGAGCTGCAGTTTCCTCATCTATTACATTATGTCCTATGTATCTCATGGTTTGTATGAATATCAAGTAATGTATACTTGAGTGGTTCTGGGTACTGCTTCCTATTTCATCTTAAGTGTCATTTCCACTTTCTCATATAACACATCAGTGTCTAAGTTGTTAGGACACAATTCTGTGCAAAAATTATCCATGAGGATGAATAGAAATAATAGAAATATTGCCAACTTTTTTTTTCCATTTCCCCCTCTATTCTTATTCTATTGGTTTCATCTATGAAGGCTCTCAGAATGTGTGGCCCAATTGTTTATTACAAACCTTTTATAGATTTACTTTCACTTTCTGCTTTTCACTATTTCAAGAGGTGATAATGCTTTTAATATACTACCAGTAGTATTTTAGAAATGAATTTGTATTTTAACATGGGTCATCTTCCTTGGCATTTTCATTTGGCAAGGGAATCAAGTATCTTCTGTTTAAGGTGATTTCTAAGCTCTTTAGGACTCCTCATTGTGGTGACTGCTTAAAACTGCTTAAACTTCCATGGTAAAATCCCTACTGAATAAATATTTGTTGAATTGAACATTTCAGTTGAGACAATGGACATGAAAATACTTTATGAACCATAAAGCACTTCAAAAATGTTAAATAAAAATCAAACTAGTGTTAGCCAGAGAAGAGAGCCTGAAGGAATCCTAGTATTAATTTTATTTTCTTTGTTAAGTCAGAAAAGGTCAATTATGTGGTACGTTGGATGTAATACTGGACTTGAAAGCAGGAAGACTCATCTTCATGAGTTCAAATCTGCCTTCAGACACTTATTAGCTGTGTGACATTGGTCTCTTAACCTCATTGGCCTCAGTTCCTCATCTGCAAAATTAGTTGGAAAAGGAAACGGCAAACCATTTGCCAAGACAATTCCAAATGGGTCACAAAGAGTCAGATATGACTGAAATGACTGAATAAGAACAACAAAGGCAGAAAAGTGGTTCTTGAATAAGGCATATAAACTGGGTGAAATCCAAGCAAAATGTGGTTTATTTGCTTTGATTTAAAGGTTTGGATATCAGAAAGATAGGAATAGAAATCCTTTCATTATGGGAATCCTGACTGAATAATTTTTGTAGATTGAAATGTTTTCTACCATCATACATCCCTTTTTTTTTAGTATAAGAATTTCATGCAGATGATATAAGAATATACCATTTCATAATAAATTTTGAGGTTATTTGTTGACATATGGAACTTTTTGGGAAAAATGGAAATGTGTGTATACATATGTGTACATATGTACATGTATATAATGCATACATAATGCACTTATAGACATATATCTATATATTCACACATATACACACACACAGAGAAGAGTGTTTATACAGTGAGTTTTCTCCTAAGTTTTAAAGAACTGCTTTGTAATATGAGGCAATATGTGTGAAGTCCAGGAGGAAACATTGTTTCTTCTCATAGACCTCTCTCCTTGAATACTTGGTTTTGTTCTAGTCTTCACAGTTTAATACAGCCTATAAAATATGTACCATAAAAAGCCAAGGAGAGCCCACAAAAATGGTAGAAAGATTGGAGAATAATACACATCAGAAGATGAGACCACTTTATATTGCCTAGCAAAGAGGAGACTCAAGGGGAACATGATCAGGATCTATAAATGTCTTCTGGGTAGTTATATAGAAGAAGGAAGGATTTATTCATAGCCTTAGGAGATGGTAGGACAAAGATCAATGTCTAAGAGATGAAAAAAAAATTTATCCTCCCTATAGCATTAGGACAAGTTTTAACAGCAAACACACTCAGCAGTAGAACATTTAACTCTTTCATAAGAACACTCCATTGAGGATGTTCAAGGACAATCTAAGTAATGAGAAATTAGTATAAATGATAAGCTGAAAATGAAGGCAATAGTTTCATGCCATTGCATGATTATAATTGTTTCCAATGCAGTATTTATTTTAAACCCAATATTACTTTCAAACAGTAAAAAGAAAAAAAATAGCTAGCCTATGAATCAGTTCATGAATCTAACTTATTGTAGCATATCTCTTTTCAACATATACAAAGATGATAAAATAAATGAAAAAAAGATTAAGTAGTTGAATGGCAACCTAGATCAATATATTTAAATCATTATATAAATGCATGAATCTGAAGGGCTAAGGATAGTGAAGAACATTTAGGTATGAATGAAAGGAAGGTGCAAGTTATATAATACAGTACACCAAATCAGATGGAAGAAATAGATGATGAGTCTTTCTAATTCCAGGCCTGGAACTCTATCCACTGTACCACCTATCTGCCCTAAGGAGAACTGATTAGAAAAGTGAAAATGACAAGAAGTTTGGGGCAAACAAGTGGTCAGAAGAGAATTGCAGGGGACCATTGGTGAGCACTGGGTTAAAGACCCTGTTCAGTGTCACAGTCCCAGGGCCAAAAGGAGGAATAGCACTTGTGGCCCCAGGGGAACAGGGACCTTGATCATGTTCCAGGGCAGAGAGAAATTGCTTGTGATTGCTCCCTGGGGAGTAGGGAAACTGGTCTCAATTCCAATTCTCACCTCCAGAGGGAAGCACTAGCAATTATGGCTGCAGAAAAGGAAAGAACCTGGTCATAGTCTTGAAGCCATGAAGAGTGATAACACTGGTAGAAACAGGGGGAAAAGGTCCCTTCCTGGGGAAAGACTAGACCACTGTCCATGAAAGCAGCGGACATAATTCTTCTTAGATCATATCACCTTGGTAGTATAGAAAACATACAGACCTCCAGAGCTATCCCTGAAAACAGCATCAAGAAAGGTCTGAAGCTTAAGACAGTACTCCCTCCACCCTGGGAGCAGAGCCCTGAACTTGAACAAGAAATAAGTTAGAAAAATGAACAAACAACATAAAAAGAACCTGACCATAGAAAGTTACTATGGTGACAGGGAAATGCAAGACACAAACTCAGAATACAAATACAAAACAGTTACATGTAGAGTTTCAAAGGAAAGTGTAAATTGGTCACAGGCCCAAAAATATTCCTGGAAGACCCCAAAAAGGATTTACAAAATCAAATAAGAGAGGTAGAGGAAAAATATGGGAAAAAATGAGAGTGACACAAAACAATTATGAAAAGAGAGTCAATGGCTTGGTAAAGGAGGCACAAAAAATACTGAAGAAAATAACACTTAAAAAAACAGAATATGCCAAATAGTAAAAGAGGCACAAAAATCCACTGATGAGAATAATACCTTAAAAAGCAAAATTGGCTAAATGGAAAAAAAAAACCTACCAAGATTCATTGATGAAAAGAACTCCTTAAGAAGTAGATTTGGGCAAGTAAAAGCTAAATACTCCATGAGACAATGAGAAACAATAAAACAAAATTGAAAGAATGGGAAAAAATAGAAGAAAATCTTAAAAATCTCATTGGAAAAACACTCACCTGGAAATAAAATAAGGAGAGATAATTTAAGAATTATCTTAAAAAAAAAAAGCCATGATCAGAAAAAAAGAACCTATCCATCATATTTTGAGAAATTATCAAGGAAAATTTCCCTGCTATCCTAGAACTAGAGGCTAAAATAGAAATTGAAAGAATTAATTGATCACTTCCTAAAAGAGATCCCCAAATGAAAACTTCCAGCAATAATATAGCCAAATTCCAGAGCTCCCAGGTTAAAGAGAAAATATTGAAAGCAGCCAGAAAGAAACAATTCATATATGATGGAGTCAAAGTCAGAATCACACAAGATTTAGTAGCTTCCCCATTAAAGCATCAGAGGGTTTGGAATTTTATATTCCAGAAGGCAAAAGAACTAGGATTATTATTGATAACTTATTCAGCAAAGCTAAGTATAATTCTTCAGGGGAAAAATGGATTTTTAATGAAACAAGACTTTCAAGTATTCTTGATGAAAAGACCAGCGCTGAATAGAAAATTTGACTTTCAAATACAAGACTTAAATTAAGTATAAAAAAGGTAAAAAGGAAAGAGAAATCATAAGGAAATCGACAGGGTTAAATTTTTACATTACTATATGGGAAGGTAGTAATTATAGCCCCTTAGCTCTTTATCATTATTAGGGCAGTTAGTGGGATGATTAAAAAAAAAACAACTGAGAGGTGAGAAAAAGGAAGGCACTGGAAGAAGGGGCAAAGGAGAATAAGAACAGGGAAGATTATATCACATAAGAGGCACAAAAGGAAGAGATTTTCCCATAAAGAAGACAGTGTGGGTAGTGGCAGGTAACATTTGAACATTACTTTTATTGGGATTGCCTTAAAAAGGGAATAAGATACACACTCAATTTGGTATAGAAATCTATCTGATTCTACAGGGAAGTAGGAGGGGAAGAGGATCAGAGAAAGAAGAGG
The DNA here is from genome assembly GCF_900497805.2 of Vombatus ursinus. Taxonomy (NCBI): domain Eukaryota; kingdom Metazoa; phylum Chordata; class Mammalia; order Diprotodontia; family Vombatidae; genus Vombatus; species Vombatus ursinus. The sequence continues at coordinate 70,763,644 of NW_020954590.1, read as the reverse complement.
AGCAGATAGAAAGGTGGGCAGATTAAGGGAGCTAATGGTAAGAATATAAGCAAATTTGTTGAGCATAGAATAATTTACCTGTAAGATTTATGGATGTGGGTAGAATTTATTAGCAATCAAGAGAGAGAAAGCATCACAGGAGATAAAATAGATCATTTGGATTGTATCAGGTCAAAAAGGTTTTGTACAAATAAAAGCAATGCAGCCCAATTTAGAAGGAAAGCAGAAAACTGGGGGAAATTTTACAAGAAGTTTCTCTGATAAAGAATAAAAATATGGAAAATGGAGTCAAATTTATAAGAATGTGAGTTATTCCCTGATTGATAAATGGCCAAAGGATATAAACAGGTGACTTTAAGAAGAAATCAAAGTTATCTATTGTCATATGAAAAATTGCTCCAAATCACCATTTATTAGAGAAATTCAAATCAAACAACTCTAAAGTACTACCTCACACCTATCAGACTGCCTACTGTGATAGAAAAGGAAAATGACAAATGCTGAAAGGGATTTGGGAAAATTGGGACACTAATGCACTGTTGGTGGAGTTGTGAAATGATCTAACTATTCTGGAGAACAATTTGGAATTATGCACAAATAGCTATAAAACTGTACATACCCCTTGACCCAGCAATGCCACTAATAGGTCTGTATCTCAAGGAGATTAAAGAAAAAAGAAAAGGACCTATAGAATGAAAATATTTATATCATCTCTTTTTGTGGTGGAAAGAAAATGGAAATTGAGGGGATACCCATCAATTGGGGAATGGTTAAACAAGTTGTGGTATTTGATTGTAATAGAATACTATTGTGCTATAAGAAATGACAAACAGAATGCTTTCAGAAAATCCTGGGAAGACTTACATGATCTGATTCAAAGTGAAATGAGTGGAACCAAGAGAGCATTTTCTATAGTAAGAGCAATATCATATGTGTGAATGAATTAGCTATTGTCAGCAATACGATGATCCAAGACAAATCCAGAAGGATTTACATGAAAAATACTATTCGATTCCAGAGAAAGAACTGCTGGAGTTTGAATGCAGATTGAAACATACTGTTTTTTAAACTTTCTTTGGCAACATGACTAATATGAAAATGTTTCGCATGACTACACATGTGTAAACTATATCAAATTGCTTGCCTTTTCAAGCAGGAGGGAGAGGAGGGAGAAATGGAGAGAACTTGGAACTCAAAATAAAAAAAAAGTTGAAATTTTTTGTTTACATGTAATTAAGAAAAAAATTAAACAATTAAATAAAAGGGAAACAATACTATTACCTGCAAGATAATGTAAAATGTTTCCAGAATGTATTTTTCCTTCAAAACTTATTTTTTAAAGTTTTATTGATATTTTCATTTTATTATCAAATATGTATGTCTCCCTTTTCCCTCCCAAAGAGCCATCCCATATAACAAACTTAACTTCCTTACCAAAGAATATAAACTATAGAAGTTTTCCTTTTCAAATGTAAACTTTTAGTATTATATTTCAGGATTTATATTAAAAAATAAAATGAATTTTAATGTGTGAAGTCATTTAAAAAATAATTAGCTTTAATATGCTAATTTTGTTTTGGAGTTGAATTGTCCTTGTCTTAGCTTACAGATTCTGCATCTCTTCCTACTTAGAATTTAAACTCCATGTAATCAAATGGGCAAACTTTATAAAATAATCACACCAAATATTTGCAAGCTATCTCTCATCTAAGTTCTTATGAAGCCCAACCCTATTTAGATTCCAAGAGTAGATGAGATTATGCAAATTTAATATGGTAGAGCAGTTAGAATTTGCATGTAGTAGTGGATATAGTCCTGATTTTGTAGTAAAAGTAATTTAGGTTTAAATCTTAGCTGGATTAGATGACTTCTACATTCTCTTCCAACCAGCACCCCAAGGAACTATTACCCAGGTTTTTATTTTATTTTATCTTATTTTTCGTCTTTGCTATCCTTCTTGTTATGGCTAAATACAAATAAAAATGAAACAAAGGAAAATTAATATGACAGGTTTCTAGTTATTAAGATGCTTCCAAAGATTAAACATTAAAATAATTATGTTTTCTCTAAACAGTCATTGCTACTCTAATTTATTATCCAGGTAAAGTTTTCATAGATCAATGCAAATTACCTGTATTTTTAGGTTCTACCTACCGAATTCCAAAACAATGAGTCTACTCAGTCCTATCACTTAAAATAATCCACTCAAATCAATTATTTGCTATCAGGAAGGCAGGACATCCAGAAGATGGATTGCATCACTGACAGAAATGACTAAGTTAATTCTAAATTTTGATGATTTGAAAATCTTCTGAGTCATTTTACAGATTATCTGAGCATCCTTTCAAATTCTGTATTTCAAAGAGTGAATGGCCAAAGACAATTAAAGACTTAAGAAATCATTTAGTTAAATTATCTAACATATAGCAGGTGACAGATTCAGATAAGTCTAGTGACCTGACCATGTTTGACTAGTTACTTTCTATCAGAGAGAAATACAACCCAATTTTCTGTTCTTTTTCCAATGAGATTACATTATGCTACCTTGGCAACTGCAATCTATAGTCATAGAATGTTAATTGGAGGTACGTTAGTGCTATTTAGTTAAATGTCCCAGCCTAAAGTTTCTATTATATATTGTCTTACCTGCATGGTGGTTACCCTGCCTCTCCTTTAAATCCTTCCAGTAATGATATTGAATTTAGAACATACTTCTCAAAAAAGCTTGACAGAGAAAGATTGTCATTAATAAAGAGAAAACTGAACCACTTTTATGAAAAATGAATATTTTTTACAAAGCCTAAACTCTCTCACCACTGTGCTTCCTTATAAGGTAATTGAAGGTCAACAGTGTTGGGAAGGAATGTCTTCCATCTGTTCATCTCACCAGAGAGTAAAAGTTGATTTTCCCTGTGGGGAGCCAACCTGGAGTTTTAATCTGAGTCCATGGACTATTTGGCCTTGTCTTTTATACTTGAGGAGTCTTGGGGGCTTTAAGCAATCACTCTGTTACATAAGTTGTTTCCAACCTGGTGAGGTCTTTTTTCTTTAACAGCAACAAAAGTCTGCTACTTTAGAAATTGACATTCCAGTTTAGGAGATTATCTAAGACATTATTTCATTTCAGGTCCTTGACCCAAAGATCAGAAATAAACATCATATATAACTAATGGACTGTTGTTTATTATTATGGTTTTAACTAAGATCAAGAGCTTATTTTTATTTCATTTAGTAAATTAAGCAACAAAGGAATAGAAGATAAAGATATACATTTCTTCCCAAAGAAACAATTCAAACACTGAGAAAACATATTTTCCTGTCCTACATAAATAAAAATTGATGCAAACTTCTGCCTGGCACCAATTCAAAGGCATTTTTTTTTTTTCCATGGCAACTACAAAGAAATCACTCAGACTGGCATAGTGGGGAATAGAAAGCACACTGGAATGTGTCATGTGTGGAACGTTACCAGGAGAAAGTAAGTGCATTTTGATTAGCAACACACTTGAGAATTTAAATTAAATTATGGCTAATTTTCATGATAGTGTGGCAAAAGTAAAATGAAGGGGGAATTAATTATGGTGGAGCCAACCAGAAACTGTCACTCAAAAAAGCTGAGGTTGAAAACTGTTCAAATTCTCTTGGACGGACAGCTCTTTGTTTATTGCACTGACTGCTTAACATAAAGAACTACATTGAAGTATTGTGGATTTAAGCATTCAACAGGCACACAAATAATCTTTTTTTTTTGTTCCATCTTTCCACAAGTTTAGACATAGACTTATGTGTCTTGAAGATGTTATTTAAGGTTTCATTTGCTTACCAATGGTAAAGGCATTTTCTTAAATTTGTAAGAAATATAACTTTTTCTCTGAGTTTACTTCTCTAACCATACTTTCATTGGAGGTCCAGGTCCCCAGAGAATGCCTGACTACTAGCTTCCTCAGGGTCCTATGGGTTATTTCACGGAGATATTTCCAGTACTGTTTCTCATGAGTCTCCGTTGATGTGCTTCCCATTGACAATCAAACTGCTACACTTAATTCACTTTTAGAAAAGTTATTATTACTAATAGCAACACTTTTTGTGAAAGCTAAGGATTGGAAACAAAGTCAAAGTCCATTGAAAGGCTATTTACTAATGTGTTAAAAGAACAACAGCAACAACAACAAAAAGTTCATTCAAAATATACTCCCTCCCAAAGTTAAGGGAACACTTTCCCACAAGTTTACACGTCTGTGGAAAGAGTGGGCTCAAATTAAGAGAACAGAGGTGGTGAGATGCCCATGTAGAATACTTCTATGGCAAAGGGGTAACAACTCTTGAAGAATTTTTTCTTGAGTCTATAGCCAGCATTCTTTTCTGGTAAAAGGGATCATGCTTTTGAAACACCTTTTTCCTTTAGGTGACCATATTTCTATATCTTTCTGTGTTTCTCTTTTTCTTACACTGTGTCGTTTTTCCTGCTTAGTGTTGAATTATTCTGTTATTTGTTGAATCTCTCTGATGAAATTGTTGGAGGGAGGGAGAGAGGGAAAAATATCTCCTCTCCCCAAGAAGCAGATTTCCTCTCAAGAGTATAACTTCACTTCTTGAACTATAATCCTTAGCTTCCAAACTTGCAGTTCCCCACCACTAAGTTGTTTTACCTTTAACTTCACTTCTGCTTAAATTTTCTCAGGTATTTTAACTCCAGAGGCTCAGCTAGTCCATTTAGGCAGCCAATCCTCTATCTCTTCTTGAACCTATTAAAGATATTTACATCTCAAAACAAATCAAAAGTGAGGGCAGCTAGGTGGCACAGTGAATCAGGTACCAGCCCTGGAATCCAGAGGACCTGAGTTCAAATGTGACCTCAGACACAAAAACACTCACTAGCTGTGTGACTCTGGGTAAGTCACTTAACCCCAATTGCCTCACCCCCCCAAAAAAAAATCAAAAGTAGAAATCATAGTGATTGCACATTTATTTTTTTATAAATTTATTTGCTTTTAGTTTTCAACATTTTCTTCCACAAGATTTTGAGTTCCAAATTTTCACCCCATCTCACCCCCCCCCCCCTCCAAGATGGCAGGCTATCGAATTCCCCTTCCACTAGTCTGCCTTCTCTTCTTTCTCTCCACCCCCTCTCTTATCCCCTTCCTCTTCTATTTTCCTGTAGGGCAGGATAGATTTCTGTACCTCATTTCCTGTATTTCTTATTTCCCAGTTGCTTATGAAAACATTTTTTATTAAACATTTTTTTTTTTAAATTTTGGGCTACAAATTTTCTCCCTTCTTCCCTCCCCACCTACCCTCACTGAAAAGGCAAGCAATTCAATATAGGTTATACATGTGCAGTTACTCAAAACACTTCCATAGTAGACATGCTATGAAAAACTACCTCTATTTCCCTTATTCCTATCCCTCCTCCCCATTTATTCTATTCTTTTTTTTGACCCTGTCCCTCCTCAGAAGTATTTGCTTTTGATTAACCCCTTTCCCAATCTGCCCTCCTCTCTATCATCCCCCTACTCTCTTGTCCCCTCCCCCGCCATTTTCCTGTAGGGTAAGACAGATTTCCATACCCAATTGAGTGTGTATACTATTCCCTTCTTAGGTCAAATCCTATGAGACTTAGATTCACTCATTTCCTCTCACCTTCCCCCATTTCCCCTCCACTGTAAGAGTCTTTCCTTTTCTATTTTTTTGTGAGATAATTTAACCCATTTTACCTCTCCCTTTCTCTTTCTCCTAGTATAATCCTCTCTCACTCTTTAATTTTATTCTCCAGATATGACCCCTTCATCTTCAACTTACCCTGTGCCATCTATCTATCTATCTATCTATCTATCTATCTACATACATATAATTTTTTCCCTCCAACTACCCTAATACTGACAAAGGTCTCATGAGTTACAAATATCATTTTTCCATGCAGGAATGTAAACAGTTCAACCTTAATAAGTCCCTTATGATTTCTCTTTCCTGTTTACCTCTTCATGTTCCACTTGAGTCTTGTATTTGAAAGTCAAATTTTCTATTCAGCTCTGGTCTTTTCATAAAGAATGCTTGAAAGTCCTCTATTTCACTGAATGACCATTTTTTTCCCCTGAAGGATTATACTCAGATTTTCTGGGTAGGTGATTCTTGGTTGTAATCCTATCTTCTTTGCCCTCTGGGATATTATATTCCATGCCCTGTGGTCCCTTGATGTAGAAGCTGCTAAATCTTGTGTTATTCTGATTGTGTTTCCACAATACTTGAATTGTTTCTTTCTGGCTGCTTGTAGTATTTTCTCCTTGACCTGGGAACTCTGGAATTTGGCTACAATATTCCTAGGAGTTTTCCTTTGGGGATCTCTTTCAGGAGGGGATCGGTGGATTCTTTCAATTTCTATTTTGCCCTTTGGTTCTAAAATATCAGGGCAGTTTTCCTTGCTCATTTCTTGAAAGATGATGTCTAGGCTCTTTTTTTGATCATGGCTGTCAGATAGTCCAATAATTTTTAAATTCTCTCTCCTGGATCTATTTTCCAGGTCAGTTGTTTTTCCAATAAGATATTTCATATTGTTTTCTAATTTTTCATTCTTTTGGATTTGTTTTACAGTATCTTGATTTCTCATAAAGTCACTAGATTCCAATTGCTCTATTCTAATTTTTAAGGAAGTATTTTCTTCAGTAAGCTTTTGGACTTCCTTTTCCGTTTGTGCAATTTGGCTTTTTAGGGCATTCTTCTCCTCATTGGCTTTTTGGACCTCTTTTGCCATTTGGGTTAAGCTATTTTTTTAAGGTGTTATTTTCTTCAGTATATTTTTGGGTCTCTTTTAGCAAGCTGTTGACTTGTTTTTCATGATTTTCTTGCATCACTCTCATTTCTCTTCCCAGCTTTTCCTCTACTTCTCTTACTTTCTTCTCAAAATCCCTTTTGAGCTCTTCCAAGGCCTGGGACTGATTCATATTTTTCTTGGAGGCTTTAGATGTAGAAGCTTTGACTTTGTTGTCTTCTTCTGGTTGTATGTTTTGATCTTCTTTGTCACCAAAGTAAGATAATGTAGTCTGACTCTTTTTGCGCTGCTTACTCATGATCCTGGCCAATTACTTATGTTTTAAACTCTTTGTTAAGGTAAGAGTCTGCTTCCAATGTGGAGAATGTACTGTCCCAAACTTCAGGGGTTTGTACCACTGTTTTCAGAGATACTTCTAGGGACCTGTAAATTTTCAGTTCTTCCAAGGTGGGACTTGCAGCTGAGACCTAGCTTCTCTCACTGCAGACACAGACTTTTCCCGCTAATCTTCTAAGTTGTCTTTGGCCTTCATGGGTTGAGAATTCTGGAAACCACCACAGCTGCCTGTGATTCAGTCTTCTGAGGCCTGCTCCAGGGTTGCTGAGGCCTGTGCGCCCATGCCAAACTGCTCTCCTCTCCCAGCCTGGCGTAATATACCTTTTTGATCAACCATCCAGGTTGTCTTGGGCTAGAAATTTGTTTCACTCTGTCTTTTTGAGGGTTCTGCTGCTTTAGAATTTGTTTAGAGTCATTTTTATAGGTATTTGAAGGTGTTTGGGGGAGAGCTCAAGACTGTCACTGCTTTCATCCTGCCATCTAGGCTCCACCTCGTGTTTGCACATTCAAAGCCTCATCCATGTCCTTACACTGGATGCAGTAATTGAGGTGGAGTGTGATATGAACACAAACTCTCTGACTGTCATCCTAACTCACTCCTATTATGGTCATCCTGAATCTAGCAATTTAATCTTTAAGTACTGACTGGGCCACATGCAAAGCTTAGAACTTGCTGAAGTTCTTGAAGGAAGCTTGTAGTGTTGTCACAAAGTCATTCCATACTCTGTTAGAACCTTTGTGATGAATAACACCTTTTGTATTCTGCTAGTAATCATTCAGTGCTAATTATATTGTACTTAATTGAAAGATAAATTTTAAGTTGCAGACGAAGGATGGAAAATGTATCAGGTAGGGTATACACACATGCCTCAATCAGTCAATCACTGTCCATTTTCCACTTCTGGATGAATGAGCAAATGTTAGAACAGATGGAATCCTGAGCTAGCAAACTGATTCAAGTTGTATTTGTTGTAATCACCATTTTAAAAGGGTGTTTATCTAGTCACAGTGTGATTTAGTAACAGAAATGTTAACTTTGGGAACCTTCCACACCAATAATATATTTAATTCCCATTATTAATACTAATTAAAAAGATAACATTGATAATGATATACATAATTTTTGAACCTTGATTCTTTTGACTAATAGTTATGTGACCTTAGGATATGTCATTTCACCTTGAAGAACCTTTGCATTATTTCATCAGTAAGAGGGGAACAGTAACACTTAGATTATCTATTTGTCTGAGTTGTTGGGAGAATCAAATGACATAACACAAACAAAAGTAATATGTAACCATAAAGCAGTAAATGAAATAGTCCTCAAACTATGGACATCAAAGAGAAGCAATAAAGCATACATGATCCTTCCCTATCTATTATCTAGCCATACAAGTAGAGAACTCAGTGATATTCATATGGTAATATCATAGACACTAAGGACAGTGACAGATACTATATTTTTGAAGGTTCTCTTTACAGAGATTAAAGATATAAATCACAAATCCTTTAGATATTGTACACTTTAAGTAGAAATGCTGTATAAGATAATAAAACTCGGAGTGATTTCAAATAACAGAAAATGTTGGTATTCTCAAATTCTTTGCATGCATTTAAATAGATCTTTTCTTAAAATATTTCCTGTAGATTCAACTCAACATCAAAGTCAATTCAACAAATATTTATTAAGTATGCAAAGAACTGTGCTGTATGCTGGGAACACAAAGATAGGCAGGAGACAGTTCTTGCTCCCAAAGAATTTGTAATCTAATGAAAGGGAAGGACAAGTACCTAAAGAACTATCATACAAGAGGACAGAAATAAGGGCAAAGGAAAAGATCAAAGCAAAGTATTAGGAGAAATATGAAGAAGGATACATAATTTTATCTATCAGTGGAATTGGACAAAATCTTCAGGGAAGAGGTAATAACTGAGACCTTAAAGGAAGGGGTTCTCCTATAGAGAGAGATTACTGACTAAGGGCACAAGAAATTTATGCTAATTATTGGAGGCAACATGAGCAAAGTAATTGAGGTTTGATGGGAAGTGGGGTGGGGAATGAATAATACGACATAATTCTGATAGGTAAGCTGGAACCAAATTATAGAGGGCCTTAAATGATAGGATCAGGAAGATGTATTTCATTCAGTAGGAAATAGGGGATGGCAGAGATATCTAGAATATAGATATATTAAAGTGCATTGGGTAATGAAAACTTTAAACATTATTTGATAGAGCCAAACACAAGCAAAAATAAATGGATAACTGAGGCCAAAAAAAGTTAAAGGGTCATACTGCAAATCATTATTATCAGACTCTTCCCCTCCAGTAATGTCATATACTAAATATACAAGATGACTGATTTTTGATCCTTATATTTACATTCATTGAAAATTACAACAGCTTGGTACTATGAAACAACTAGTTTGTTATTGAAAGAAATAAGGCAAATACAATGACTAAAATGTATATACCCTTTGAATAAAATATCCTACTACTAGGTTTATATCTCAAGAAGGTCATTGGTAAGAAGAAACTACCCACATACACCAAAATATTTATAAAAGCACTTTTTGTTATAGCAAAAAATTGTAAACAAAATAGATGCCATTGTTTGAAGAATACGGCTAAACAAATGGTGGTACATGAACATAATGGAATATTAATGTAGTATGAGAGATGGCAAATATCATGAATACAGAGAAGCATGGAAAAATTAATATGATCTGTTGTAAAAGAAAATAATAAGCAAAATATAAATGGAAAGAACAACCACAAAACAATAAAAAATGCATGTTGCAAAATTGCAAAGAACAAGCATAAGCTCAAAGAATAGAAATGGATAACTTCCCCACATCTCTCCTTTACAAAGATGTGAGATCCATGTATATGGCTCATTGAATAGATTTTCATATTTTTTCTTTGTATTGATCAGTTTTACTGATAGTTTTTCTCTTCCTCTTCTTTTTTTCTTTAAAATATTATTTGTAATGTAAGATGGCTCTCTGAGGAGAGGGAGGAAGGATACTGAGAGAAATTCTGATGGTATACAAAAGAAAGCAATAAAATTGCTACAACATTACCAGGTTCTGTAAAACAGAATAAATTTGAGATGACAGTTATTAAAGGGTCATGATTTTGTGCACTCAGTATACAAACTTATAGATGGAGAACAACTAAAAGAAAAGTATTATTATAATATTTGGAAATACAGTGATATAAGAAACAAAAGCTATTAATATAAAAGTTTTTAAAGAAAAAAAATCATGTTATTATATCAGAACATTCTGATATTTGTTATATTTACTGAATGTTTAAGTACAGTTTTAGATTTCTGCCTTTTATTTTTTTTCTAATATACATTTATAGATAAGAAATAAACATACTAGAGTATATTCTGTCTCTATAACCTTGACATATAATTGAATGGAAAAATAAGCAAAACATAGCATGGAACACTAAAGAAAGAAATTGTATCTTGTATTTTTTAAGCCTGTGTCTCCTTGCTTTTCCCAAATGTTAGAACTACAGCAAGCACTCATGAACTGTATCCCACCACTAATTAGTATGAGAACTTTGAACTGCTGTGTTTCCAAAATGGGCTGGTTCATTCCTCACTAGGGAAACTGGTAGAATCCCTGCTCAACAGATTGGTATGGGACTTAGGATGGACAGCTGCACAGCTTTAGCCCTATTGAAACTTAGAATTCCCAAGGTCAGAAGATCCACTGGCCTCACTTTCTCCCATCTGAAGGAATTTTTGGCATGTACCACAATGCCTGGCTCTAGTTTGGATGTCTAAAAGACTGACTGGATTGCCATTCAAATTGAAGGAGAAAATCTCAAATAGACATGCAGGGGGTTGTGTGGTGAGGTATGTAAACTCTTCAAGGACAGGGATTGCTTTCATTTTTGTCATTATATCCTGAGTGATTAATAAATAGGAAGAGCTTATAAATGCTTATTGAATTTAGTTAAGGTGGAGTGAGTAGGAATGTTGGATCACTCACTGTCATATAGGCTGTAATTTAACTCCACAACTTGTGAATGAAAACTGTTTCTTCTCTTCTTCTGTCCCAGCCTATATTTGTACTCTGTTCACAAAGATGGGGACAAGAAGATTAAAAGACATTGATAGTTTAGGGCAGGACAGGAATAAAAAGAGAAACAAAGACATTTTTCTTGTTGCTTTTTTCTCCATGCCTCAGGCCCAAAGGTACATGAGAAAGTCTTCTGACAAAGGTTTAAAGCTCTCCTGTTTGAGTCACGTGGTAAATATTCTCCTCGAAAGTAAATATCTATGAATGGAATAGGAAAGATGCAGCTGTCATTGATTGCAGGGTTTTTCCCTCTCAATTTCCACTTGTATGGATTTCCAGGTATCATTAGAATTCAAAAAGTAAGGAGCTCTATATGTGTGTAATTGGCTCAATTTCAGTACACACCTGTGAACTGTTGAGTTTAATTGCACTGCAGATGTTCATGGCAAGAAAAAAGAAAGTGGAGTTTTAATGATTTGCTGTCTCCACATTTATAGTTCATTGTTTTTTTCTCTTTCAGTAGTTTCAACAGGAAGTTAGTTCTAAAATCGTGGCTATTTGCCCTATAAGAGATGAAGCAGAAATGGAAATATTTCAACCCAGAACTGCAAGATTGCAATCATAGCTATTCAATAACTAAGTCCATCACTACTTGCCTCTTTCTGCAATTCCTTAGAGCTACCTGGCCTACCTAATCAGTTATCTACTTTTCTTGTTTCTTTCTCTTAATATTTTTACTTCCTTAAACTCCAAGCATAATATACTCTAAAAATCATAATTTTTATTTCAAATAAAATATATTATATTTGATCCTGGACATAATTCCTCTTCTTGCTCACTGCTGCCTATTAAAATCTTGACTTCCTTCAAGATTCAGCTGAAATCCTACCTTCTGCAAGAGGCCTCTCTTGGTCAACACACAATATGCCCTTCTACTTCCTTCTGCTATCAAATGGCCTTCAATATACTGTAAATATATCTTCTTTGTACCTATTTATAAACATGTTATTTCTCCCATTAGAAATGAGCTCCTGAGACCAAGGACTGGCTTTGGCTTTCCTTGCCTTCAGAGTTTATCATAATTCACAGAAGATAATAAGCCCTTAATAAATGTTGGTTGACTTAGACGTCTAAAATAGGTGATATTAAGAGAAAAAAACAAAACAACCTGATATTTGAAGACCAATACTCTCCTAGACTAGAACCATAAAAACTGTTCCTAAAAGTACTTTTGTTTTTCTACATGTACAGCATTTCACAGCACTACTCTGGAAATTTTAGATTCCCAAATCTGTTGGAGGCTGTTTTTATAGAAGTTCAACTGCATACATTGTGACAATAGACTAAGGTCATTTTGGGGTAAAAGGATATTCTCTTTGATACAATGTTATTTCTCTTTATCTCTAGACTTATGCTAACAGGAATTTTTAACTATATAATTTAATGTTTCTGAAGTATAAAAAAGACGATGCATCGCCATTATCTGAGTATGCAGAGATGAGAATATCCAAACTGTACAATACCATTGGAGTGCTCATCTACAAGGGAGCAGGAATGTCAGCTGAGGCACTGAAGCACTAAAAGGACTTGTTTCTGAATTTAACAAAAATCAATGGTCAATCCAAAAGGTGTTTTCCTATTGAAACCGGAGAAACAGATTATTAAAAATAATGATAGCATTATTTGTAAAAGATCAGTAGCAAAGGGACGAAAAGAAAAATTCTAAAATGGCAGGAAAAGAGAGTGAAAATGAATACATAAAGAAAATAAAAGAAAACATGAAAGTAGAAAGTAAGGCCAGAAGAAAGAAATGATTAGTCAAATAATGAGGGTATGGTAGAAAAGTGAGGACAGTGATAAGAGAAGTAAATTACTTATCATTTGTATAGACGTCAGAGATACTCTAGAATTAATAATTGCTTCTGCCAAGCATTCAAACTCAATCGTAGAGAGCTCAACTCGGATGGGCTGACCATGTTGTTCAAATGTCAAAGACATGTTTGCCTAATGACACTACTTTCTGGAGAACTCACTCAAGTCAAACACTCACATGGAGGTTAGAATAAGCACTACAAGGACACTTTCAAGGTCTCTCTGAAGAACTTTAGAATCGATCGTGAGACTTGGGAGACACTGGTGCAGGACTGCCCAGTGTGGTGTACCTTATCAAAGAAGGCATGTTCATATGGACCACTGTGCCCCACCTGTGGTAGAGCCTTCTGAGCTCATAATCGTCTAATCAGCCACAGTCAGACACACCGAACCTTCATCCCAACATAGTGATGTTATTTTGGTCCTCTTAAAGAATGAAGGACAACAACCAACCAACCAACTTGCAATTTGTACTAAATTGCTGTAAGGTCTTTTCCAATCTGAATTTTATGACTGAAATACATATACACACACACATATACAGGAGCAGGCAGCTTGGTGGCACAGTGGATAGAGTGTCAGGCCTGGAGTCAGGAAGATTCATCTTCATAAGTTCAAATCTGGCCTCAGACACTTATTAGTTGTGTGACCCTGGGAAAGTCACTTAACCCTCAGTTTGCCTCAGTTTCCTCATCTGTAAAATGAGCTTAAGAAGGAAATGGCAAACCACTTCAGTATCTTTGCCAAGAAATCCCCAAATAGGGTCACAAAGAGTCAGACACAACTGAAATAACAACAACAATAGGAGCAGAAAAGCTGCATTAGGGAAAACCCTTTCATAAATTTCCTGTACTCCAAAAAAGCTGTTTTTCAAAATTATAAGCTATTTAAACTGCAATCACTTTCTTTTTTTTAATGGAGGAACTATAGCCACTTCATTTTTTTACCCTAATTCTCAACTTGACTGCTTCCTGAATTTTAGCATTTTAACTGAAATGATTCTCCTTTAAGATAGTCAATGACCTCCCTTCTTGCCACAGTCACAAGTTCCTTCTCACATTCTGCCCCCAACCATGTCGATTTTTTTTCCTGCAGTGAATTGGGAAAACTTCAGGGGCTAAATGCATATTTATATTGTCCTTTATCCTCCTGGAGCCTTTTCTGTACAACCTGCACATGCTAAGGCATGACTTTGCTCAGTGCATGTCGAGCATTTAAGGAACCTGATATTTTGACCATGGCTTTGTATATCCAAGGAAGCACATTCTTGTGAACAGAGTGAGAAGGAATTTGAGTCCTGTCCGATGAAAGGATTCAAGACTTATTATTTCATTTCACCCCTGCCCTCTATGAACAGGAGTAAGGAAAAGCACCTCATATACCCCCTAAGAATTTAACTGAGGATTCAGTGATAATTTCTCTCTCTCTTCCTGGTAAGAGAGTGCATGTGGTATCATAGAAGAAAAAAAAAGCCTCTGGCTTTAAAGTCACAGGACTTGGATTCAAATTATGCCACTAATGTTCACTACCTATGTGACTTTGGACAAGTAAATTGTTTCCTGGAAATAAGGTATTGGACTAGATGGCCTCCGGGATCTCTTCAAAGTCAAGATATCTATGATCTTATGACTTCTGTATATGACTTCTTACAGAAAGTGAACTGAACTGAATGCGTATTATTGGTTAATTGACTTTATGGAAATAGGAGATAAGGAATTTCTATATCCTATTGATCAAGATGTAGTTAAGCAGAATTTTCAAGCTGGTATTCTGAGCATCAAAGTTGTGCCTTCTTCCAATATAAATAATAAATACCACAAGATCTTTTGTCTAAAGTGTCCTGGGTCTCAGTTTTACCTTATACTAGTGCTGTTATTACAAGGAGGTTAATATTTGCATCAGAAGAATAGCAAACACTTATTTAAGGTAATCAAAAGGAGGGAAAGAGTGTAATCCTAAAAATCAGAGACAAATTGAATGGAAAGGCTGCAGAGGAGTTATCTGAGACTGCTTGTCATCAAAGACTACATAAGAGACTGAGCAAGAACTGAGTAAGACAAACTAATTGCCAGAAGGGTAATATGCTTACTGAATGAACCAGGACCAGAAGATGGATGTTAGGTTTTAAGACAAGAGAATACCAAACACAGACAAGCTAGGAGGAAATGAATCACCAGGAACACTGGAGTGCGAAGAAAACTAAGACATATGACATAAATATATGTATATATATATGTAAATGAAACTGAAACAATACAATTAATAAATTAACTAAGTAAAATATCATTGGGTTGGTAGACTTAAGCTACTTTATTAGTAATCACAGAAGGAATAAAATAGGACAGAAGTCACTGAAAGTGAGCAATAGGATTTTAAAGTGATTATTAGGACTTGAAATTCAGAGAATATTCTGAAGTTCAAAGTGTAAAAGAAAGTCAATCTTTATTTCTCTTTAACAGATTATAGAGGATGTAGTTATCTAGGACATACCTGGCTTTCCTGTCCTGATCTTTAACATCATTTGTTTTGCTTAATTAAAGTTTTTGTTGATAGTTAAGGTTGTCTCTTTTTTTGATATATAAAATTTTTTTTGATATAGTTATCTTAATTTACACTATCCTAGCTAGAGTTGAGAGGATAACCTTTTTAGGCTGCCAATATTAGTCAAATCTGCAACCCAGAGAAAGTGTTAAGCTATGTTTTCTATCCGAGCTCCTAGGTAGTAGTTGGGGTATGGAAGAGAAGAAGTTGTGTATGTGAAGACTGTGGGAGATGTGTGTGTGTGTGTGTGTGTGTGTGTGTGTGTGTGTTTCTGTGTGTTCAGGGATTGGCCATTGGTTAGTATTCTCTCCTTCTCTAGAGACTTGCTATAGGAGAGGAGATGATTGTCAAAGGGAATCCATTGTTCTACAACCCTGAACCCTATTTCTCCAACTTATTGAGGGATAAGGGGAGAATAGAATGGAAGTTGTTGCTTTTCCCATGATCACAAGGATCAGAGCAAGGTGATGAAAAATACTGGCTGTGCAAAAGCTGATGAATGGGGACCCTGAGAAAAGCCAAGTTAAAAGCTTCATCAGACTCTAGGAGCAGCCAGGCAAGAGGTGAGCAACAGACAGCATATGTTGTATTTAAAGGAATAGATTTCATGAAGCAATGCTAAGGCTGTCTTCACTGACTTTTGTCATGCCTCACTTTGACTAGAGAGGGAGCTTGATCTCTCATAGGCCTTACTATATAGGGCTTCTTACCTGGAAACATCAGAATCCCTAGGCCCAGGTTATTTCATACTTTCTTCTCCATAATCCACACTTATTTGAAACCATTCCTTGCTCACCATTGCCTCCAAATATCCCAGGCTTCCTTTAAACGATGACTCAAGTGACACCTTCTACTCTGGACCTTTAACAGTTGAGGAAATCAAGGCTCTAAAATAGTATATGACTTTCCTATGTCAGAAAGTTAAAAAACTGTGAGTTCTAAAGAAACCATCAAACTACAATATTCAGTTTGAGAATTATTTTAAAGATAAGTACACGTTATTTTTATTATGCAGCACTGTGGTTCATCCACAACATTTCTATCTGTCTACGAATAGACTAGATGTGTGATTTCATGATACAGTGAACTCTAGAGTGAAGAAACTCCATCAACATCAGCACAGGCTAGCACCTTCTCTGCTATTTAAAGTCTTAGAAAGATTTCTAGAGAAATAAGATGTTAACTGACTTGCCCAGGGTGATACAGTATGTGTCAGTAGGGACATTTGAAGTCAGGTCTTCTGGTTTGGAGGCCAGTTCTTCTTTTGATTATGCTATACTGCTTCTCAGTAATTACTGGTGTTAATTTAGATAGCATTGACATCCAAAGGAATTTGATAATGCACAAGTGTTTGATTAATTAGGGATACAAAATTTTAAATATAGGTATTTTGTGACCTTACTAATGGATTAAATTTATCATACAAATGACATATTTATTTTTTCTCACACACACATACACACACGTGAACACAAACGTACACACATACTCATGTTCAAACACACACACATAACTTTTCCCTATTATTGCTCTTAAGATGCTCAAAGATCAAACTCCTGTCTTTTTTTATAGATGAGTATTAATGCTCAAATATATCTTTCTTTTTTTTTGTTTTGTTTTGTTTTGTTTTGTTTTGAAGCAATTGGGGTTAAGTGACTTGCCCAGGGTCACACAGCTAGTAAGTGTCGAGTATTTTGTCTGAGGTCGGATTTGAACTCAGGTCCTCCTGACTTCAGGGCTGGTGCTCTATCCACTGTGCCACCTAGCTGCCCCCTCAAAAATATATTTCAAAACTATTTCTTCCAGATTACAGATATAAAAAGAATGAATGAAATACGTCACAAAAAGTAAAAAAATATTGACAAATGTTTATGGTCTTCTAACTTCCAAGATGATTTGAATTTTTATTCTTGAACAAATGAAAGACGAGGCTGGGTTTTATTTTGGTTTTTGGTTTGTTTTTTTTTTTTGCTTGTTTTTTTTTTAATTTAGAAAATCATTTACAGTTACAAGACAATTCTACAGCATGAAAAGGCCAGTTATTTGTAAGTGTATCTGTAGATCCTACTCAGAATAATCACTTCAAGTTCTACTGCTAATGAAAGGTTAATTTTGCTTTCAGTCAAATGTCATGTATAAACACAAACTCCATCAAAATGTGATTATAAAAGCACTTTAGTTCTACATTTAAAATGGGAAATTATAGAGGTTAATCAGCACAAATATAGTTGACCAGAATGGAGCATGACCTTTTCTAAAATGGCCTGCAACCTATGTTCCTTCATTCTCTGTTGATGAATGCTTATACAAGTATCCAATTAGGGAGTGTAGTAAAAGTTACAGACCCTTTGACCACTGAAGAGGAATCCCTATAAAGAAAATTTTGAAAACAAACTAGGTAAGCCATTAAAAAGAAAACAAATGATTAAATCAATTAATTTGATTGTCAATTAATTTAATTATTAATTAATATTTAGTTATTAAATAAACCTTAAATTTATTTAATAAATAAATCAATAAAATTAAAGAGAACGACTTGACCTAGACACATAAAATAAGAGAAAGGAAAATTATGTGTGTATAAGGATATCTACATATATGTCTACATATATGTCTCTAAATATATGTATATATGTATATATTGTGAGAAGATGAGATTGATTTTTAACAAGCATATCAGAATTGCTACATATCCTTATGAGTGTTATTGCCTTAATATCAGTCTCCTCGAAACTGTGCATTTGTTCCAAAGATGCTACCACTGTCCAAAACACTTTTTTATTCCTTTTGAACCTAATTCCCTGCTTTTAGAAATGTTCAGTAGTGACAAGTTTTCATTTTTGAAGACTGTATTTTTCATCTTTGGAAGTGGACAAAAGTCATTCAGAGCTAAGAGTAGTAAATGTAATAAGTAAACTAACTGGACAATTGTTTTTGTTTTAAATTATTTATTTTTTTCTCTTAAAGAATACTAGGCAGGGTTATTAACATGATGGTATTACTTTGCTTATGGGTGATGTACAGGTTATAAAGACATATTTAAATGAGGAGCTTTGCATATTTTCTAAACATTGACAGCATTATTGCGATAAAAACATGGTTTCCAAAGGTGGCTACACTGATGGGCAACATACATAAATTCTACTTTGCTTGTTTATAAAGGTGTTTTATTACTTTCTAGCCCTACCTCACTTTTGTGTGCATGTCCATTTGCTCATACACACTCATAGATGTTGATGGCCATAAAACAGTTCTTAATTGTGAACTTAGTTTATCTTTTTTTAAATAATTATATTTGTTCAACTTGCTTTGTAATACTAGGTATTTTATTTTGTGCATTTAAAACCAAATTTTTGAGTACAGAGTCTACCCATAGGTTTAAACACACTACATATGTGAGCAGAAGACTATAATGAAAAGAAAGAAAGGGGGCAGCTAGTTGGTGCAGTAGATAGAGCTCTGGCCTTGGAGTCAGGAGGACCTGAGTTGAAATCCAGCCTCAGGCAATTGACACTTACTAGCTTCGTGATCCTGAGCAAGTCACTTAACCCCCATTGCCTAAGCAAAACAAAAAACAGAAACAAACAAAAAAAGAAAAGAAAGAAGGAAAGAAAGAAAGGAAGGAAAAAAGAAAGAAACAAAGAAAGAAGGAAGAAAGAAAAGAAGGAAGGAAGAAAAAGTTTGGAAGTTTTGACATAAAATGATACAGAAAAAGGGGTCTGCATTTTTTTATCCAAAACAATAATTTTATATGAAATGTCAAGATGGTGGACATAGAAATGTTCAGGGTTCATATTATTCAGATCATTGACTCATCATTTCTCAACTGTTAGCCTGGGTGCATGTTTTGAGTTTGTGCCTGGCTTTGTGTAAGCATAAAAGTGGTAGATCGAGTCAGTCAGTGGAATGACTCAGGCCACCTCTCAACACAAACCATCTCAATACATCTTCCCTCTCCAAGAAAGATTTTGTTCTTGTTGTTCAGTCATTTCTCACTCATGTCTGACTCCTTCTGACCCCTTTTGGGATTATCGTGGCAAAGATACTGGAGTGGTTTGCCATTTCTTTCTCCAGCTCAAGTTAAGTCCAAGTTAAGTGCATATATTATCTCATTTGTCCTTCAGAACCATTCTGTGAGATAAAGAGTATGTATTATAATTCCCATTTTACCGATGAGGAAACATGCTCAGATAAGTTAACTGACATGATCACACTCATGTAGCCATTACATTGTAGGGCAAGGATTAAAAATCTCACTTACTGATTCCATGTCTCACTCTCTTTCTCTTTTGTATATAATATAAATTGACATGAATGTTTGTAAGACCACACACCTAGTTTCTTATACTTTGACTACTATCTTTCATGATAAAATGATTTTTTTTAATGGGAGTAAGTCTCTGGTCTGACACTCACTAGCTGCTCTTAGTGACCTTGGGTAAGTCATCTAGAGTCTCTGATCTTCAGTTCTCTCATGTGTGAAATGAAGATATTATTTATATAATTGATCTCACAAAGTTGTTATAAGGATCAAATGACATATATATGACACATTTTGGAAAATGAAACACTATAAATAACCCTTAATCATTATAGGTAATTAGCTAATCTGGCAAATAATACAGTTGTCTCTAGAGCTTTGCCAGCAACTGAGTTAGCAAAAAGAAGGGAAAACATACATATAATAATGAACTTTCTGTTTGCTGGGAATTTTTACTGTATTTTCCTGCAAACCAGTTTTTGTCCTACAGATAAAGAAGTACAGTACATTTAACATCTGGAAAGTGTAAAACTAGATTGATAAAAAAAAAAAAAGACAACTAAATATATGGCTTTCCTCTTATCAGGACTTACTACCTTCCTTGATTTTGGAAATCAGATCTATGTCACAAAGGAGGGCTAAACCTGGGTCCCTTTTCAATACATAGTAATAATATAAAACACGTGCTTTTTCTTCATCACATGAATCTTAAGCTTGATTAGACTTAACAAAAGGTCTACAATGCCCCAGGAACAGCTTTGGAAAAAAAGAATCACTGATTGATTCTAAGTATTAGCTGTTCCCAGATGACTTTTAAATCCCCTGCAAATGGCTGGAAGTTGCAAAGATTTATTTGCCTCACTGAATCCCCTCCAAAGTCACCTTTGAATGTGTGGATCAACACTGCTGGCTCCTAGCTCTTGATAAAAGGAATTGGTTTACAAAAAACAAGTATCATTTAGAAAACAAAAAGCCACAAATCTTCACTGAACAAAGTAATTCAATATGGCTCTCCACCATTCACCATATACAGGTGGAGAAAAGAGTTAAGGAGAAATAAAAATGCTCTCTCATGTTCTCTTATGACAATTTAAGCTCCCTCAAAAGCAAAGACTTGTTTTGTTTGTTTCTGTATCCTCATAGACTATCATAGCCTTAACCTAGAACATACTTAGAAAATCTTTCTTGAGTTGGAAATCGGTATGTGTGTATGTGTGTGTAGAGTCTCAAGTCATATGCCCCTTAGCCTTCTTTTTTCCTCCTGGAGAAGATTATATACACACAATGATTCCCTCTCTTTCTGTCTTTCAGCAATGAATTAAGTTGGAACATTTCACTAGAGAAAGAGCGTTGAATGAGGTGTTATCAGAAAGTGAATCAACTATACGGCTACCTAGTGCTACATATACCTAGCACATTTTGTTTCAATTAGGAGACAATTATGAATATGGGGGTGAAAAATAACTTGAGAAAATTAAACAGCATTTTCTTTGAATCCCAACTGTTTGAGAGAGTCACCATGATCTTCCCTGATTTAGGTAAGTCTTGGGATGCATATAAGCCTCATTGATTAGAAGGCGGAGGGGTATACCCAAAGAAAATGCAGTTCTTTGCACATAGAATAAATTTAACAAATGTTTAGTGAATTAAATTGAGAACTCATTGAGAAGTTTGTGTAGACTTCCAGATTTTTTTCACCAGTGAATCAGTTCTGTTGTTAATAATAATAATAGCAAACACTTATACATAGGGCTATTTGCCATGCACTGTGCTAAGTGCTTTAAAATTATTATTTCATTTTTTCCTTTCAACAACTCTTGGAGGTAGGTGCTATTATTATCACTATTTTACAGCTGAGAAAACCAAAACAATTAGAGGTTAAGTGACTTACCCAGAGTCATACAGCCAATAAGTGCCTGAAGCCAGGTTTGAACTCATGTCTTCCTGACTCCAGACAAGATACTCTATTGACTGCACCACCACCAACTTATGTTCCTATAGCAAATTAAGTTTTGCAAAGGACTTTCTAGAGTAAAACTCTTTGAAGTAGATTGTGTGCCTACTGTTATCTTCATTTTGCAGATGGAGAAATTGAAGCTCAGAAAGACTTGCCTAAGGTACTACAGGTAAAAAGTAGTAATGCTGGGACACAAACCACGTCTCATGCCTATATATCTAATGGTATTGATTTCTACATTACAAGACATCTAAATTTTGAAGGGCAAGATTCAAATTCTTTGGGCTCCTTTCATTCCTTGAGACCAAAATATCCCAATACAGGAAAAGCAAAAGTTGTTCAATATATTAATTAGGTCCCACAGAAGTTGCACTTGGGACCAAGGCAAAGTCAGGACTTTTCTTATTGCTTTTATAAACTAACTGGAGCAGAGAATAAAACGAGGCCAAAAAAGCAAATGACTGAAAAGCAATACCAATAGCAGACTTATATTACCTAGGGCCACACAAAGTCGATGGATGATACGGCTGAAGAAGCTGATTAGCTGGTCCCTTCATTTCTTCTCTCCTCTTGACTGTTCACTGTCATCAGTACTATTGGATCATTAATGCACGTTTATAACCTTCCAAGTAACAGCACTTAACCCCTGCTTCTCGTTTTGGCTTTGGTCCACTGCTTTGCCCACACTGTGACACTAATCAGAAAGAGGACTGCTGCATCATCATTGAAACTGAAGGTGATGTGAAGTATGGAGTCTATGAGAACACTAATATGTGGTTTGCTAGATTACTGAAAATGGATACAAATGGGTAAGTGGATAAAAGAATGTTTAAGGATATTCATGGATCACAGGCTTTAGAGGTACAAAAGACCTTAGAGATGAATCAGTCTAAACCTATCATCTCATAGATGAAGAACATGAGGCTCAAAGAAGGGAATTAAGTGGTTTTACAACCTGTAGGGAAGAGAAATTGAATTTGAACACTGGTCTTTTGGCTATATTGGGTAACTATCCTAAGTCCTTCCACTTATCTTTATACAGCAGAGTCTGAAGGTATCTCATCAATTTTATTTCTCTCTTCAATATTTCCTTCAGCCTATCAATGCCTTTTGAAAGATGGGGTGACCTGAAGTGAACACAATACTCTGGGTATGACATGACTAGGGAAGAGTACAGTTGAACTATTACCTTACATGTTCTCAATACCATATCTCTATCAATACAGCCTAAGCTCTCTTTTTTTTTGGGAGGTGGGGCATTATGCTTCACTCATATTGACCTCTCAGTTCAATAAAATCCTCCAGATTGTTTCCATACAAATTGTTTTCTAACTGTATCTTTCTCATTCCCATACTTGTAAAGCTCCAATTATAGAACTCATATTTATCAATGTTAAATTTCTTCTTGTTTGTATCATTTTTAAAAATATCTTTCATTCTATTGAAATTAATATTGTGGCACTTCTTAAACTGTGGGTCATGACCCCATGTGGGTTATGACCTGCAGTTTAATAACCACCTAAGGGGTCAGAGTGGATAAAGTTTAAGAAGCCATGAATAGAACCCAAGTCCAATATATTAACTATCCCTCCTATCATTGGGAAATCTGCAAATTTGACTAACAATATGCCACATATACCTATATCTATGTCAATGATCACTATGCCAAAGAGTATAGGGTAAGGAGAGACAGCTGGTATAGTCCATTATAAATCTTCCAAACTGATTTTAACCCATGATCACTATTTGGATTCACCCATTCAAACATTTCTGAATCCACTTGAAAATACCGTCATCTAAATCCATTTTTCCTCTATCTTATTCACAAAGATAACCTAAGAGATTCTGTTAGATTATCGTAGTCCCACCTTAACGCCTAAATAGTTGTGTGACATTCATGCATTCATTCATAAAACAAAGATTCCATAGTAACAGTCACTATTCTGACTTGAGAAAGGCAGCAAAATGCACTTTGAAACTATTAATCATATTTCTGATTCATATTTGAGAGTTAAGCCGGGTAAAGTCAAATATTGAATTAAGAAGCAGAGTAAAATTATTTATTATGAAACTCAAAGCTTCTGGGAATCTCTTAAATTTCTGGCCCTATACAAGAATGACAAGTACACAGGGAAACTTGGTAAGTTGTCTATTTATTTATTTATTATTAATCTAAATGAAATCTACTCTGCCTTGTTCTAGCACTATATTTACAGCATCTGCTCAATAACCCTACCCTTATCTCTCTAGACCATGTCACTGTGCTCAATAAAATTCCCATTTGCTACACAGGCAATGCTCAGGGAAAGCCATTCTCTAATCCTGCTGCTGAACAGCATTATTTGCTGCATTGCATTTAAATCACATAATTCTTGTCCTCAGAAGAAGTTGTCATGGTGGATAAAAATCTCATTGTTGAGACAGGACAAACCTGGGATGTTACACAAAGTGCAAACACATCTCTTTTGATATAATTCTATTCCAATAGCACATAATACTAGCTTTTTACCGAATGTGGGAAAAGCAGGATGAGCATTCCGTGGAACTCTTTTGTCTGAAACAACACACTAGGTTAGTGTTAATCCAGTGGGTTTTGTTGCTTCTGATTATAACTCTTGAAATGGAAAACAGGCTTATTTGCTAATTTACAAATCACAAAGGGACATTTTCTACCACCTACAATCAGGCAAAAGCTCTGTCTGATGACATAGGAAAGAGGATGAGAAAATACTACACTCAAAACTCAATAGTCGTAAACATCCTCTGACTAGGAAAATAAGAAAACTATTTTTCCTTAAAAAAAAAGTAAGGATTCAAAATCTACTTATTACTTGTAAATGGTTGAAAGGCAGATTTATTTATATATTTTCCCTTTTTTCTCCTTGGTTAAATTGGTGATGTCAAAAGTGTTGGTATTACTTATGACTTGTTCCCTTTGAATTGAGCTCAGATAATTTGCTTTGCATTAAATCCTATTTTTTCAACTTCATCATCTCATTTCCAAATGGAATCTATTCTGTTTTTAATAACTTTATGAATATGATCTCTAATATTTTGATGATATGCCCCATTTGTTGGGAGTTGCTAAAGTGTCCTTCATCCTGGATTCCTTGCGGGCACTGAGTTGATGATAGAATTTATTGAAATCTATTTGTTACAGATCCTGCCTCCCCCCCCCATTCAAATTCTACTCTAATAAATCATTATGGCATAAAGATGGCCTTGGGCCCTTGGAGGTGCTGCAAGTAGAGGACAAGCACTGGCAGCTTCTCCCAGGCTGGAAAGACATCAAACCTGGGTCATGCAGTGACTCTCATTTGAGGACAAAACTAATTCATTCTGATTCAATTGGGAAAAAAAGAATGAAAAAAAAAATGGTAGAGTACCTGAGATTTACTCTAGATGTGAGATTTATTCCTTAGTCAAGTGTCTGTGCACAGTAAGACCATCATCATAACTAAAAGCAGAAATAGATTAAAAAAAAAGAATGAGGAAAAGATATGATGTATTTAAATCATTTAAATAAGTTACTAGAAATCAACAATGTGAAATAGAATAGAAATAATTTAAACATCTAATATAAAAATTTCATCATAAGATTTAACCAATGCAAATTAGTAGTCACAAAAAGACTAAAAGACTCTTAGTCTGCAAGCATTTCACTTACTTGCCAAATCTTAAAAGATGTGGGCCAAAGGCGACACTGGTTCATAATATAAACTCATATGTAAAACCTTATGAAAAAGGATGATGGTCTACTATGGATGATGTAATTTCATAAAACACAGAGAAGGAATAGAGAGTTAAACCATTTCAAAAAAATATTGGCAAGATATCAAATCAAGCAAAGTAACTTCCAGGATATTTGAGAATGAAAATGAAAGCAGGACCTTAAACAAAGAAGAAAAATATTTTCAAAAAATATTTTAATAAATGGTTTTCTACATCAATAATGGAGAAGCCAGAACCACTAAACTTGGACCCTTACATCACAGTTAGAAATAACACTAAAGTAAACAAATATGGAGGAATATGGGGAAAATAAGCTAGATTAGATGATATGCATATAGAAAAGATACATGCTGGGAGATATACATTCGTGAGGGCACTAAGGTTCCATTTTATGAGGTATCTGACGAAGGAAAGATATTAAATCTTAAAAACAAAACACTCTGGAATTTATTGGTTATTTTTTTAACTACAAACTTTTATGGTCAATCAACCAACATGCATTTATTCTTAGGGCCAGATGATGTACTAAATTATGGGGTTATAAGGAAGTAAAAAACATCCTTCCCTCAAGGAGCTCATACTGTAAAAGGGTACTCAGATAAAAAAATAACTAGGTATATACAAGATACATTTAGAGGAAATGGAAAGTAATCTCAGAGGTGAAGGCACTAATGTATTTAGAGGCCAAGAAAGATCTCCTGCAGAAGATAAGATTGAGCTATGTCTTGAAAGATGCTAGGAAAACCAAGAAGCACAGGTGAGGGGACACATATTTCAGGCATGGAGGACAGTTAATACAAAGGCCTGTGGACATTATATGAAATATTTTATTCAATAAACCCTAAATAAGCTGATGTAGATGGATTTTATAGTGAGTTGATGACAGTAAAGTATAAGACTGGAAATATAGGAGAAAGTCGGGTTATGAAGAGGTTTAATGCCAAATAGGAGTATATATTTCATCTTGGAGGTGATATGGAGACCCTGCAATATGGAGATGACACAGTCAAAACTGTGCTGAAGAAAGATTACCTTAGGTTCATATTAGTAATTCCAGAATCAGACTCTGCACAATGGGTTGGTTGATCTGTGGTCAGAGGAAGGGCACAGGCTCTGCTCTCCCTTCTGCACCTATGTTAAAGCATAGGGAGGCAACTCACCTAGCTTCATGCTGTTGACTTCACCAGAAGGCA
This sequence comes from Vombatus ursinus, assembly GCF_900497805.2. Lineage (NCBI taxonomy): Eukaryota > Metazoa > Chordata > Mammalia > Diprotodontia > Vombatidae > Vombatus > Vombatus ursinus. The sequence continues at coordinate 70,736,946 of NW_020954590.1, read as the reverse complement.
TGGCCACATCAAGGGTATTTTGAAAACCATAACCTGTGATCAAGGCTAAGAGATGCCTCTTGTGAAAGTAGTTTCCCAATATCCTTACTGGTTTAAGAAAAGGAAGTAAATGTTCACTGATGCTAAAAGCCTTTCTATTGGCCAGTTTGTGTATTGTGATAATAAACCTCAGCACAACATTGGCAATATCCCCTGAGGTGGCATTATGCCCAAAGGTACCATTCTGTGCTATCTAAAACAAAAGTGTGGTGACCTATGCAAGCTTGCCCAAGCTTCCAGAAATTATGCCACAGTGATCTCCCACAATCCTGAAACCAAGAAAACACTAGTGAAGCTACTTTCAGGCTTTAAGAAACTGATTGCCTCAGAAAATAGAGTGGTAATTGTTATTTATGGAGAAGATCATATTGATAAACTCATCCTTAAAGAAGGTCATATCTACTGCAAATATGAGGCCCAGTGGATCTGATTGCCCACATGTCTGAGGTGTGACCATGAACCTGTGGAGCAACCCTTTAGGGGAAGTAATCAGCAGCATTTTGGAAAACCATTCATCATTTGAAGACACATCTCAGATGGATTCAAGGTCAGCCTCATCATTGCCAAGTACAACAGCCAGCTCTGAACTACCAAGACAGTACAGAAGAAGGCTTAATAACACCCGAAATCCTGACAAGAAAGATTAGTTGGAAGAAAAAAAAACTCTTGGCAGCCTCGTGGTGAATAGATTAGAATGGGGAAAAACTTGTTAGGGATGCCAGTTTGAAAGCTACTATAATAGTTCAGGTAAAGGCAGGAGACCCCGAACTATGCATGACTTGTTATTACATTATATTTCAGTTCTTCTTTCATTGTTTCAACTGTCCAAACCACCTTCTCTCCTAGTTTTCCACAGTCTCCCAACCCCCACACTCTTAGTTTTCAAACAAACTCATACATTCGTGAATCCAAGGTGTACTTACAAAGAATTTAAATGTTATAGTCTTTCATTCATTTTGTACAGAAATAGATTGTGGAGGACATTACCTACCAGGTCACAGCCCAATCCCAGTCATTGTTAGCACTCTATTGTCCCCAGAGTTATAACTAGGAATTTTTTAACCTGGGACAAACATTATTGGAGCCATATCCAGAAGACAGTCTAACTGCAGATACAGTAGAACTATGGTGGTTCTAGTCATTCAGTGATACTAACTCTCATCTCCATATGATTAGAGGGAAGGTGGATCCCAGGAGAGAAATATCACATCAACAGGAGCCTGACTATGACTGGTTGGGAAAACAAGGGCCAAGGCTGGCGAAAGACTGTGAAACAAGGTATAAGGGTGTTGTGTGCTATGAATGGGGAGGGATGAATGTCAGTATCAGTAAACACTCCTGGGGAGGTGGGTCTTTCAAATCTTGGTTCTCTACACCAAAGCCCCATTCACACACACACTTCAAAGTCTGAGGCTCTGACTGTCCCTTTCAGAATACCTCCCCAAAACTTGGCAACAGTTTCATCACTCAACTGTAGTTGCACTCGTTCTCAATCCTCCATCAGTTCTCATTTTAAGTCTTTACTTAAGATGTACTGGCATGGTCCAGAGATTCTGTACTTTACCTACACTGAATCAAACACTAATTTCACATGAAACCCTTAGCCCCCAATACACAGAGAGACCCTGAAAGCACACTCTCATCACAACCTCTGACTCTCGTTTTAAGTTACTGTACCCACAGCTCCACAGCCACTCTCCTCAAACCATTAATTCACAAACACCAATTGTAGAGTATCTTCCTAGTACTGTCAAATATCTCTGAGAGACTCTTCTTTCACTGTCATTTGAAGTCATGCTAGACACAGCAGGAGATGTGAAGGAGGATTCTCTTCCCTCTCAATTTTCCTCTCAGTGTCCTGAAATTTGAAGAATCTGTGATTTCAATATTGTGGATACTTTATCTCTCAGTGCGGATTTCAAACCCTCTGTACCTTGTTAGGTATAATAAAGCATTATTAAACATCATTACCCTATCTTATTAGGTAGTCTTTGTAATTCTTCTCAAGCAGGAAAACAAAACAAAACAAAACACAAAACCACCAATTATTACTAAGTTTTTGGTTGATTCTATGAACTTAACAAGTCTAGTCTTCAGGCAACTATTATGCAGATCATTGCTCCTCATACTCAAAGCTTTTCCAGCTTTGTAGGGCTGATCAGAGTGGCTACTATCCCATCTTAGTCCCGGTGAACTCAAAGTCAGTCTAGAATATGAAAAAGGAAATCACAAATTTATAAGGCTGAAAATCAAGATCTGGAAGGTTATAAGAGTCCTTTCATTTTACTAAAGAAATTTAGGTCCCAGGAAGATCTTACCACAAGCTAGATATCACAATCTTAATGAAATCTAATTCATCATTACGCAGATTAAATTAATAAACTTTTTATCTCTCATAGTAAAATCTTAATCTGTCATGTTCAGTTCTGACCTTACTGACGACTTTGTTGAAAGTTAAATTTCAAAAAAAAAATCTATTCTTAACCCCTCCTATGACTCTGAAATATTTTATTTTGTTGTTTGAACAAAAAAAGAACAGAAAAAAAGAACAAACAAACAAAAAAAAATAACTGGCAGTAGGCCCAAGAGGCTAAATTGAGAACTTGTTTTAATCATATACCTTGTATTTACTTTTTCTTCCTGATTTGCCAACAAATCTCATTGCTAAGAATTCAGTTAGAGATTTCAATTTATTGAAATAGATGAAGGTCTCCAACAAGATGAGCACCTTGACCTGAGTGAATCATGAGAAAACTTCACAAATCTATTGCTGGTCTCTGGCCTTATTAATGTACCAAATGATAGACAGGACCCTTTTAAGGAGTTGCACTGAAAATTCTCAGAATTGCCTCTAATGATTTCCTTTAGCAAGCAAACTACAATTTTTTTTGGGAGGGGGTTGTCTCTGGTGAAGGCTTGAACATTAAAAATGGCCGGCTTACTTTCTCATTTCTCAAATGTTATCATCACAATCATTATCATCATCATCATCTAGTCAGAGACTCAGAATAGGAAATTATCTCAGAAATCATCTAATCCAATACTTATATGAAATGAAAACCAATGTACAAAATTTGTAAGAACTGATTGTTCAGAAACTGCTTCAAATATAACTCTAAAATCTCTAATTATTTTTAATTTTTAATATACCTAATTATTGTAATTAGAATTATAATCTGATTGATTATAATCTAATTCCCTCCCTTCATCTTATACCTACTTATTAATTCATCTATAAACAAGCATGTGCAAAATGTTTTCTATGTTTTGGGCACTGTACTAAGAACTGGGGATGCAAAGAAAAAGCAAATATAGCCCCAGCCCTCAAGGACCTTACCTTCTATTGAAGAGGAAAACATGAGCATAAATAGGTACATAAATAATACATTCAAATTAAATTGGAGAATAGCCAATATACCAATATGGCTAGAGAGTAAAGTACACAGAGAGAATTAATAAGTAAAAAGACTAAAGATATAGGAAGGAGGCCAAGTTGTAAAGAACATAATTCTGTCACCCCAAAATAAAGGTTACCATTTAATTAATGAGTTACCATTTGAAACAAATCTTATTCCTCATTTAAAAATGGGTTTCCTAAAAACATTCAGAGAAGCAGAGCTCCCCCTTCCCCAATTTCTCCTTTTAGGGATGGAAAGAACTCATAGTGGCAAATCTTCCTTTTAGAGATGACTATGTCTAGAAATGTGTTCCTTTTAAGAGAAGAGATAAATGAAAGCTTAAATAGGCCCCCTAAAATAGATTAAAATTAGTTCGCATTAGGTGTATTTTTGAATTGTTTTTCTTTCTTTTTATGTTATGGGGACTTTATGAATCAGAGAAGACTGAAAGCATAAAATCATTTAATGATGGGGATCTGAAAAGGACAGTCAAATATAGTATATCATGCACTGGATTTAAAGACAGGCAGTTTGGGTTCCATTCCTGGTTCTGATATTTACCCTCTGTCATCTTTGTGGCAACTAAGTGGTTCAGTAGATAGAGTGCCAGTCCTAGAGTCAGAAAGATTTATCTTCATGAGTTCAAATCTGGCCTTAGACACTTTCTAGCTGTGTGACCCTGGGAGAGTTACTTAACCCTGTTTGCTTCAGTTTCAAAAAGAGTTGGAAAAAGAAATGGCAAACTACTCCTGTATCTTTACCAAGAAAACATCAAATAGGGTCAAGAAGAGTCAGACATAACTGAACAACAAAAATCTCTCTAAAGTCATCTTGGACAAGTCTCTTTATCTCTTTGGGACTTAAGTGCCTTACCTACAGAAATGAGAGAAATGGCTCAAATGATATATAGGGTATCCTCTATCTTTAAATTCTATAATCCAATATTCCTTGAGAAGCAAGAAAGATAGTAGAAAATACACTAGATTTGGTATCAGAACAATGAAACTCAACTCCTGGGTCTGTTACTACTTATGTGACCTTAAACAAAAAGCTTTCCTTACTTATTATTTTGACTTAGTATAATTACAAATTAGTTTAGGTTAAGATTATGATATACAGTTTGTGAGAAGATCTTCATGGGACCTTTCATTTTCCTTTCTGTGTTTCAGCTGCACTATTTATAAAATGAGGGGATTTTATGAGTATTTAATTATTAGATTATTCTTAAAGTCCCACATTAAGCTCTGGCTGCATGACAGAATTGATGCAGAAAAAGATTTTCCATGTTAGAACCATCACTTCAGAATTTTTTTTTTTAATTCTCAAGGGTGCAAGAGTTCTTCTTGGACCTTAATTCTTGCTTGAAAGTAGTTAAAATTTCTTTCCAAAGAGTCGTCTTCTTAGAAAAGGATTTAACTTGGCAGACCAAATCAGCCAATTAACTTTAGAACTCAGTGAGTTCTAATTCAGTTTTTAGTAACCAGTGAGATATATATGAACATTTTATACTTTCTGGGTTAATACTTCATACACAAAGAGAAATAGAGTATCAATTTTGTTCTGTTCCAAGGTCAGCCAAACTCTGTAGCCAAATAATTTAAATAAAATATAGCCCAAGCAGGTGGCTTCTTGGAAATGCAGTCAAAAAGTGATAAACATAATTGAATTTTCCTCTACCTCAGGCAGGCCAACTTCTATGAAAGAAAGACCTTAGTGCTACAAGTAAAAAATATGGTTAGGAAAACATAAGTATTAGCTCAGGTAAATTAGAGAAATGAGTAAGGAAACAGAACTGCATCATTATTAACCAGTTTGAATTAAATAACTTGATTTATCTACACAAATACCAATTTTGTTTGTATGAATTTTTGTCATCCTTAAGCAGGAGATAACTGTTTCTACTATCTTAAATATCCCTTATATTATATTATCCCTTAAATAAAGGGATCAGTTGTTTCTTGTCAAACTTTATTGCTTAGCAGTTGCTATGAGACTTTACTATGGAGAATATTTTATTTTCCTTTTTAAGTTACACAAAAGATATGCCTTTTCCCAAGTCCCCTCAGTACAAATGAACAAGCGATTGTTATAACATAACTTCCATCTGTATTTACTGTATATTGGCTTCATTCTACTATATTCATGGAGCCTTTTATATTTTTACAGACTTGTAATCAATACTTAATTCATCTTGCATACCATCAACTAGAAGAGAGAATGAGCACTGGCCAAAACAAAACAAAACAAAATAAAATAAACAAACAAAAAAAAACAATTCATAACTTTGGAATAAGGAGAACAAAAGCAAAATCTAAGTTATCTCCTGATAAGTTTTTCTCTTCATTCAATATTTCCACTTTCAGATAAAAATAGTTATGAGACATAACTAACTCTTCTCTCTAACCGTCATCTCTTCTTTCTCGAATTTCCTTTAATTTCAATCTCTGCTCATGTATTGTTCTAGTAGAATGTTAAGTCATGTAAGCTCGTATTGCTTGTATTGGTCTGTGCACTCCCCAGTCCTCAGTACTATTTTTTTTTAACAAGACTTGATATTACATTGGAATAGGGAAGTACTGGTAAAAAAAAATTCTAGTGAGGTAAATAAATCAGAAGATAGAAGACATATACAAAATGGATGGAAGGGATAAGAGAATAGCCACTAAAGAACTTGGAAAGGTCTCCTGGAGTAAGTTGGATGTAATAATAATAATATTTTAACAATAGCTAGCATATACATAGAGCTTACTACACACCAGGCACTGAGCTAAGTACTTTACAAACATTATCTCATTTGATCCTCACAACAACCCTGAGAGATGGTTGATATTATTATCCCTATTTTACAGATGAGGAAACTGAGACAAACAGATTAAATGTGAGTCTTGAAAGAATTCAGGAAAACCAAGAGGCAGAGCAAGTGCATGGGCAAAAACCAGTGCAAAGGCCCAGAAATGGGAGATGTGGGTCATGGTCAAGGAATTGGAAGTTGGCAAAAATTTCTGGAACACAGATTTTATAGAGAAGAGTAAATTGAAAGAAGACTGGAAAGATAAGAAACAGAAGGTTATGAAGTGCATTCACTAGCAAACGAAGGAGTTATATTTCATCTTGGAGTTTATAGAAAGGCACTGGAATACATCCATCAGGTGGGTGACATGGTTGGACCTACATTTGAAAAAAATGACCTTGTAATGCTATCTAACTCCAGAGAAAGAACTGATAAACTCTGAGTGAAGACTGAAGCATATTTTCTCAATTTACTTTTTGAGATTTTTTCCCTTTTTTTCTGCAACACGACTAATGTGAAAATATATTTTGTATGACTTCACATTTACAATTGATGTCATATTGCTTGCCTTTTCAATGGGTGGGGGAAGGAAGAAAGTTTGAAACTGAAACTTAAAAAAATGTTTAAAATAAATAAATAAAAATAATTAAAGGGGGAAAATTACCATGTAAGTGGAGTGGAAAATATGTTGGAAGGGGAGAGATGTATTAGAAGGCTGTTGAGATAGTTCAAGTGAGAGGTAACCTTTGGTTGTAGCTTTATGAGGGAAAAGAGTGAATGTATAAAACAGAGGTTGCAAAGATAAATAATGATAAGATTTAGCATTGGATTGGACTTGTAGGTTAAATGAGACTGAGGATTCCAGCACAATAAACATCTTTGACTTGTGGGCTTGCTTGCTGGAAGGTGGTGGCATCATCTTTCCTTTCCCTTTCCTCCCTCACTCTCTTATCATATTTCATCAGTTAGACTTAGGTTTGAGTCAACATTCTCTTAAAGGTATGTAAATACCTTCCCTCACCTTGATTCACATCTTGATACCAATTGATTTAATTAGGTAAGCTTTCATCAGTAAAAAGAAGGAGTCATATTATCAAGGAGGACAGGAGAATTTTTCATACTGAGGGATTTCAGAGTGAGGCAGCAAGGGATGGTAATAAATAGGAGGTAGGGGTGGTAGAGGGATTCAAAGATATAAGTAGATTTGAAGAATTGGGCTTATTTTGAAATTGTGTGGCATTTCCTATCAACACTGGAAATCATTCCGTGCACTGTGGCAGATGCGCCTGCTGTAGATTGCCTGTGCCTGTGCTTATGAATTTAGAACTAGTTCTCAACTCTACAAATTCTGGTCCAGTGATTCAGCCCAGATTCTCAACTCCAGGTTTTCAGTTCTTCCTGTACAATACTGAATTACATGTATAGAGGTGGCATTTGACTTGAGCATAGTCACACAGCTTGTAACTGTCAAAGGCAAGACTTGAATCCAGATCTCTCCTGATTCCATGTCCAGGGTTTCTTTCCTTTACATATTAGAGATTTCTAGATCTTTGACCTTATTGCTCATCCCTTTAATACTCATTTGAAAAACAGGGAAATGTGGCATGCAATCAGATGAAGAGCCATCAGGTCCAAATCCCTCCAAAACAGCCTTCTAAAAATCTAAGCTTATTGTTTTAGAGAGCTCTCTCCTTCATTTAAAGAGTTTCCTTCTTTTCCTACTCATTTGGACTACTTGTAGGTGTACTTTCATGAGAACCTGGATTTAAGATCACAAATCTACAAGTGGAACAGACCTAGAGGTGATCTCTTCTAGCCTTTTTATTTCAGAGATAAGAAAATCGAGGCCTAGAGAAGATAAGTGATTTGTACAATTTCACACAGGTCAACCAGCAAAGCCATCATAAAAACTTAGGATCCAATACTCATTCCATTGAATGATATTGCCCTTTATCTCCCATTTCATTTTCCCTTCTGATGTCTCAAGCTATGAATTCATGCTTTCCTGTTACCTGTACTTATGAAAAACTTATTTCCTGATGTCTATGGTACATATTTGCCCATGGCCAATGCTCCCTGCAGGGTTGTTATGAACACTAAAATAACATTGTCCCCTTCCTCTTTCTTTTCTGACACTTTATTCCACCATCAAGTTCTCCTTGAGCAAAATTAGGTCCCTAATGGCAGCTTCCCTGTTCACTAATATTATCTTCACAAAGATGAGGTTAAAATAAATTTATCAATGTATTTGAACACTCAATTTTAGTGAAATTAAACTTTCGAGTAGATGGTTAGTTAGCATGAATTCTCATCACTATTTTAGTTTGCCTTAGTGCCAATTCTGTAGTTTGTATTAGAAAGCCAACATTAAGTAACAAACACTAATTTAATGCACACTATAAGCCAGAAGTCAGTGATACAAAGTCAAAAATGAAACTAACACTACCTGTCCTCAACCACCACCCTGGAGAACCTTCAGTCACCTTCTGCTTTGAGCCTTGCTCCTAAATCTTTCCATGGCAAAGCTGGATTAGAAAGTATAGTCTTTTTTAACTTTTGAATAAGATGCATTCTTCCATAGCTGTATCTTAGTCTCAAGTACAATTTCATTAATGTCAAAGATAATTTATGAAGTTGTTTTTACTGTACAAGCAGAGTAAAATAGCTCTAAAAGAAATTCTTATAGATTATCCAGGGCAACTCACTCCCATTGTAAACTTGAGAAAAGATCTGGAGAGATGAATTACTTTCAAGTTCACACAATTGGTAAATGACAGAGATGAAATTGAAAACAAAATCTTTGGAGTCCAAATCCAGTGTTCTTCCATGACACCACATTTCCTCTCAGTTAAAAACTTCTCATTCACCATACTGCTTATACCCATTTAGTCATGCCTCTTTTTTCCTTTGAGTGTTTTATAAGTTATACTTTTTCCATACCCTTCTATTTTAAAAGCCATGTAAAACCTGGAACAGGAACATTTGAATTGATAAAAACAAAAAAAACAAAACAAAACCCGACCCTCTAAAAATTCATCTTTGTAGATGATCACACTTTTTCAATAGTAACTTTTCTCCTCTTTTGTTATTGTTCAGTCATTTCAGTCATGTCTTACTCTTTGTGATCCCATTGGGATTTTCTTGGCAGAGATACCAGAGTGGTTTGCCATTTGCTTCTCTAGCTCATATTACAGATGAGGAAACAGACAAATAGGGTTAAGTGACTTGCCAGAGTTACACAGCTAGTAAATTTCTGAACTTGGGTCTTTATGACTCTAGGCCCAGAATTCTATCCACTGTACCACCTAGCTGCCCCCTTTCTCCTCTTGGTCCATTAGAAATGAAAAGATGCCAAATTTTGGTAATGTAGCTGTCTCTCATCTTTAAACCTGTGATAGACTGTATAGGATGCTATATCCTATGCTACAGGATAAAATAACATACAATGGTGAAAATCGCTTAAGTAAACTAGGCTGGAAGCAAAACCTGCATTTGTTTCATCCAATAAAACTTTTAATGATGGTCAATGACAGAATATTTTGTTTGTGTACTGTATTTTTATGTCAAGAAGGAATATAAATAGTTATATTCAGAATCAGACTAAATCCTTCAAGAAGGCTAGGAAATTTCTAAGGCTCTAGAGGGTTATTTTGCTGGACATGGACTTAGAAAACTATATTTTTAGTAGGGAAATTATAAAGGGATATGAAAGAGAGGAAGTTTTTGACAATCAATTACTGACTACCTTAACAAGTAAATCTGATACATAATGAGTGGTTTCTTCTATTAACAATGGTTTCATCTGATGTTTACTGAATTATAATCATTCCCACATTACTTTACATCTATGTCAAATTCTTCAAAGATATGCAAAATCAGTTCATATTTTTTTCTAGTCATGGCTGAGATCACTGCCTCATAGGGTTGTTAGGAAACTGTTCTGTAAACCTTGAGCTGTATGTCAGAAATGTGTAATCTTTTGTGTGGATGTGTCATGGAGTCTTTTGCTAGTCTTGCAAAGTCCATCATAGATTTAGAATATTGTATTTAAAAGATAAGAGTAAAATATTCAGGATTACAAAAAGAAACTACTTATATTGAAACAAAGACATAATTATTTTTTCCTATCCAAGTTCATGAAACACTTTGAACCTCAGGTTAAGAACTATTCCCCTGTATAAATGTGAACCTCTCCTATATCTTTACCTATATATTTATGTATGTATAGACATATATATGGGGCAGTTAGGTGGTATAGTCAGGAATACTCATCTCACTGAGTTCAAGTCCAGCTTCAGACACTTACTAGCTGAGTGATGCTGGACAAATCACTTAACCCTGGTTGCCTCAGTTCCTCATCTGTAAAATGAGCTGGATAAGGAAATGGCAAACCACTTCAGCATCTTTGCCAAGAAAATCCCAAATGGGGATGTGAAGAGTCAGACATAACTAAAACAACTGGACAACAAAATACATATGTACATATTCAATGTATATAAATGCATACACACATATCTTTTTGATCCAGACCTATGATTTCCTATAACAGATGCAGATTGGCAACTTCTGTATTACTTCTAGTCTCATACAGTTTCCTAGGTGTCTGATAAGCGAGGTGCTTGACCTTGAGTCACACAACTAGTAAATAGTATAAACAAAATTTAAATATATGTGTGTGTGTATGTGTATAATTGTTTATTTTTCCATTTCCTAGATTTCCACCTCTATCCCTCTCCCTCCCAGATAGATATTCCACATAATAATGAATCTTTTCAAAAGAAAAAGAGGAGGAAGATGAGGGAAAAATTCAGCAAAATAAGTCAATATGTTGAAAAAAACTAAAAATATATTTAATGTTCCACAGCCAATGGGGGGCTGTGCTTGTACGTTGTAATTTTACAACATTTGTAGCCACTTGTTTTGTGATTGTTGTTTCTAATTTACAATGCTGAAGTCATGCATATTGGATTCTTGGCTCAGCTTATTTCAGTCTACATCAGTTCATATAAGGCTTTGAATAATTTTTTTATATTCATCATATTTATTGTTTCTTATGCCACAGTAAATGATTCCATTCCATTCATTTACCACCTTTTCTTTAGTCATCCCCAATTAAAGGGTATCAAATGGGCATCAAAATGGTCACAAAAATGTGCTACTATAAATGATTTGGTGTATATGGTGACTTTCTTCCATATCAATAAACTCCTTGGAATATATACCTAAGAGGCAAATTTCTTGGTCTAAAAATGTACATTTTATTATTTTATTTGCATATTTGGAAACAGAGGAAAACTTGAATCCAGGTATGCCTGTCTCTGTAGGCTGGCTGTGTAACAACACATGTAATCCTTCTTAATGAGGATGATTTTCATCAGCAATAGCAGCATTACCACCACTTAAATAGTTTCCTCAACTGTAAAATAGGGATAATAACAGCACCTACCTTATAGGGTTGTTGTGAGGATCAAATGAAATATATATGAAGTACGTAGTACAGTACCAGACATGTATTAGACTCTACATAAATGCTTTTGCTTATTCCTTTCCTTTCCCTTCCAGTTCCTTTTCCCTTTTCTATTTCCCCTTTCCCTTCTCCTCTAAAACACTCTTGGATAACTTTACTTTCTTATACTAGGGCAATAGAATATTCAAAACAACTTACAGTTAGATAGCACTTTAAAGCTTGTAAACTGATTTACATATATCATTTCAGTTTATATGCATAACAACCCCAAGAAGGAGTGAAACTCCATTCCATAGATAAGATAACAGTAGTTGATATTTGAAGATAATGGAAAATATGTGAGATACCTTAAAATTAAAGAATGGCAAATGTCCCAATTAAAAACAACAACAACAACAACAACAATAGCAGCAAAACAGAAGAGAGTGCAAAATATAAGCTAGTGAACTTGACTTTGATTCCTAGGAAAATTCTGGAGCAGATGATTAAAGAGATGGCTGGCAAATGACTTGAAAGTGAAGCATTGATAAAAAAAACCAGCATGACTTGATCAAAAACAGGTTGTCAGAAAAAAAAATTTTTTTTTAAAGTTTTGTCAATAGTATCTATTATCTATGTGACTCAGGGCCAAGCACCTTACTTATCAGCCACCTAGGAAACTGTACGAGACTGAAAGTAAGAGAAGTTGCCAATCTGCATCTGTGATAGGAGATACCCAAAAATGTCTTTTCCCACACTGATGAAATCATAGGTCTGGACCAAAAAGATATGGGTGCATGCATTTATATACATTTAATGTGTATACATGTATTTTGTTGTCCAATTGTTTTAGGTATGTCTGACTCTTCACATCCCCATTTAGGATTTTCTTGGCAAAGATACTGGAGTGGTTTGCAATTTCCTTCTCCAGCTCATTTTACAGATGAGAAACTGAGGCAATCTGGGTTAAGTGACTTGCACAGCATCACACAGCTAGCAAGTGTCTGAAGTTGAATTTGAACTCAGTGAGATGAGTTTTCCTGACTCCAGGCCTAGCACTCTATCTACTGTACCACCTACCTGCCCCAATTATGTCTATACATACTTAAATATATGAATGTAGATACAGACATAGATATAGGAGAGGCTCACATTTGTACAGGGGAACAGTTCTTAACCTGAGGTCCCTTGGAGAGGGAAAAACAATTATATCTTTATTTCAATATAATTAAAATCTTTAAAATTTTTAAAATTTTTAAAATTCTAAATATTTTATTCTAACCTTTTAAATATAATATTCTAAGCCTTTGATGGGCTTCACAATACTAGCAAAAGACGCTATGACACGCACATAAAAGATTATATATTCCTGACATAGATACATATTCACATACCTACATATATATACCTATATATATATATATATATATGATGTTCACATTTATAAAAAGGAGTAGTTCTTAACCTGAGGTCCACAGACTTTCACCCAGTGTTCTGTGAACTTAGGGAAAAAGAGGTATATATTTATTTCAATAAAACCGGTTTCTTTTTTTTTTAATACTAAGTATTTCATCCGAGTAATTTAAATGTAATAGTTTGAGGATTTGATAGGCTTCACAAGACTACCAACAGAGTCCATGACACATGTACAAAAGGTCATGCACTCCTGACATAGATAGAGCGTCAAGATTTATAGCACAATTTCTTAACAACCCTGTGAGATGGTGAAGGACCTAGAGTCTATCACACGAAGAGCTTTTGAAGGAACTGAGCTGGTTGTTAAATATTTTCCATTACAACACTGTTTGAGGGTACCTACTTAAAGAAATTAACTCAGCTTATTCACTGGAAGGTCAAATACTGAAGCTGAAGCTTAAATACTTTGGCCACATAATGAGAAGACAAGACTCATTGGAAAAGACCTTGATGTTGGGAAAAATTGAAGGCAAAAGCAAAAGGGGATGGCAGAGCATGAGATGAATAGAGAGTGTCAAGGGAACAATGAACATAAACTTGGACAGACTTTGAGAGATAGTAGAGGATAAAAGGGTCTGGCATGTTTTGGTTCATGGGGGTCACAAAGAGTTTACATGACTGAATGACAGAACAACAAAAACATTTCTCACCAGTTACATTGACTTAGGACTTTGTTCTTCTTCTCATGCCTTCTTTCTCCAGGAAACTCATCACTGGGAACTTTCATCCTGAAAGACTGAATCTGCCCACTACTCATATCTCATAAGTACCCTCTGCCCCTCTGACTGGACCCTTTGGTTGGAGGAAAGACCTAGGAGCTCCAGAGGCTCTGTTTAAGAAATGGTATTAGTACAGTCTTCTTTCCAGGTTTCTATCAGCTATATTGATCATCATGTTACCCCCTAAACCTGTACTTGGTACTTCCTCTCCCCTACCTCCCAGCTTTTCAGCTCCCTTTTGTATGTTATCTTCCTCTATTACATTGTAAACTCCTTGAGTTTAGGGACTTTCCTTTTTTTTAACTTGAATTTATGGGGCAGTGCTTGGTACATAATACTCACTTATGTTTATTGACTGACTCATCATGTCAACCTAAGTCTCTTCAAGACTAATCATTTCTAGTTCATTCCTTCATTCTTTGTGTGGCATTACTTTAAGGCCCTTAACTACTTTGGTTGTCCATGTCTGGATTCTCCTTTAGTTTATCAATGGCATTTCTCAACTGTCATCTCTAGAACTGAACAAATACTTTAGATGTGGTTCAACAAAGGCAAAGCAGAGCAGGATTATCATTTCTCTTGTCTAGGACAATATGGCTGTAATAATAGCATTTTTGTGGCACAGGGGTTAGAGCACTGGACCTAGAGTTAGGAAGACCTAGGCTTATATACAGCCTCAGATACTTATAAGCTGTGTAACCCATGCTAGTCACTTAAATTCTGTCTGCCTCAGTTTCCTTATTTACAAAAGGGGATATTAATAGTTCCCATTACCTTAAGTTGTTGTGAGGATCAAAGGAAATAACATTTGTAAAGCATTTGTAAAGCCTTAAAGCACTATATAAAGGCTATCATTATCATTATCATTATCTTACTATTATCTAAGATTATATTAGCTTTTTGGCTTCTATATCACACAGCTCAATAATAATATGGGCAGCATGGTACAGTGACTGGAGCATTGGACTTTGAATCAGAAAGAGTTAGGTTCAATTATTGCCTGCAACACTTACTAGCTGTGTGACTATGGATGTGTTACTAGTCTTCAGTTTCTTCATCTATAAAATAGTGATGAAAATGCCTTTCTAAAACACTATAAAGATTAAATGAGGTTCACAAATTACTCTAGGGCTCAAATGAAATAATATATGAAGAGCTCTTTGTGATTTTTAAAGAGCTTGATATAGAAATATGTTCCTATGAAATTTAGTCCTCTTAAAACATCCATGTCCTTGTCAGTCAAATTGCTATCTAGCCAAGCATGCATCTTGTACTTGTTAAAAAATATATTTTTTAACACACTTATAAAACTATATAAGCATTCTTATTTAATTTACTTTTTATTAAATTTGGGCAGGTGTTTTAGCTTAGAGAAATTTTAAAAACATTTTCTGTCATATCTGACTTAGGCTGAAGCCATTGTTTGAGGAGAGAGGAAAGGGGAGAGGGAAGAAAGAAGGAAGGAAGGAAGGAAGGAAGGAAGGAA